>NC_134571.1:134699909-135005830 GCF_050947875.1 Dermacentor variabilis
AGAAGTGGCGCACATCCTACTAGCGAGCTCAAAGGAGAGCAAACGACGCCTCTCCTGGTTCCCCGCTCATATGGGGAAAGACATTCACCCGCAAAAAGCTAACCTCAATGAAACGGCCCATGACCGTGCGCGAGAACTTGCCCGCCGCGACGGTCCTACGGTCTCCGAGGGGCTGGACATTCAATTTAATGACCCGCTACTCACTTATCACGAAATCACCTCATACTATCGAAAAGGCAGAATGAAATTTCCGCTCCCACACTCCAAACTCGAACGCGCGCAGGCGGCCGCGTTTCGAATGCTACAAACGGACTCGTATCCGTCACGAGGCCTACTGAGTCACTATAACTCAGACATCCCGGCAAATTGCCCAGACTGCCAAGAACTCTATTGCTCACTCTCGCACATGCTATGGCAATGTACCGCGTTACCAAAGGGTCCTCTCTCTAGTGAGCCCGAATGGGAAGAAGCCCTCAAAAGCCCGGACCTCCAACTGCAGCTCAAGGCCGTCCAGAGGGCCCAAGAACTGGCGGAGCGTCACCACGTTCCCGTCCCGACTTGGGCGTCGCCTACGGTTTCGGCCCGAGGAGCTCCCCGCATGGGATCTCTAACGGCTTAAAACTCCTCAGGACCTCACTGAAGTTCTTGACTGACTGACTGAGTGCTTTTTGGACTGAGAAAAGGCAATCTTGCATGAGCTGTGAGGTAACCATGCACGACGCGGATTGCTGCTACGATGTTAACCCACATTAGCTACGACAAGAAACTAGAGTTCAGATCGCCTGCTGAAATATGGTCCTTACACATAAGGTCCTCAAACATATGTAGTCCAAGGCCCTCAAATTTTTGAAGGCCTCATTATTCGCCCCTACTTTAATTCTAGGTACTTGAACAGGAAAGTAACACACTAAGATTGTTTGTAATTAATCCATCAGTTTGAGTTAGAGCACCTCTTACAAACTTTACACAGGATTTGGTTCCAACTCGGTTTCGCACTGCCTGATTTTACCGCTCACGGCAGGTTATTCCTTGATCAAAATGTTATCCGCATAAGTGGACAGCACAAAGTAGAGCAGCAACTCGGCCACAAAAATTTTCAGATTGGTACTGTTAACTTTTTCTGCACAGTGTGAGAAAAACTTTTGGTGACTGATTCGACAAGACTCTGTGATTCGAAGTAACGCGTCAAGAAGTTTAGGGCACAATCCATGAAAGGAAGTTCTGTATTTACTCGACACAATAATGAACGGCTTTGCATACTGAACACATCGAACCGGATACTGAACACATAAAAGTGCCCACTGTCGAAGAAGCATAGTTGAATAAAAGCAGGTGCACAGTTACGCACAACACTAACTGGACGGCTGAGGCACAGTTCCAAGGTGGCACTCGACCCGTCCCTACATGTCCGTGTATTTTCTGTAACGCCATTCTTAACCTTGACGTATGTACTACTAGCCCAGCCAAAAGTTTTAACTACACAGTCTTAATCTGTTCACAGTTAATCATTAGGAAACAAGTGGTTTAAACGAATTAAGTTGTGTAATAAATGTTTGCACAACCTATACCACGGCTCAAATATGGCGCCTCAGGAGCTACCATGTACCACTTCAGTTGAAGGCTCATCATATCTCTTCTAGCCAAGCAACTCTGCTCAAAGTCACCGAGTACCGTTTTTTCACAAGAAACTGTGCCTAGAAGCCTAGCTTCTATGTAAAGCTAGTGAAAAGCCGGAATGCACTTCAGAAATGACCGAACAAACGCTGACTATCCTGCACTGTGGTCTTAAAGGGTCGGAAAGAGCACGACCACTGGTGCCGAAAATACGGCGGCCACAGAGGGCAAGAGTTCTGCGCGGCACACGCAGCACAGTCACGGCGTAAGCTCGAGGAGAGAGAGAGAGATAAAACTTTATTACGTCCTTGATGGGGTTCAGAGGTGGCGGGGGTCGGGAGACTAACTCCCAATCCCCCCCTTTCTAAGACAGCGGCCAGTCCTTGCTTTCTGGCGGCGTCTTCGGCCATCCGGACGGCCCAGAGCTGCTCCTCTGGGTCCAAGCTGAGCAGCAATGTCTCCCACTGCTCGGCCGCAGTTATGATGCGTGTGTTAGTGCGGGATGTGATGGTGGGTGAGGCTTTAGGGCATTGCCAGATAATATGATCAAGTTCAGCGCGGGCCTCGCACGCTTTGCACAGTGGGGAGTATGCATCGGGGTACGTGCGGTTGTAAAGCACGGGGTTCGGAAAAGTTCGTGTCTGAAGGAGTCGCCAAGTGGTGGATTGAGACTTATTCAGTGTTTTGTGTGCTGGGGGACAGCGTAACTGCTCTCTTCGGTAGTGCAGGAGAATTTCTCTGAACGTGACCATTCGGTCCCGCGAGTGACCGCGATGCAGAACAGAGGGCTGGTCGGGATCGGAAGACGCAGGAGAAGGATGATGCGCCCGGTGTGCGAGAGCTCGGGCGGCATCGTGGGCGACTTCGTTTCCAGCCAGACCCGAGTGACCAGGGGCCAAGATGGTCTGCACGCGGCGTTGCCTTGAGGGAGGAGTGCCAGAGAGGATTTTCTGCGCTTGAGGTGCTATCAGTCCTCTTGTGTAGTTACGAATGGCTGTTTTTGAATTGCTGATGATGCAGTGTGCATTGGTGGCCGCGTTGGCCAAAGCGATGGCCGTTTCTTCTGCTTCGGGTTGCGTGGTGAATATTGATGCGGCCACGGCGAGGTGGTACTGCGAACCTGCGACTGCGACGCCATGGCGTTTTGGTTGGGGTATTCTGCTGCGTCCACCTGGGTTACGTCAGCGGCTTGGTCATAGCGTTTTTGTAGTTGTTTACCTCTTTGTACACGTCGCTCCGGATTGTGTTCAGGGTGCATATTGCGAGGTGTGGGCGGGATAACTAGCTGAGCACGAATGTTTGGAGGGGTGGGTACTTTTGGTTCGAATTGGGTGGCGTAGGCTATGCCTAGGGTGCCTAGAATGTGTCTGCCTGTGGTGGAATTGGCGAGTCGTTCGTATTGGCTATTACGCTGCGCTTCAATAAGCTCGTCTATGGTGTTATGAATGCCGATGGCGTCCAGTTTCTCGTTTGAGGTGGTGATTGGAAGATGTAGGGCTTGTTTATAGGCCCTCTTAATCGTGGTATTGAGTTTGGGCTTGTCAGTTGCATTGAGGCTAAGGTACGGGGCGACATAGGTGATGCTGCTCAGGGCGTAGGCGCTTACCCGGCGTATAAGGTTCCTTTCTTTCATGCCGTGATGTCGATTTCCGATGCGTGCAATGAGGCGAGTGGTTTGGTGTACATGATTATCTAATTGCTTGAGTATCTCCGTGTTTCTGCCGTTTTGTTGGATGCGTAAGCCAAGGACACGAATGCTAGGTAAAGTAGGTATGCGTTGCTGGTGGACGTGGTGTTCTCTCTCGGGCGGGTGAGGTTCTGGACGTCGACCTCCCCAATTAGGCTTGTACAGAAGGAGCTCCGATTTCTGTGGGGAACACGCCAAGCCGCGCGGTTCTATGTATGCAACGACCTCGTTGAAGGCTTGCTGCAGCGTGTCCTGGATGTCCCCGTCGCTGCCCCCGGTGATCCACAAGGTAATATCGTCTGCGTAGAGGCTATGCTTGAGCTAGCTAATGCAAGGTCCTTTTCTGTTTAACGTGGCCTTGCATTAGCTAGCTCGAGGAGAGGCTCTATCAATTTTCGGCAGCACAAATTAGAGGCCCTCCATGGCGAAGTCTGTTTGCGTCGTGCTCGCGAGAGCGAACTGAACTGTCTGCCCGACGTCGCCAGCGATCTCTGGCTTGTGCTGCTTTCTGAACAGCCCTCTCTCCAGCAGCGGTTCGTACCTTGTGAGGAGGCGGCGCAACGTGTGCCGAAGAGTAAGCACAGGCATCGAGACTAGGCGGCGCACATGCCGCATTCCTTGACATATGGCAGTATACGCTGCAACTGCTACATGTCGTGACACCTGGTGGAAAACAACGTAACAGTAATACAAAGTTTGCACGTATCTACTCTACGCGGCGGGCGTCTCCCATCGCGTGCCAAGTGGCTCGATATGATCCAACTGCTACATGTCGTGTCATCTGTTGAAATAATACGCAGCTACAATGCAAAATGTGCCTGTATCGACGCTACGTGGCACGCCCCTCACATCACGTCACTCCTCGCGCGCTAGTGCGCATGTGTAGGTCATGTTTCCGCCACAGCCTTGCAAGCGCTGGCGTAGCGCAGTGTTAGAGTAGCTGGCTCCTGCGCAGAGTACCCTGGCTCGATCTCACCGAAAATTGAGCATTTTTTTCTCACTCATTCCTTGTGATAGCTGCAACGGACATCGGCGGCGGCGGAGGATAACGTCGCCAAGCGGAACAGCTATTGAAATGAGCCCATAGCAACTTACACTGTAAAAAAGTATCCCTTTACCTAAAGCAGCATGCCTCACTGCGATTCACGCCCGAGAATAACTATTCATCAGTTCGACGATGCAGCCAGTGACAAGACTCGTCTTGACGAAATAAAACACACTTTTCGAGCAGGACACACCTCGACAAAATCAGGCAGATAGGCCAGCTTCCGCAATGCATGGTTGTTGGATACGTTACATGATACAACCGGTCGTTTTACTTCACTCGTTCTTTCGTGCCACTAGTGATCAGGTCTATTGGTCTACAGAAAAAGTAGAGACATTCTTATAGCCCGATGGAATAGGCATTTTAGCAGCTACCGAAACACAAAATGCGACTCTCCAAACCGTTCACTGTCAACAGCCGCTCAACAGCACTCGTGCAAAAAAAAATTTATGTGATTAGCGTTTGTTGCTTACTGAGCTGTTGTGAATATGTATGTATGTATGTATGTATGTATGTATGTATGTATGTATGTATGTATGTATGTATGTATGTATGTATGTATGTATGTATGTATGTATGTATGTATGTATGTATGTATGTCTATATCTATCTATCTATCTGTCTATCTATCTGTCTATTCTCTTACATCGACACAGTGGCCCACGTTGTCTGCTAGCTTGGGCCCCTAAGTATGTGCCCGTGGTCATCATGCCGTAGTTGTCGTTCCATCGTCGCCACTCCCGCTTTGACGTCTGACTCTCGTCATGCCATCTATACAGTCATCATAAATTCGTTGTCATGCCATGGCGGGGAATCAGTGGTCATTGCACAGTCGCCACTCCTGCTTCGTCATTCAACTCTCGTCATGCCATCATCGTCACGCCATCATCGTCATGCAGTCCTCATGATACAGCGCCGTCAAGCCATCGTCGTCATATACTCATCGCCACCCCATTGCATTTGCATCGTTGTCACACCATCGTCGTCATCGCCTCGTTGTCACACGGTCGTCGTCACACATTCGTGATCATACCATCGTCGTGATTCCCCTGTGGTCGTTCCACCGGCGTCATTCTAACTTCGTCCTCTGACTCTCGGCATGCTGTCGTCATCAGGTCATTGCCGTCATACAACTGTGGACATGTCGTCGCCATTGTTTCATCGTCGCTGTCATTTCCCCATCCTCATCACTTCACAAACGATATCCCATTGTCATCATAGCATTGTCATCATGCCGCCTTCAACTTTCCACTGACGTCATTCCTTCTGCGTCATTCTAGCGTAACAACGCTAGTATTCTACAATCGTGATTCTACCGCCGTTGCCATGCCATCATTGTCATTGCGCCGTTGTCAGACAGGCGCTGTGATTCATTCGCTATCATAACGCCATCGTCATGCCGTCGTGGGCGTGCCATCGCTGCCATTCCAGCTTCGTTATCCAACTGTTTTCATGCCATCGTCGTAATATATTCGTTATCATCTCATCGTTTTCACACCGTCATCGACTTGTGGTTGTTGTACGAGTACCATCGGTACTATGTTAGAATCGTCGTCTTATTGACGTCATGATGTCGCTACCTTGCCGCGTTTTCCTGCCATCGACGTAATTCCTTCTTCATCATTCCATCGTCACAACTGCGTCTTCGTCATTCAGCCATGCTCATGGGCGACCATGTCAAGCGAGTGCCATACCAAAGTAGGTAGATATTGGAGACAGTGTATCTCGCAAATAGCTGAATCGACGGAAGCCTCAGAATTACCACTACGAATTTTAAATAAGCTGACTTTATCGGTATGGTCTGTCGCTATATTGCTGGAATGCTAATCGCATTGCCGTGGATAGTCATCCTGAGATGGGTACTGCCATAATGCTTTACGTAAGACCAATATAGCGAGGGCAATACCTGCTCATTCATGGCATGACATGACGCAAACATTCGAAAAATCTCCTCATCATAGCCAACAACAGATAAGCTGTCCAAAATTTACCATGCAAGGAAAGCAGTGGCGTTATATGCAAGACAGCATACAGTGATTTTATGAGCGGCACTGTGCTGCACCAGCTCCCAGAACTTCTCATTTACGGCTGATAAGATAGCACGCACTGTGAGAGTCGATGTACTCAAATACTTTGCGAGCTAAAGTAGGCGGGCAAAAGTAGGCGGGACCCAAGAGGAAGACTGGGCGAACACGGCGCTGACTTACGACTGATTTTATTTTTGACATGCGGGCATATATATACCTTGACAGTAAAAAAATATACGAAGCAAGATAACACTAACATAACATGACATACTTATCCCTGCCATGGTATGTTAGGCTTATTTTCTTTCAGATATTTTTGACTGTCAAGGTATTATATGCCCACATGTCAAAAAATAACATCATTTGTAAGACAGCGCCGTGTTCACCCTTTCTTCCTCTTGTGTTGCGTCAATTTTGCGTTGTCCGCCTACTTTCGCACCATGAACCAACTAGCCCGAGCCACAATTTTAGCAAGCTTCATGAGCCAGCAAGGCCAAACGGCGCATTTTGACAAGAAACGCGCTGCAAATTTCAGTAACGGACGCATCGCACAGCCTTCATGCAGACAAAGCGAAACATTTCGTCAGGATTAAAGCGCGTTGAATAGCAAGTCACTATCTTCATAGTTAGCTTGAAGATGTGACAACTCAATGTGTTAAAGTAAACAGTCATTCTCAGGCACAACTAAGGTGCCAAGTGTTTCAATACGCTGCCTTGCACGACAAAAATCAGTAAAAATATTTTACTCCGCCTTTTCGGGCATGCCTCCGTGGCCTAATGACCGGGCCATCGGTCTTCTGGGCTGGAGGATCCCAGTTTGAAACCAACCACCGTAAATGTAACCGACCATCGAAAATGTAATACAGCACATGTCAAAGTCACCCTCGGAGTGACATCAATGGTCAAACAAAATCGTATATGCGCAAAGCGAACTGCGGGCAAGAGTCAAAGAAAACTATCACTTTAACAAGAAAGTGTGTTATTACAACTACGTCATGAGATGAAACAGCTTTGAAGTTACCACCCTAAGCAAAGTTGTTCCTTGTTAGTATAGTTGTTGTGGGTGGTATTACTGATGTGTGACCGTTCTCTCTGAAATCGTTTACAGCGGGTTGGAGCCCCAATACCTGCCAATCCAGAGGCCTTAGATGTTCGCTGTTCTTTCTATGCCCTTTACAGAACATGGTGTTTGTATACGGCTGCAAGCACCTGACAGTTTGCTGCGACCTAAGTAAGACAACTTCATGTTTTCTATTACCTGGCACGCACCATGCCTGAACAATATGCGTCCAGCTACGATGCCTTAGTGCCAGTGGCATTGCGCGGCTGTGCTTGAAATCACGTTTTTGTGAAGTGCCCAAATCAGTTACGCAAGACTGTGCAGAGAGTTTTCCATAACGCCTGAGGCCAATCTTCTAATCCTGACCTAGTTTTGTTGTATACTTCTTTGTTTGTTATTATTATTATAGCATACTTTACCTCCTGAGCAAGTTAAACCACATTCTTTATTATTTTATAGATCTCTCACCAATTTCAACGCATTCAGCGTGCGAAACAAGACCGAAAAGCATTACTTAATATTTCATCATACATTCGTTATCGCTTCTTACTCATCGAAACAGAGCTATGAGCTTGTAATTGAAATTTATATAGTTCTCTTTCACATCGGTCGAGGTGCTGTCACCGCGGCTACAAAAATCGTGGTTTCGCAGATGTTTCTTTTTCTAACTTTATGTATTCCCGCAGACTTGACTTGGCACTTAACACTTCCAAATTTTCATCCGTTTGCATCCCACGCCATGAATCATATTTAATCCAGAATAGAAAGATCTTACTTGTGGCTTGTATTAAGAGACCACATTCATCTTCTGTGAATGAGCTCTGTTTGGGCTTAGCGAAAGACTGCATAAGCTATCAGTGACAAAAAAAGCTCATTACACTAGGATGCATAAATTTTGCTCTTTTTGAACAGCCCACCACCTATGCCACTGAATATGTTGCGTGCATCAAAGGGTATGGTTACGAATGCTTACTACATGTTGCAGCAGGTTTCACTTGAGATATAATTATTTACCTCATAATTATTAATCGTATTTCTAGCTTTGATTTTTGTATTAGTGAATTACCTATAAATGACTGTTATCCTGTGTTCACTCATTACAGTATTCTGTCTAAAACTGATAGAGTTTCTGAAGAGCTACCTTTATAAATCATTATTCATAAAAGTCATTAGCCGCATACTCCGGTCACCAGTTATAATGACAAAAAGAATACAGAAATTGCTTATCAGGTGTTTCCTAACAACATGAGGCCCTCAATGCAAACACTAAATTAGTTCACTGTCGAAGTAAGTTTCCCATCGCATATCATCCGCGGATGACCACTAAGCCAATGAAATGTCCGCGAACGAAAGAACATTTTTCAGCAATAAGAGGGCCAAGAAGGAGAGGGCCATTCAGTAATGATTTACGTAATCGCCACATGACCTCTTAAAGCATTTGAATTAAGCTGCTCAAAGAGGCTGAGAAGAATTATGACTAAAACAAGATTAAAAACGCTGGCGATAATACGAAACAACTGCGGAATATAATCAGTTCTCTCCTCGGCAAGATTATATCTAATGTCACAGTAACCAAGATTCCCTCAGCAAATCACACATAAGACAACCCGCGTGATATCGCAAATATACTCAACGATTCATTCTCTGTTCAGGAAGTCCGCTTTGATAAACCGGTCAACTTAATGTGCCCTGGTTTTGCATCACAGCTTCTCTTTTTATTATGTTTCATCCGAAGAAGCCTTCACAATCATTCCTAACATGGAAGACACACGTGTCAGTCAAGACAGCTATCGCTCCATTCATAGCACACTTAACCTGTGGCATGTCTACACTTTCCTTCTGCTTCAAAGTTGCTGAAATCACTATGGTGTGTCATTTGACTAATTATTTAACGAAACATTAAATTATTCCTTCAAACCGGTTAGGTTTTAGGCAATGTTGCGCTACTGAGCTAGCATTAATGTGTTTAACAGACAACACTGAAACGGCAAAAGAGGCTGCTAATATTACTGCTGCTGTACTTAGCAACTATTAAAAAAGTTTTGAATTCCGTTGTTCATAGGACATTGTTCCAAAAAGTAGAATTCATTAGAAGAATTAGTCCAGTTTTAACATTGCGCGTCACTTAGTAACGTGATAGACAATAGTCTATATACATACCTGGCACATGCTCATTACCTAAAATGACTGATTTTGGTTCGCCACAAGTCTGTATTCCTAGTCTTGTTTTATAGTTAACCTATATCAACCACCTTTCGTTGCGCCTAGGCTGATATAACTGTACACCTAGAGCTGACGACACTGCCATAGGAAGTGGACTGAGCATTAACACTAAGAAGTTTAATTTTATTATTTCTTCCTCACACAGCAGTTGCAATCGTGGCACTCCATCTGTTGATATGCTCAATGATTTAAAATTTTCTTCGCCATTGCAACCTTCCCGGAACCGCCATTGTACGCACACCGAAAAGTGCAATCCATATAAGCTCGCTAATAAAGAAAACGGCGTGCGACATTATGAATCTATATAAAGCTAGGTCGCACCTTGGTTTTCAAACACTCATATTACGTTTTTACTCATTTATTCATACTAATTTTAATTACTGCATCGCTACATACGGCGTAACTTAAACCCCACACCTGTCTGCAATGTAGCAGATACCACATCAGGTCATACAAATTGTGACTTTTAACGCTTCTGCAGCTAATACTTCCTCGTTTCTTTGTGCCTAAAACGTGCTACCACTTGATAAATTAAGCAAGTACTCCCCCGTCATTATACGTTAATATTCCCGCAGTGTAACCCTCCCAATCGTTCTGATTATTCGTAATGTGTTCTCGCATTTTGCTTTTACAAGGTGTGCCGCACAGAAAAACTGGCATATCCCGCGCTCTGTGGGAATCGATGTTATGCGAAGAAGTGTGCGGTGTACCAAGTTAAAGAAACGACCATAACAGCACCAAGACGTAGGCGGCTGTTTCATGACCTACATGACACGCATGTCATGACATTGATATCAGGACCTACCATATACGTTCGTCATACGCTCTTGTAACCCTAACCCGCCGTGGTTGCTCAGTGGCTATGGTGTTGGGCTGCTGAGCACGAGGTCGCGGGATCGTATCCCGGCCACGGCGGCCGCATTTCGATGGTGGCGAAATGCGAAAACACCCGTGTGCTTAGATTTAGGTGCACGTTAAAGAACCCCAGGTGGTCGAAATTTCCGGAGTCCTCCACTACGGCTTGCCTCACAATCAGAAAGTGGTTTTGGCACGTTAAACCCCAAATATTATTATTGTAACCCTATGCCAATTTTGATGCATAATAAGACGTAGGCGGCGGTTTCATGAACTACATAACATTCATGATAGGCCATGACATTCATGTCATGACCTGTCATTTATTTTTTCATACACTCTTATCGGACTATGCCAATTCTGACACATAGCAAGACTTAGGCGACTGTTTCATGAACTACATGACACACATGTCACGATATTCCTGTTATGACCGATCAATTTCGTCATACGCCAGATCATGCCAACTTCAGATCATGCCAATTTTGGCATCTACCAAGCTAACGAAATGACCATGAGAGCAACAAGACGTAGGGGATTGTTTCATGACCTAGAGGACACACATATTCATGTATTCATCGGTGATAATCATGTCATGACCGATCATTTACGTTCGTCATACGTTCTTCTCACCATATTGGTACCTATCAAGTTAACGAAACGACCATGTTAGCGCCAAGACATAGCCGGCTAAATAGATAGTGTCAAAGTGGGAAATTGTGGAAAAATTCGGGGCCAATTTTGCTTCAACTTCAATAAGGAATACCTTACCCAGTAACTTTAAAGAATATTCCTCATTAGCACATTCAAATTCCAGTTGCACGCTGTCTTGCAATACATGCAAACTTGATTTAATGTATATTTTACATAGTATTGCTAGATGATTTTATACCTTTGTCTTACTGATTATTATGTGCCTGCACTCGCATTTGTGTCATGAACATAACGATTTGCATTCTCTTGTAACACTTTTTAAATCGGAGCTTTCTTTCCCTACACATGCGGTTGTTTCGCCGGGCTGACCCCGGGGTCGGTCAGTGGCTCGCTGGTCGGGCTCTCACCGAATCTCTTCCTGCTTACTCTTAAAAAGATGAAAGAAATTAAAAGCATCATCGTCGCTCTTGCTAGCCTGTGTTATCCGCGCGTTCCTTGTGTGCGTAAGCTCTCGCCTGCGTTCTAAGTTCGCCACGGTAATCGCTATAAAGAAATTAGTGCATAAAAACTGAATTCGAAAGGAAGAATGATGCCGGTAAGAAGTTTAGAACCTGCGACCCCAAGCTCAGACGCCAAGTGTCTTGCCCACAGGGCTAAACCAATGCCTCCCAGATAGCATTCCTGTGCAATTTGCTTTATACATCATGCTACTTGGACCAAGATTACCATTACCAAGCACGACGGTGGCGTCAAAATCACCGCAACTTACTCGGGAGCGTTCCCGTTCGATTCTATGGCAATTGTGCAAAGTGGCATCACGTCACAGATCAAATTGCACCGGCCGTGTGCTACCTAGGAGGCGTTGGCCAAGCGTCTCAACGTGCTCGCTTGGCCACAAGGAGTTCATAACCCGAGCGACCATTCAGCGGCTTTCAAGTGCTCTGGCATTCACGACTCATAAGAAGTGGGTTTTCTCATGGATAGATGTACATTCACTACACATAACAAAAGACTGAATTCAACTTCGATTTCATTGATTCCCGGGCATTTGAAGCCGCAATACTCTTTGGTAGGACCTTGAAAGCGGTTCATTACGTGCTTTGGGTGCACGATAAACAACTCCAAGTAGTCAACATAAAGCCACAGTGGCAATTATGGCATTTCACATTGTGAAGCTTCAAGAAGTTAAAGACCAGAACTTAATTTAGTCTGTGATACCTTAAAATTTTCACTATGTAGTATCATTAGTATGTACCCATTAAACAAAATACCTTTGCCTATAACAGTGAGGTATTTGATAGCCACTTGCACATAGGCGACAGTTCGGCATCTTCTCACCGTTCCAAATATTAACGCGATAGCGGTAAGGGTCCCGTGTCATTACGAACTACACATACCCATCGGCGCATAGCCAACCAAGCAGGCCCTCCGTGTAGCGCAAATAAGCTACTAATTGAATTTCTGAAAGTAAAATGCGGCAGAAATGTCGTAAAATACGACTTACACGCAACCCGCTGACATGTTATCGTGGAATTGTCATTTGAACCTTTAGACTCTTGATTCAGTAGAGAGGCCAGCAGTCATGGAGCCATTGCATAATCGGGGAGCCCAGCAAGCGTACGTGAATATCTTAATCTTAACAAACATCTACAAATACTCCACGGCTACCTTAATTATTCACGAGCATACTAGAAAACACCTACCAAGAAACGGATCAGGTAAGGATACACAATTTCTCCAATGTTACGATGACCAATGCTCCGATGCTAAGAGACCAAGCCCGCGGGTCCCGCGCCGGGACCGATAGCGGTGGCTAATGAGGTGCAGGCGGAATAAGTACACTTCTCGTTGACCGCCAGAGCTGAAAATCGCACTGCAGAGATGGTAGGCTGTGGTCGTAACACGACCAGCGGAATCGTCGACGATAAACAAGTGTTTTTGAAGAAGTGCATCAACTTTACAATTGTAACCTTGCTGCAGCCATAGATACCTGTACCACAGACATCTATATGTGTTTGTGGTACAGGTATCACGCACGCACGCGCACACACACACAAACACACACACACACACACACATATATATATATATATATATATATATATATATATATATACAGGGTGTCCAAGCGAAAACTACCCATCATTTCAATACGAAACAAAAAAAAATATCTGAAACATAGATGCCTGCGGTTTGTGGTACTAAGTAGAGCAATTCAACAAGTTTCTTGTTGACTTTTTTCTAAACGATTCTTCTTGTTTTGCTTCAAGTGCTGAATAAGTACCAAATATGACATAACATTAGGAGAGCCCAATCTGTAGTATAGTATATGCGGAAACGAAGTCGCCCATTGCTGTCCTACAATATTTTCTAGATTAATTTTTGCGGAATCCACCAGACAGCAATGAGTGACTTCATTTCCGCCTACCACACCCCACATTGGGCACCCTCTTACGGTTTGTCATTTTTAGAAATTTATTCAGCACCTGAAACAAAACAAAAGGAATACTTTAGGGAGAAATGTAAAGAAAAAGCTTTTCTATTGCCTTCCATGATGCCACTAACCGCAGGTTTCTAGTTTTCTACAGTGCAGCTGTTAGAACCTCGCTGGGTTTCTCTTGACGTCCGCAGCTTCGCTGAGCTGGGAGAGAGAAAGTTGAGAGAGAGCGAAAGCAGAGAACAAAAATAACACCGCGGACAATAGTGAGGCGGCGAGGGTGGGTGGAGCCTAGCGGGGGAGAAGGAGCGGTACGCTGGAGACATAGGTCCTGTGACGTCATTGCCCTCCGTTAAAAATCCGCGCGCTCACTTCTAGGGTCCTCTTTCTCGCAGTGGAAAAAGATTATGGATGCCTCTGCTATCCCAAACAACAAACACCAGCGGAGCTGGGGGAAGTGCAGCAAAAGTTAGACAGAGTGTGCCATTTGGCACTACTTTACTGGCCTTCCCCCAGCTCCGCTGGTCTCTGGTGTTTGCGATAGCAGAGCCACGCTTAACCTTTTTTATTTCACAATGAAATCGGGGAGATTTCATGTGGACACGCTGTGTTCGTATATATATATATATATATATATATATATATATATATATATAAGAAAGGAAACCAAGGGGCCAGACATTTATTAGTCATTTCAAAAGAAAAATCCCACAAACAATGACACCAAGGACAGCATAGGAGAAATTACTTGTAGTTCCTAATTGTATTAACTGATAACTCAATAGGAATGAAAGTGGATGAGAAAACAACTAGCAGGAAATGGGATACGAACACCCATCTTCACATTAACAATTGAGCTACCTCAGCGCCGTTTTCCCGTCCACATTTAGGGGTACTGATGTTGCTCTACTAGAACTGGCCCTGGGAGTGCTGGCCGGCGCCACAACTAATGACCTTGGCGGTGGATATAGAAAAATTTTCATGCCGCAGGCGTCATGTCTACGTGAACTTCTTTCGGGTGAAGGCAACTCAATAATAAACCCACACATGCTACCTAAAGAATCAAACCTGCCAGGTTCGAAACGCTCACCAGCTATGAAGGAGAAGAAAGAAAACCGAGGGACCCATACACGTAATTCGAATACGTGAGTTCGTGTATATATATATATATATATATATATATATATATATATATATATATATATATATATATATATATATATATATATATATATATATATTACGTTTGACAAGAACAACCTAGTAATACTTTGCTAGCCCGGCCATCGCCGCAGTGAACGCGTATGCTTCACTCTGGTGAAGGCAGGGCCATCGGCGAAAACGTGTTTAATAATAGTAATAGTATTTTATGTGTTCTCAAACGTGTCGATGGTTCTTTGATGATTGTTATTCCGGATTCAGCGCACACTACTAATCGGCTGTGCGTATATATATATATATATATATATATATATATATATATATATATATATATATATATATATATATACATACACTGAGAGGTCCTGATTGTTGGATGCGAGAAAAACTAGGTAGTGGGCTAGGAAGAGAAAGCTGCGCTATGAAATACAGGGATCCTAGCTCACTAACGTTTCTCATTTATGCTAATCATTTATTTTTTGTTCAATGCAGGACCGAAAATTTCCTGCTCCTTTGATCAAGGAATTTGCCATAACCACTGCGAACATGTAAATTTGCACGCCACTTGCCCTGGAAACCAGAAATGCTGCATCTACTTTCCTAAATTATCACATTTGTAACGCAGGTCTTCAGTGCAAGAACCGAATGAGGCATTACCTTCAAGATTTTGTTCACAGAGAGCCTCAAATCATATATGGGCACAAAAACGACAATAAAGTTTCAACATAAACATGACCATGTCATGCTGTTGTGGCATTTTTCTTTTCTGTTGGCATAGAGCAGCCTGCTTTTATAATCCACGTTCCAATTCCACAAAAAATATTGTAATAATTGTTTATTCGTTAACATTGTGATCTAGGAAAATAAAGAAACTTGTGGATACATGAAGCTGTGCCTAGAAAAAGATCAGATTTTATTACCAGCAAGCAGCAATGCGTTCTGAATGTAAACAGTTGAGCAAAATGGAATCGCCACTAGGCATAAGTCCGAGTGAACAAATTTTTGAAAATTTGATCCAGTGCTTGCAACGTGTCTGAACAGGAGGCACAAAACGCGAGCGAGCACTAAGACTAGGTACCTCCGTTTCGTCCTGGGACGGACGCCAGCACAACCTCCTCCTGGATGTTTGTCGATTCGAAGTCTCTCATGGCACTTTCGCGATGCTCGTGAGCTGCCCTCTGATATCATGCATTGAAGCTTTCTGTAACATATTAGATATTGCAGTCCTGGACCATTGCTTCCCCTAGTCGATATCCGGTCGCCTTAATGTATACGCGACAATTTTCGAATTGAGTATTTGTGCAGTCATCATGGCGCTCGGCGTCCTACGCAAAAAAAAAAGACAAAAATAATTCACCGATGATTACGATGCTCCCTAATGGGAAATTTGAGCGCAGCTGCATACGTGCTTTCATTTCGCGATAAATTGGCTGGTGCGGACAATCTACCTGGTGGAGCAGGCTCCAGATGGAGCGAAGTGTGGCGCGACTGCCCCACTGATCCAGAGATCATGAGAGGAAGCGCGTGGGTGGCGCGTGGGCGTGATTCACAGCAGCCGTCGCAGACGACCTCCGCTCATGCATCGCTTTGCTTCCATACCGAGAACGCGCGCTGCACTGGCGCCATCTCGTAGCCATCGCCACCGCAAAGCCACTCGTGCGCGGCACTGCACTTTTCTTCTCATGATT
Organism: Dermacentor variabilis; assembly: GCF_050947875.1. Lineage (NCBI taxonomy): Eukaryota > Metazoa > Arthropoda > Arachnida > Ixodida > Ixodidae > Dermacentor > Dermacentor variabilis. Next base: position 134,716,361 of record NC_134571.1, read on the forward strand.
TCGCCATTGCCTCCTCCTCCGCTTTCTTCCTCGCACTCTCTTCGCTACCGTGTGTGTGTTAAGTGATTTTTGGAAAGGAAACGGAAGAGATGAGTGCAGCGCCGTAACTCTCTCTCACAGGAGGACACCTCAACAGCACTGCACGGGGAAGGGGGAATGGGAAGAAAAGGATGAAGGAGAGAAAGACTGGACGAACGTGGCAAGGGGGAAAAGAAGAATGTGAGTTCGGGGCTCACAGCCGCGCTCTCAAGTGCGTCGCATTGCAGTAGTCTAGCAGTGCCGAGAGAGCATGCTTCACGATGGACGAGTGGGCTGCAGGGAATAGCAGCGCGGTCGCCGTATCGTAAGTCAGTCCCAGTCGCCGATAGACTGTACACAAGTCCGTGCGCTCCACATCGAAGGCAGGGCAGCGAAGTAGCAAGTGGTCGAGCGTCTCCGTATCGGCGCAGTTGCTGCACGCGGAGTCGCCAATTCCCTGCAGCCTGTGCGTTCTAGCAGCCGTCCTGTAGCAGCCGACGCGCAGGCGAAGCAGGAAAGAGTGGTCCGCCCGGGAGAAGCCCACGCGGGGGAGGAGCCGAAGTGACGCACCCGCGGCGACGCGCTGGTCCGGGTGCTGCGCACGGAGCGTTCGCAGAATGGTTGCTTTGGCCACGTCGAAGCCGCTGACCGAGGTAGCGAGGGGGAAGCGCAGGGAGTGAGCCTGCTTTGCGAGAGCGTCCGCGGCTTCGTTCCCTTGCAGGCCGATGTGCGCTGGAACCCATTGCAACGCCAAATCGCAGCCCTGACTCGCGCTACCGCCGCGTTTTTCATCCCCCACAACTCTCCGTGTTTGCTGTCACCTTTCGCTGCGCTCATTAGTCCGGTTACGAGGTAAGACGCCGACGCTCGCCGCATGAGCGGGCGCCTCAGAGTTGTGCTCTAAAACAAAGAAGGCACCGAGAACATGGCAACTTCTTGGCATTTTGTCCCTCGTGTTGCAGAGTGCGCCGACTGCCACAGTGACTGAACTGTTCCAACTCGCTCGAATCAGTGCTCTGTAAAGTAGTTATTTCCCAATCTAGCTTACTTCGTTTGGTTGTTCTACTGCATACAACACTGTCACTACAGCGGCGACAGACCTGTCCAACCTGCAATAAGCGGCCAACATGAGAGTTGCGCTTCATGACATATAAGCAGCGACAGCAGCTTTGTGCCACCCGTATGGCAAGGACTGAATGTGTGCTTTGCAGGTCATCTCAACACAGTCTATTGATGCGTATGGGTTTATTTCGTACCAATAAACAACTTCCCCGACATATCACTGTTATAAGTTGTACATTCACTTCAATGCGACACGCACTCGATGTGTCAGTATATGTTATTTGTGTTACGTGATGAGTGTCGTAACGCGACAGAGGTCCCATCTTGAATTGATGCGAGCGCAGTCTATGGATCAGTAACTTAAATTATACATGTGTAATAGCAAGCACACTGGCGTAGCGTCAGTAGATCTGAGGGTTGCTGACTGCACTGACGAAGTCGATTACCCGTCCAAACATCCTTGATCCCATCTGTCGGCTTCATTAAAGAACCATAACATCATCTACCGATATTGTTACGCTGGGTCGGAGAAAACGAGGATGGCTTCGAAGCCAACTAAAAGTCAACGCGACCTGGCTGGGCTCCCTTTCATCTCTATCAACGCTCTGTACCTTTGTCAATACATTGTGTAAATAGTTTTACACGTGTAGAATTGCAGTCTAGTTTTACATTGCAAAAGTAATCTCGGTACGTCTTCATCTAATACATAAATATCACGCCTCCGCGAGCTCTAGCTAATTCAAAATCTATTTCAAATATGAGCTCCAAGCTCCTCTCAACCAAAATGACTGCTATGACGGTATGCATGGTTAAGTGTCAACCACCACCGTGAAGCGACGTGTCCTGTAGTATGGAAAGACCATTCGGATAAACTGAACTGCTTCCGCAGCAGGTAAACGTAACTTTATAACAAGTTTCCCTTGTTGCCGAGGATTCCCAGCAGCTGCCAAGTGAGACCGAGGTCGACTTGTTTGACTGCACCCCCTCTATGTCAGCCCGACGTGGAGACCAACAGAATGGGGACATCTGCCATTGGCGGATTTGTTGCTGTAGGCGGTACCGCTAATATACCAGCATGCGCTATGTTAGGCCTACAATAATACCGACTAGAGCTACAAATAAAATTATTGCGACTGTGCTTGTTTGTCGGGCATCAAAGCGATTAGCAGCAATCTGTCGATCGCCATGGGGCTGGTTTCAGATCGTAATGGGAGTGGGGTTTGGGAGATCGCTCGCTAGCAGCAACTCTACAACGAACAAGAACGCTTCCTCAGCGCCACTGGTTGTGTCAGTTTTACTGGCGTTAAAACACATTCGAAACCACCTCCTCAAACTTCAATGCATGAATTATGAAACTCGTCATTTTCATGCGAATATCTTTTTGCAAGTCTGTCTCGGCGGCGTTGCTTGAAGGTTCGGCTTAGACCCTCGGAAATTTTTGCTCGAGCAGCAGTCTCATCTGGGAAATATATAACTGTTGCAGCAGAAAGACGTTGCTTTAAGTACAGTTTTCGTCATAATATTTGAAAAAAAAAATGTATACGAAGTAGGAAGCACAGGCGAAGGCTCCTAAGCATCCATGTTGTCAAATTGTATTAGCATTGGTCTGGCACAGACTACTTCGCACATACTGGCGCTTCTTTGAGTGATATGATGCCCGACGTTTAAGTGGATTGAAGATGTAACTAATCTGAGGCGTTAATTGTTTTCAGAGAAGCACTGTTTGCGTTCCACGCAAAGAAGACATTAGCAGCCACTACAGCAGACAACGTGGGTTACCACTTCCCTTGTCATCAGCTGCGTGTGTATAAAGGCAGCTATGCCATGTTCTGTGGTGGGGCCCACAGATAAATGGAGACAATCATTTTGTAAAATCATCTAGATCATACAGTTCACTCAGATTACCTGCAGCCACCATTTAGTGTTCCAAGAGAACGGTGCGATGAGGGGTCACTTTTCTCACATTTACATGACCTTCAAGTCAACGATTGAGCAGTCTTAATTCTGATGTGAAAGGCTGGCAGGAGACGACACAGGTAAGACAGATGCGCACACGGGCATACGCGCCCTTGATCTCCGAATATGCTAAACCCACACCCCAAGTTTTCCATCCAAAAGCAGTAGCCTTAGATCTTAAAAACCCCTTTCGAAAGCGCTGTGGTTGCGCGCTCACTTGACATTCTTTTTTTTTTGTATTCTTGGCACAACTTTGAAATGTATAGGACTAGGAACTGTTGAATCTGGTGTTGTTGTTTCGTTTGTTTGTTTTTGTTTGTGTGTTTCCTTTGATTGTTTTTTTCTTGTATTGCGTCTTTGTTTATTAAGCGATGGGCAGTGTAAATAGGTCACCTAACGGTTGGCTATCCAAATCATCAGAAATATAATCCAGTCATTAAAGAATGTACAAAACAAACAAAAGAGAGGAAAAAAGGAAAAGGCAATTACCGAAGGAAAAATAGCGCCAGGTATATCATGATTGAACTGCGACCGAGCCTGCTAAAGAATATAGAGCGCGCTGTATCGGCGGCCTGCGAGCGTCTAGTCACAGTGAGTGCTACAAAAAAAAATATCGATCCGTGCAGCCACGTCATAAAGAGCGAAACATTCTGAAGGATAAAGAAACCGCACAAATTGTGCATGTTCACATAAAAGTGCGCAAAGATCGGTTAGCTAATGCGTTCGCAATTAATTCGCCTCCACAGAAGCTACAGGAAGTCACGAAGACAGTGAGTCTTTCTTTCTCTGGGCACGACCAGGGCCCAAGGACCTTCTCCACATGACATGGACGCCTGTCCTGCAGCCGATTCAATCAGGTGCGCAGGGTACCTCGCTGGTGTACGTATTGCGGACACTCGATGAGCGGATGCTCCACAGAAGCATCCGGAATGTTATCAATCAGCGTACGACCTCTTCTTGGTCCTATGTAAGAAGTAAGGTGTGTAGGCCACCTCCAGGCCTAAACGACGCATCAGCGTGTCGAAGGTGCGAGCATTGCCTTCGTATGTCGTGAAGCGCAGAAAGGGGTCAATCAAGAACAGAAGAGATGACTGTCTCGTTGGTAAAGCACGTGGCTTCACTAAGCTTCTTTTCGTAGTCTAGATAAGAAATGCTTGCTATATCATGTCGAAAATTCAGTAGTAGTCAAGCTATCCCAAGGGCCTGCCGCAGTTATCTATTTGCCTGCCGTCTTACTTATTCCAACAACAACATGGCCTGCAATCCAGTGAAAACGGACTTTATGGACAGCCGGCGACGCAAACTAGTATGTCTGGGGTTTCTTATGCTACCAAACAACTGTTATCATAATGGCAGACGTAATAAGCTTTTCATGAGCCGAACTGGAGTAAACATAACCCACCCGTCTATCGGTGCAATCACTTTCTGGCACCAATCTCACTACTTGCAGTAAACTGAAGAGTTCAACCTTCCTGGTGCACGTTTCATTTCAAATATCATTGGTGCACAATAATATTTAGGAACATAAAATGCCTCCGTCAAACCTTCATTGGTTGTTGTACCGTCTGTGAATACGAATGTAAAGAAATCTTCCTGACGCGGCCAGTGCTGTGTTGTACTTAATCACTGTGAAAACAGGTCTGCAATATTCTTCTATCTACTGTTCTGCTCATGACAAGCTCGAAGTCATCGTCAAAGATGTCGCAGCTCCCCAAGTATAACGGTGTGGCTTCGCTGTCTACTTCGGTTGGCGCGCTTTGACGTTTCTTGGACGCAACCCCACGCGACCACTCTGTGCCAGGAAGGCCATCGGTGGTCTCTTCATCAATTGCAAGAAAAAGGCAGCGACAGCTCCTAGAGTTTTCACAGAAACGAAGCGAAAAAAGAGAGAAGAGGGTACCAGTATTCTAGTAAAAGATCTCTCGGTGTGTGACCGTGTTAAGGCTTGGAGCCCGATACGCCAACTCTATGAAAAGATACTACGACTTTATTTCGGCCCATACAAGATCCTTCGATGCACTGACGCACTGGACTACGAGGTCGTGCCAGGACGGCATTAAGCAATGGCAGCAGCGCCGCCCACGACCTGAAATCGTCCCCGTGATGCTCCTTCCAAGCCATCCTACGCACGCTAACGAACTTTTGGACTCTGTTTCTTTGATGCTTTGTTCGTCTTCTTTACTACGCGCCCTTTTGTTTTTAGCTTTTGTGTTCTTTTTGCAGCGTCGGGACGATCCTTCTTAAGAGGGGGATATTGACACGTGTGCTTGCTTATCTTCTTCTCGTGACCACTTTTTACCAGCTAACGTGCATGCAAGTTATTGGTGGTCGCAAGACTCGCCTGCATGTATCTGAAAATTTTCCGATTCTTAGGGCCATTTCTATCTGTTGCCTGTGTTGGCACCCGACCTAGTGTAGTAAGATTCCACGCGTGACACGAACAGTGTTGTACATAATAGAATTTGTGCGAGCCCCAGCGATTACGCTGCAACCTTTGACGATTAGTGTATTAGTACACGACGCACCTGACCCCCGCCTGACCGATTTTCGACAACCGACGAGTGTGCTAGCCGCTATCATTGGGCTTCTTGTGCTGCTAGGCACAGGTTCGTCCAATAAACAGTTTCGTGACTTCCGTTATGCGAGTGTGGTGGTTCCCCGTCACTACAACGTCGCTACACCCAGTGTCAATGCATTTATATAAACTCAGTGGCTTGGCATGCCAGAACTACGCGACGCTTAGGTACGTCGTGCTGGAGGAATTCGAAATAATTGTGACCATGTGGATTTTGTTAAGGTGCACCTGACTTTAAGTTCAGTTTGCGACTCAACTCGCGACCTGAAGCCCAGCAAGTAGCCCCATACTAAGCTACCACGGCGGGTAGTGTAATGATAACAAAGGTTTGATATCCATTATACAGGAACATCGTAAGAATTATTTGTGTATACAAGAAAATGTTCCACCTGCTCTCAGAAACTTCAGCGAGAACTGAGCTTTGGACACAATCGTTTTCTCTTACTTTCTCACAATTATTTCGTGACGCTGACGCTGTAGGTCGCTGCACAAAAAAAAACAGGAAATGTCTGGTATAAAATGGCGCCAGCGTGGCCAAATGACCTTAGCGATTGTTCACGATGACCGAAACGTCTGGTTGCTATTTAGGATCGGCTGCTCGGCTTCTGCTAAAGAACAATGACTGTGCCAAGAGTATACTAAAGCCTTTGTTTAGCAGCTCCTGCCAGCTACCACCGCTTGTTGGCTGGCGTCAAGAATCCCTGTGAAGAAGCGTAGCGTTTAACAACATCTGGAACACCCTGCTACTTCCCATTCATATATGAAAAGTAGCGTCAAGTATATATATATATATATATATATATATATATATATATATATATATATATATATATATATATATATATATATATATATATATATCTGTGTGTGTATGTGTGTGTGGTAGAGAGCTTAACGTACAAACCATCGTTTTTGTGTAACATGCGAGTAACAGATATCATCACTTTTTGAGAACACTGCACTCCAAAATTATTATATCCCGTTATGTGGATATGCTCTACATAACGATTCATGAGTAGATACAGGAAAATAATGTTTTGCGAAATTATATCATGAAAACGCAACACAATAATTGAGCACCGCATTGCTTTAGTTGCCTTACCACTTGCAAGGGCTATCGGCAGCAATAATGCAATCTGTCTTCGCTCAGCACTGTACATACAGTGTGATCATTTTGATGTTTTACAGAATCTTTTAAAATCGTCTGTGGTAGATACCATAATACTTGTCCTTGTTCTGGTTTATTCAAATAGGCGGACATTACTAGCACGAGAAATTGAATCACGTATTCAAATAAGTAGCAAAGTCTGACTAATTAACTTCATAATTAAATATTTGATGGCACTCATTCCAATTTACGAATTGTAGCCTGTGAGTTTGCAAGACGCATCCACTTCAAAATTAATTTCTAGCATTGCACGAGTCTGCAGATATTAGTTTCCAATGTATGAGGCAAAATACACGGGCGCTCCAGCTTCTTTCGTGCTTCAATGCACGAAAGTGGCTGGAGCGTTTTGCGAAATAAGTAAGTGGACTGACAGTGCATTCTTACGGTGAGTTGTGCAATATTACGCCTGTCAATTTCACAGGCTACAATTTGGTAATTGCACTGCGTGCCGTAAAACAAATAATTAGGAAGGTAAATAGTGAATGTCTCTTAATGACTTGAATATGTGTTTCGGTTTTTTCGGTTAAGTAATGACCGCTTCTTTGCGAAATCCAGCTCAGGGACTAGAATTGTGGTATCTGCAACAGGTGGTTTGTAAAAAATTTCATAAAGCTTAAAAATGAGCACCCTGTCGAACGCGAACAATGCTTTTACGTGGCTCCTACGCACTGCGTGAGAATTTTAGCATAGATAACTGGCTATGTGCATTGTGAATACGTCCTCGCAATATACTTTCTACGAGAGCCAGAAATAATATTCGCGATGCAATCTTTATAAGTGCGGAGTGCTTGCACGACAACACTCTAGTGAGGAAAGTGCAAGGAGAGCAGAGATACTTAGATTACCATGAGAAGCATTTCGGTACTACTTGTTCTTGGCTTTGCCTCCTGCGTTCTCTGTGAGTATATACTGCTTCTGTCGAGCGGTCTTGTGACAGCCACAACATGAGCGTTGCATTGTGATCTCCATCATACTTCTATTTTAAATAGTAGCACTCGATATAGGTCATGCCCATCTTCGACTGCAGACGTAAGAAATGACTACACTGGAGGGCTTATTTTAAGGACGGGTCGATTACAAGTTATGTGCCTCAATCTTAAGCTATCCAATTTGTAAATGAAATTGAATTTATATTATATTTAGTGTTTAGTTGTATTTTCGAACTCGACATTACAAAATAGCGCCGCTCTCAGTGTACTTATAAGGATTTCCGACGCCATGTCCAAAGTGATATCCTTAAGGAAGCGTGGCATTTCAACACTCACTTTAAATGATTCGCCTGCACTTTTTCACACACTTAGCGTACTCCGTGCAGAGAGGCCTCGCATACTGTTTTCTCCAATAAAAAGGCCGGTCACACTCGATATTGCGTCAATTCAATCCAAACGAAACAAAAATCTAGTCCATTCTAATCAATACTTAATTTCCGGCGCTAGTGGCTATAAAGCGAAAGCATTAAGTGCCAAAATAAGAAACGGCCGTTTCGTTGCGTGAGTACGTGGACATCTCGAGGATGGCCGCATGTGGTGAACATCAGGCAACCACACATACGCTCTGAAGGAACCTGCGTCGAAGTGCGGCAAGATTAATGACGCAAGTGACACTCTTTCATGATTTGCTCGCTCACAATAGGAAACGCAAGACGCTCGCACTGCCCTGACACTGCGGGAAAATTCTGAAGTGCTATTAATGACAAATACCTTCAAAAAAGTTGAGACTTCTTCATTGGGGCATACATCTTCATTTGTGTACAAAATTGTCGCGTGTTTCTTTCTTTTGGAAAATTTCTTACTTTGATAATCTATATGTGATCCCCCACCCGCTTCCTAAAGCGGTGTTTGCATGTGCACGACACCGATTCGCCGGTTCCTAATTGAAAAGTTATTTCATTCACTCTTTAAATGCTGTGGATTCTCTGTGTCGGAACGCTCCATTCGGTTGACTTCCTTTTATTTCATCGAAAATTTGAAGAAAAACGCAATATATAAACTTAATCGAGTAAAATTTATAACATCCATACATTAAGGCACCCAATTTCATCGATTAATGGGGCAGCACTGCCCTGGAAAGGTTTCACGCGGAAGAATGAGTTCCTAGTTTTTATGGCACCGAACTGTATTCTTCATTTAGTTGAAAGCGTGCCAGTTTACTTTTGAGCCAGGGAGCGATACATTTCAATTCGATCCTCAACTATCTCTGGAATTCTACATTAGCGATAAGAGTTTTACTATGTTATTGGCACTTCGAGTGACCAGCTCAGGAGTCAAGTGTTCCTGCGGGTGTTGCACCCTGAGAACAGACCATTAAAGATGGCTTTATCGCGCCTAGAGGCCTGTCTAAAGGCATTTATTTCCGTAATGTATGTGTTTACTTTACCATGCGATGACGAAACTTGCTTTCGGAGTTCTCTTCATTTTTAGTTTTTGTTCTCGTATTTTTTTTCGTAGAAGTGTGTAGTGAACTTCACTAGAGCACTCGATTCACACAACCCCTGCAAGTCGTTCCCAACTTGCATGTCCCGACATGACAATGTGTTGGTGTTTCACTATCAGTAGACGAGCGAGTGATGAAGCCTATGACCGAAGACTCGATGCAAAAGTAGACGCCGAAGAACAACGATGCAAAGATGTTTGTTATGTGGCGCCTTCGTAAGGAGAAGAAAGTAAACGTCGTCTAAATTAGCGGTCGAGGTGCGAAACGAAGCCAAGAAGGGGGTAAGACAGTGTCGATGCGCTTTGACGCGTCTGCATCGCCCTGCAAAACGTTCCATGCCGCCTTTTCGTCTGTGATATCAGCCGGGAAACAACAGTATCGGCCACACGCGCAGGTGGTTTGATGTGTTCAATCGGCCTTGCATAATTTAACTTTAAACCTTTTCGTACGCGAGAGCATTACCTGGCTCATTGCGCGACCCCTCCGTCATTAAAAAAATAAGTTGCAGTTTCGCCCGAAAGGGGAAGCATCGATTGCGATAGCAAATTAGTGGACAGCTAGCTATACGAAGTAAGGATAGTAGGCTTATCGGCCGTATAAACTCGTAAACATATTCATACTAACTAAATTGGTGTCACACTCGCACAAGCAAACAAGAACACATCTCACTCAGTGACCGCGGAAACTCGCTGTCCAAACGCTGGAGTGAGGAAAGTGCGGCAGCAGCAGCGAGCGAATTGACATTCGTGCTGTGTCTCCTATCAACGCGAACTAAGCCGCGAAAATGCAGCGCGTGGCGGAGTTTGTCCCCATCGCAGATAGCTTTCAAAATACAGCATCCCGAAGTAGAACGCTGCCCCCCCCCCACCTTCGCTACCCAAGGCGGACCTTGTCCCCGTCGCAGATATGACTTTCAAGATACAGCGGCCCGGGAGGCTACGCGCGGCTTTCCGGGCCGCCCGGCGTAGAATGCACCCCCCTCCATACCCTCCCCCAGATCCTTGTGCGCGATGGAAAACGGCACGCTTCCACCTCGCTTTTTTTTTGTTTTCGAGCGCGAAATTGAGCCGCGATCGCCGACTCACCCTCGCACGCTTTCACTCGCACATACAGCATACGGCGCGCGGCGACGATATTATCGCCCTTGGACTTGATACGGAACCTCACGGCGACGCCGACGGCAGAGATGCGCCTGGAGTGTCCATATAGTTGCTATCGCAGTAAAAGCCGTGCCAGAAAAGCCATGGCGACTAGTAGATGCAAAGCGCTACAGGTACCCGTCGGACAACGACTATGACATCCTCCCAGAGTACTCCCAATATAGCGACAACACTGTGGTGCCACTCGAGAAAAAAAGAAAACTCTCATAACTGAGCAATGTGGTCTCGTCGTGCTGAAAAGTGGTGTCATCGGGAAAGAACACTCCACGCAATGTGCGTGAAACACTAATGAGAACTAGGCAAATAAAACTCAGCTGCGAGATCGCAATACGGCTTGTCTCTCGTCTTACGTTGTTGCGACCTCATAAGCAGCTACATTACACTCGGAAACATAACGCAGCAGCACTAAACTCAGCTACATTTTGCCGCATCGTGACACTCAGTAACATAACTCAGCGGCACACTGAGCGACAAGTAATCGTTTCGCATTTACACATCATAGGAATTGCACAGACGCACCCATAGTTTGTTTAGTTCGCAGCCGAGTTTCGCGAAATTGGTGCCGTTCGCAATGAGAGGGATCAGAGAGGCAAGATAGACGCCAGAGTCACTGGTAAAAGTGATTCAGGTAAACACCACCTGGTAAACCAGGTGGTGCTTAATATTGCGTCGTAGGGAGCGCCGGCGGTGGTGCCTCAGTACGCGTACTACTTCGCGCGGCCTCGCCAGTGCATGCGTAAAAAGCCAGAGAGCACTCGACCACCGGAGATGGGTGTAGTTGTGTAAACAAGAACGCTGTAAAACCTTCTTCGCACGAGGAAAGCATGGCATTCAGATGAACCCCCACACGATCGGCAGCGAGAACGCCAAGTTCAAATCACACCTAACGCTTAGACATTCGCGTTACCCGCTCGTAACAGTCCTGTGAGCTTTTTTTTTTCGTTTTGTAAACCACATCTGCGGTAACGTAGGACTATATCGAAAAAATAAAATATTCGAATTCACTAAATTTATTATATCTTCGATACGTCGAGAAGGATAAAACGTAAAATAGTGGGTACTTGTGCTGACTTTGCCGTAACCTTGATTAAGATAAATACCATATAGAAATGTCTCGCTTTTCCGCATTATACGAATTTCTAATTTCCCTACGAACTTTTCTCATTATGTAGTTAAATCTACATGAAATAATTCTCGTTTAAGAAAGACTATTTCTTGTGGCCAAATTTCATTGCCAATTCATTTGAAAATGCAATCTTGCTATGGAGAACAACCGGGGCCGTATTCGCAAAAACGTCTTACACTAGAATTGTTGGGGAGAGAAGATTTAAGCCAATGCTGATGACAGGCCTAATATTAATGAAGCCGGCTGGCCAATGGCAAATAGCATTTACAAACGAAAAGCTTCGCGAATTCGATCCCAGATTTTCTGTGGTGCTGAAATGTATGGAGCATGTCTTAGGAAACCGGCAAAAAACGAAGTGGTCAAAAACGCTGGCATTCATAGCGGACTGAAGGGTTTCTGACCTGCACAAGAAAGTTAGGTTACTTGCACCACATCAGCGCTAAAAGCTACACGTCAAACACTTAGCTCGGCCCCTCTAGGCTTAGTGACTCACCCTGCCATAAACAAAGAATAAAAGTGACTAATGTGGCGTCTGACCTAGAATGCTTTCTTTTCTCCTTTTATCGGTAGGGTGGACATTCCATAGGCTTAATTTCTCCGATGATACGAAAACGCTAATAAATTACAAACCTCGAAATTGCAGTTTTGATGCATTTCAATGATCACGCGAGAGACGACGCCAATCGAGTTCCAATTTACTCAGCGTCCTATACACAAATGCTGTAAGTGTGGCATATGAACTAAAAAAAAATCTCTAAGTCAAGCCTGCAGAATAATTGTGTTGCAATAGAACGCTGCTTCTTTTGTGCGCCTGCAAGAAAACGCGCCTCACGTGCGTCACAAATGCAACGCAGGTACAGCTGATAGTCAAAACTGCTTAAGATAACGTACACGCTTCATTTTAATTGGTTTCTCACGTCAAGTGTGTGGACTGGAATTGTGCTCGAGAAACACCACCTGAATACGCAACTAGCACCGAAGCCAAACTTAATCGACAAGTTCGTTATTAGGATTTATTTGTTCTATACTGCTCTCCCTCTTTTAACGAAACATATATAGCAATGGCTCTTTGAACGGTTCAGTAACGCTGACCTTGTCTTGTTTGGCGTCGATACTTGGTTGGTCCCTTTTTCCCTGAATTTTTTAAAAATGATCGTGTAGCGTATTATATTCCTCAATATCAACTGATTCGCCAATCTTCATTTTAACGTCTACTATGAGAGTCACGCGGCCCACGGCTCTTCGCTCTCCCCGATTCTCCGGCCAAGCTCTGCTCCGTGTCGAAACCGGGCACTTTGCCCATCTGACGCAGGGCCAGGCAGTTAAGTTAGATGGCACATGGCGGCGACAAGGGACGGGACGGCAGTGGCAGAGGCACTCACATCTCACCCCAGCTATAACGAGTTTACGGATAATTATACTCCCTTCTGATTGCATCCTTAATTGCTGACTGTCGCTTCTTTGCCCGTGTTTGTAGTGCAAAGAAGCTTCTTCGCCCGTGTTTGTAGTGCATGGGAGAGTCGAAGACGAAGTGATTCTTGCAGAGATCACTGCTCCTTCGCGGTGCAGTATTTTCGGCTTTTCCCCGTGTTTTACCGGGAGACGCCCCTCCCATTACCACGGCAATGGACATGACTGCTTCGGCAGGAACCAGCCAGAGGAAGATAAATTGCCCTCCTATTCAAGCTGATAGCGAGGGCACTGTGTTGTACTCCTGCTCGAGCGATGACGCCTCAGATGACGAAGGCATCGAAAGAGTGGTACACCGGAAGGCCAAGAGAAGAAACATCAGCGGACGGTCTTCGTAAATTAAGTTTACCGTAATGGCACAGCGAAGGCCATCGGCGCACACAATTTTTTTTTGTGCCGGCCACACCTGCCGACAACCTCAACCGCCTTAATCAACAAGCGATTTCCGTTTCTCTGGAGGCTCTTGTCCCAGGTGAAATAAAAGATGTCAGAATTAATACTCGAAAGAACGTCCTGGCTATTGATGTCCACAACCGAAGCGAAATGAATGCTTTGATGGAAGTAAAGCACCTTGGCAACATCAATGACCACTACCTCATTCCGCAGGACAAGGAAACCAGGGCTGGTGTTGTTTATGATATTGACCCATCGATTAGCGACAGCGACTTGCCAATTTAATCAAACCTGTGACAGATGGTGTCGCCTTACTACAAGCTCGGTGCCTTGGCAAGTCGACCGGTGTAAGGCTCGTGTTTAAAGGTGACTGCCTACCATCACATGTAAAGGTCGACCACTTTCGGCATGTTGTACTTATTACCTTTCGTGCCCAAACAACTTCAGTGCAGAAGGTGTCAAAGAATTGGACATGTGAGTGCTGTCTGCCGAAATACAACGATATGCTCACGATGTTCCGAACAACACGACACTGACACTTGCTGTACAACAGAGCTCAAGTACCCAAATTGTCAAGACTCGCACGCTGCATCCCCAAAAGCCTGTCCACAGCTAAAGAAAGAGCAGAAAATCTTGAGAAAAATGGCCAGAGTCGGATCATCACACAGAGATGCTTCTGCAACGATAAGGCGACATCGCTACCGCAAACGAAAGTCTACGAAATCATCTTTTGGTTCAAGGCGAATGTCTCGTCCGGCAACGCCGCCTCCTGTTCCGTCTCGAGTAACAGCACGAATGTCAACGAAAAAAGCGGCCATGCCATTCATGCTTCATCAAGTGAGGTGTGGCCAGCACTGCCGAAGACATGCCACGCGTCAGAGGCACAGCACATGACTCACCACTTAAAGTCAAATGTCACTTCAGTTTACCAAATGCGAGACAAGGATTCACAAGTGATTGCTATGCTGAAATCGCTCACAAATGTCATGCGTCTACTTCTGACAAACACGGACACTCCGAGTGCTCGTAGCGCACTGCACGTACTAGACGCACTGACTCCAGTACTTGAAAGCATCGCATAGCACCATAGCCCGTTCCTCGCGGCCCTTCCACAAGGCAATCAAGAAAGCATCTCTATTACTGTGGGATGCCCGTGGTCTCAAATCGAGAATTCAGATTTTAGATACTTTGTGTTCGAAAACCGTTTCCCCATCCTCGTAATTTGCAAACCGAACGTGCAGAATGTTATACACATTTCTGGCTTTGAGGCATTCATGTCGTCTACCTGTGGTGATGTGAGCAAGGCAACTGTATATATTAGATGTGATCTTACATACGTGTTGCACCCAGTCCCACCTCACGACGACAACCAGTACGTTTGTTTAATTGTGTAAACGAATAAGCTTACGTTCACACTCGTCGCTCTTTACATTGCTCCTTCAAGTGGCTTCGACTCTTAACGACTGCACAACGTGCTATCAGCGACACCTGGCCCTACAATTCTCTTAGGAAGAGAGAGAGAGAGAGAGAAAAGGGAAGGAAAGACAGGGAGGTTAGCCAGTGTAAATACCGGCTGGCTACCCTGTGCTGGGGAAGGGGGTAAAGAGAATTAAAGGAGAAGGAAGAGAGCAAATAACAAGAAAAATGCACACAGTAACGCGATGTTACGCGCAACAATAGTCAAAGGCGTTCGCACAATTCACATGTCCTTAAGACCTTGAGCAAAGCCCTTAAGGCCTTGAGGGCCGAAACCCGTCTGGACCAGTGTCCTAGAACTTTTTCTTCTGTGAAGGGGCGATTGTCCAGTTTTTCGAGCACGGTCACGAGCACTTTTCTTTGCACATTGTAACGTGGACAGTCACAGAGGAGGTGCGCGATAGTTTCTTCGCAGCCGCAGGTGTCGCAAGCAGGGCTGTCGGCCATTCCAATATGGAAGGAACAGGAGTTCGTGAATGCCACGCCGAGCCATAGGCGGCACAGAAGTGTTGCTTCCGCTCGTGGCAACCCTGGTGGAAGACGGAATTGCAAACTTGGATCCAATCTGTGAAGACGTGTGTTCGTGAATTCGCTGGTGTTCCACAGAGTTAGCGTAAGCTCGCGTGCGAGGGAGCGAAAACTTGTGGCTACATCTGTTCTTGACAGCGGTATGGGTACAATCTGGGCACCATCATGGGCCGACCGGGCAGCGTCATCCGCACTGTCATTTCCCGAAATTCCGCAGTGACCCGGTATCTACTGGTAGATGATGTTGTGTCCCTTGTCGATTGCGTAATGGTGGAGTAGTCGGATATCTGCGACTAATTGTACATTGTACAATTAGTCGCAGACATCCGACTAATTGTAATTGTAATTGTACAACCGTCCGTGTAAACGTGAGTGCGTTCGCTGTGTTTTTCATGTAAGAATGCAAGGACGGTTTGTTTGAGGGCGATAGATGACATTTCCGTTTTCTTTCTGATGCGGGGAATAACAAGAAGGACCTGGAGTGGATGCAGGCACCACAGCGGTAGAGATGGCCGTGCTGCATGTGTGAAGATTGACGGTAAACTTCCGTGGTTGGCGGCAATAATTCTGCTAAACGCTGGACGAGGTCGAGCGGCAGGAAGGGAGGCGAGACGATGCGATGGAAGTCGGGCAAAGTGCCTGATGTGCACCCGTAAGGAGTCGACATGAATATACGTATTGATAGGGTGGTCATGCGCGATGGCTATTGTTGCTGCCGTTGATACACACCTCGGAAGGCCAAGACAAATTCTCAGAGCTTGAGCTTGTACAGATTGGAGGGCTCGGAGGTTGGTCTTACCGGTCCCACCGAGTACAGGTAAGCTGTAGCGTAGGAGACCCAAGAACAGTGCGTTATAGAGTTGGAGCATTGCACTCACAGACGCACCCCATGACTTTCCTGCAAGAAATCTGAGCACGTCTGTTATCATCACTAGTTTCCTTTTTGGGTTAGAGACGTGAGGACTCCAGGAGAGGCCTCGATCTATTATTACTCCGTGAAAACGATGCATCTTCTTGTAGGCAATTTGCTGTTCATTAAATCTAACAACGTATTATCTCATTGCTTTGCGCGTGAAAGCGACCATAGAGCACTTCTGGGAGGACACCTCCAAACCTCGTGCTCGAAGATAGCTGGATGTTAGTGTGGCCGCTTATTGCAGTCTGGCGCGCACCTGTGGACGCGTCACTCCTGATGACCAAATGCATATATCGTCTGCATAGATCGACACATGGACGGATTGTGGAACGGTGTGAACCAGGTCGATGAGCACGAGGTTAAATAGAGTAGGACTCAAGACTCCGCCTTGTGGTACTCCGCGGTAGGTGCTGTGTTGTGATGATGCACCATCCTCTGTTTGCACAAAGAATGACCTATCTGTCAAGTATCTGAATATCCATCGAAACACAAGTCCCCCTAGGCCGACATCGCCCAAGGCGTCCAGGATGGCTCGATGTGTTACGTTGACATAAGCGCCTTTAACGTCCAGGAACATTGCCGCTGTCAGTCTCCTTTCTGAAAGTCCACTCTAATCCTGAACATCCGTGTTTTAATACCCTTAACGATATGACATATGGTACACTCTTTCGTAATCGTTCCTCTGCAAGACAGCCCTTCTCACTTCGTGTGAGGGAGCTTAGTATTGAAATGGATGTCCCAATCCTCAAACATCGCCTAATGCCTCCAGATAAGCTGCTACCACCTTGGGAGTGGCAGATGATACAATGCGATATATCTTTCATGCAAGTTACAAAACACGCTCCAGAGATTGAAATCCAAATGCATTTCCGGGAACTCCAATACAAACACTCCTGCATGGAGTTCTACACAGACGCATCGAAGTCATTCGAGGGGGTGTCCTATGCAGCCGTGGGCCCATCCTTCTCAGAATCCGATGTACTGCATCCGGAAACAAGCATCTTTACGGCTGAGGCCTACGCACTACTGTCGGCTGTAAAGCATATAAGGAAAACAAAACTCAAAAAATCTGTTATATATACGGACTCCCTAAGCGCTGTGAAGGCTTTGATGTCATTTTGTGAGCACAAAAATCCAGTAATCAATGAACTATATTCCGTCCTACGTAAAGCATATATATGTAACCAGCATGTCATAATATGCTGTGTGCCGGGTCATAGGGGCATCGAAGGTAACGTTCTCGCGGACCAGATGGCCACATCAATTGCATCGTATTCTGTTCATCCTACTGCTGCAGTCCCTGTCACAGATCTGAGGCCCTTCTTGCACAGGAAACTGCGAAACTACTGGCAACGCTTGTGGGACCTGGAAACAAATAATAAGCTGCATGTATTAAAGCCACAATTAGGTTTCTGGCCTCCTGTAACAAAATCACGCCGGACAGATGTCCTATTTTGTCGTCTAAGAATAGGACACACATTTGGCACACATAACTTTTTACTCACCGGAAACGACCCTCCAACCTGTGGCAGATGCGGGGAGAGGCTGACCGTGCTCCACGTCCTCCTGGAGTGTCGGAAAGCCGAATCTGAGAGAAGGAGACATTTTGCCTTAGCATACCGTCAACACATTCCTCTTCATCCTGTAATGTTTCTCGGTCCAGAACCGCTTTTTAATACTAACACAGTCCTAGGTTTCCTCAGAGATGTTCTCCTACACGTTATTAGTTCCATACAATCGTAGCGCTTCCTCTCTTGAGAGGATGCCGCTGTGATAGTCATAATGTATAGAGCATGCCTCCAGGCCCTTGTGTTTCAAGGGCTCTGGCGAGGTAGTAGTGCTCCAGGTAATTTTACCATCTTGCATATCTTTTATAATGCATCATTCTTTCACGATGGATTTCAAGGGGGTCATGTACGGGAAACGAGGATGGTAGACCCGCTACACTTAAACAGAAATCCTCCGCTACGTCGATCTCTCGGTGACCTTGACTGAGAACCAGGCATTTGAAGGGGTGGCGTTGTTGTGGTGATGTTCGGAGACCGCGCACCGTTCTCCATATATGTGATAGAGGTTTATGTGGATCAAGGGAATCTCAAAAAGTCTTCCATCTTACAGACTGCAGGGAGCTGATCCGACGTTGAATCTTCTGTATGCGTCTCGCCTCCCTTAGGTCGTAGATGGACTTGGTGCGCCTGTACCTCCGTTCCGCGCGACGGCGAATTGCTCGAAGCCGCTCCAATTCTGCTTCGAATTCAGAAAGTTTAGGAATAGGCCTAAAAACTCTTGTGGCTTCTCGAGCAGCGTCGTTAATGAGCTCCTCGATGTTGCCAGGTGGACATTGTTGGATATTTTGGCAATTCTTCTCCATGAGTAACTTGTATTTAGGCCAGTCGATGCGTTGAAGAACTGTGGTAGAGTGTGACTTGCGTATGCCATCGATTTTAACGTACGTTGGAACATGGTCACTACCATGTGTTTCGTTGTCCGGAAACCATTTCACACTGGCACTGAGGCATCTTGAAACAAAAGTTAAGTCCAGGGAGCTACTGTATGTCAATCCCCGCAGAAAAGTGGGACTGCCATCATTTAGGCAGCAGAGTTCATGGTCCGACGCGAAGGATAGTACACGTCTTCCTCGACAATCCATCTTCAAGCTTCCCCATAGCGGGTGATGCGCATTGAAATCGCCGGTAAGAATCCATGGCCCAGGTGTCGTTGCTGAAATTGTACTTAGTCTTGTGTTGTCAAATCGACTCGAAGGTGAAATATAGGCACCTACCAGCGTGAGTGAAACGTTCTTGCATTTTATAGTCAAACATACGTACTGATTGTCGTCATCAGCTGCCACTGGGTGTAAAAGATAAGTGAAATCGCATCTAACGTAGACGATGACTTTGCTGCGGTCGGTATAGGTGGCAGACATGAAAGCTTCATATTCTGATAGGCGGAAGGCGCTCTCAATGTTTGGCTCACAAATGACCATGATTGGAGATTTGTGCTTGAAAACAAATGGACGAAAGTCCGAAATGCGGGATTTAAGGCCTCTGGCATTCCACTGGAATAGGAACGCTTCCTTGAATTCTTTAAGGAAGTAGCGCTGAGAAGCAGCCATGGTGCTTCTCAAGACCGGACAGTACCGGATTCAGAGCATTCAGTATTTCAAGTGCACCTCGAGCCGCCGGAGTGTGTATGGCAGTCAGTAGTACTCGTAGCGTGTTCATAAGGACCCGGATCATGGTGACAACTTGTTTGTCGTCTTCTGCGCTGCTGCCAGAAGCTGAAGCATAATTTGGCGAGCGTGCTACATCTTGCTGCTCCGCTGGTTTGTCTAGCCTTGGAAACGGCGGCCACTCCTCGCATGAGGCAATGTTATTCGGGACTTCTCGCCGGAAATTTTTACTCTCACCATCCGCTTTGGGGGTGTTTGATGATGGACTCCAGGGGAAAGAGACAAGCATCCTTCGCCACACAGCACGACCTTTACTGCCTCAACGATGGTAGTCCGACATATTTACGCCGGCTTGCATACAGCAGCTGCCTAGACTTGACCCTGGTTTCTCGGCGTCTTGAAAGAAACGTGCAATGGTTTCCAGACATCGAATCACATCGAAGCGACCACATTCCGACGTACCTGAAGATCAAGGGACTATCTAAATGCTCCTCCACGACCCTCCGGCGAATTGACTGGTCGGCGTTTTGGTCGCACATGGAGGAAGTATGTCAGCAAGGAGCCATTCAAGTCTGGAACACGAAATTCAAAAAGCCATGCAAGAGGCTACGCGTGGTTTTCAGCCTTTCCCGAAATATGAAGAGTTTGAAGTCAAACTGCAGCGACTACGAGCAATTCGCCGGCGGGCTGAAAGAAGATACAGGAGAACTAAATCCATCCATGATCTCAGAGAGGCAAGGCGGATGCAAAAGAAGATTCAACGCCGCATTGATGCACTACAATCTCAAAGATGGAAACCTTTGTGTGAGTCGTCGGATCCGCGTGAGCGATTATCTCAGATATGGAGAACCGTGCGTAGACTTCGTGTGTCAACCCGACAGCGTGTTCCTTTCAAATCCCTCGCTTTGCACCAAGGTCGCAGCGAAATCGACATTGCTGAAGAATTTGCTCAAGACTTGCCAGCTTGCAGCTACAACGCACACTTACACCATGTGCCACTCCTTTGCCACGGGATTCTCGCATGGATGTAATGTTTTCGGTGGAAGATCTTGAAGCCGCTCTGGCGACTTGCAGGTGCGTTCTTCGTCACCTGGGTCGCGTGGCGTTACCTATACGGTGCTCGCCAATTTTGGGCAGAGAGCACGACTCATGCTGCTAAACCATTACAACGAGTCTTGGCGCAACGGTTTGGTTCCACGTGAATGGAAATGCAGCCACTTAGTTCCACTTCTCAAACCTGGTAAATCACCGTTAGATTTGTCATCGTACCGCCCCATCGCTCTGGCCAGTTGCATAGGGAAAATAATGGAAAGAGTGATTTTGACGCGCCTGAAACGGTACCTGGAAAATTACAACGCTTCCGGCGTGGACGCACATCCATAGATAATGTAGTCGATTTGGTCACGTTTGTTCAACATCAAAAACGTCTGAAACGACTCACTGCGGCATTATTCCTTCACATAAAAGGCACCTATGATAATATAGCACATTATGCCATTGTAGAGGCTCTGATTGAAGCTGGAATCGGTGGCCGCACTTTTCAGAGGCTCTGCAGTTATTTGACCGGCAGGCATTTCTTTATGATGACCGAGGATCAATGCTGCAGTCAATGCTGCGGTCAATGCTGCAGCTTTATAACGCCTTGTTCCTCGGTTTTGCAAGATACAGTCTCCCTGTGTTTGGTAACACGTGCAAAACAAACCTGCATGTACTCCAGGGACTACAAGCTCTAGCCTTGAGGACGTGTCTCGGTGTTCCGAGATGTGTTTCTACAGCGGCAGCGATCGTAATAGCTCGAGATCACCCAATATCAACGTACTTGACAACCGACGCTCTCAGGGCGCATATTCGGCACGTTGCCCGACTACGTTCTCACCATCTTGGCGATCTACCCGCAAGAAGGCCACACGTAACTTTAAGTCGTATAATTGCTGCCAATCGTACCTCATTGCCATCAAAATACATGCCTGCAGCAAAACCATCCTGTCCTTTATGGCGCCTGCACAGACCTGAAATACGCCTCACCATCCCAGGAATCTTGAAGAAAGCTAATATTCCGTCGTTTGCGCTGAGGCAGGCCACATTAGAACTTTTACATGAGGTGTACAGTGGCCGCGTACACGTTTATATCGATGGCTCAGTCAAACCTGCAAGTTCATCTGCTGCTGTGGTGATACCAACAAGATCCGTCAAAATACCCCTAAAACGTCACATGTATCATCAACGACAGCTGTTGAACCGGTAGCCCTGCGTGCGGCTCTTCATTTCATTCAGGAGGAACCACCCCATGCATGGTCAGTCTTCTGTGATTCCAAGGCAGCCCTACAGAGTGTACTCTCAACACTGCGCCATGGATCACAAGAGCAGCTCGTCGCAGAGATCAGAGAAGTCCACCATCGCATAGTTGACGAACGACACGATATGATATATCAATGGTTGACTAGGCACTGTGGCATACATGGCCATGATCGAGCAGACGTAGGTGCCCGATCTGCCCATGACGGCGTCAACTGCGCTGCCATTCCTCTTTCAAGAGCCGACGCAGCGAAAAACCCTTCCGGACTTGCGAGTGACCTGACATTAATTCAATGGAATTCGTCCGAGTTCACAAGTGCACGCCTTCATACCCTGAACCCTAATTTACAGCTCCGTATTCCGCCCGAGCTTCCACGACGTGACTGCACCCTTCTAGTCCGTCTATGGCTTGGAGTAGCATTTTCAAATCCATACTCTTTTCTTATCGGAATGGCCAACAGCTCACTTTGGGCCTTCTGCGGGTGCAATGAAACAATCGCGCGCCTTCTTTGTCAGTGCTCTCATTTCAACCCGGAAAGAGAATTTCTCTCAGCCACCCTAGACAAACTTGACAAGCGCCCAAAGACAAAAAACAAGATCCTTGGAAACTGGCCTACGCGAACATCAGCGCGATCCGCTATGAAGGCGCTGCTACGGTACTTAAATGACACGGGACTTTCTGAGAAATTGTGACTGTACACTGTATGACGTAGGATTGTATGGTCATCATCATCATCATCATCAGCCTGGATACGCCCACTGCAGGGCAAAGGCCTCGCCCATACTTCTCCAACAACCCCGGTCATGTACTAATTGTGGCCATGTCGTCCCTGCAAACTTCTTAATCTCATCCGCCCACCTAACTTTCTGCCGCACCCGCTACGCGTCCCTTCCCTTGGAATCCAGTCCGTTACCCTTAATGACCACTGGTTATCTTCCCTCCTCATTACATGTCCTGCCCATGCCCATTTCTTTCTCTTGATTTCAACTAAGATGTCATTAACTCGCGTTTGTTCCCTCACCCAATCTGCTCTTTTCTTATCCCTTAACGTTACACCCATCATTCTTCTTTCCATAGCTCGTTGCGTCGTCCTCAATTTAAGTAGAACCCTTTTCGTAAGCCTCCAGGTTTCTGCCCCGTAGGTGAGTACTGGTAAGATACAGCTATTACACACTTTTCTCTTGAGGGATAATGGCAACCTGCTGTTCATGATCTGAGAATGCCTGACAAATGCACCCCAGCCCATGTATGGTGACACTGCGTAACACTAGGAGCGCCTTTGCGGGCTGTGTGACAGTGCCCACAGAAGCAGTTCGTGTGTACGTACGTGCGTGTGTGTGTGTGCGTGTGTGCGTGTGTGTGTGTGTGTGTGTGTGTGTGTGTGTGTGTGTGTGTGTGTGTGTGTGTGTGTGTGTGTGTGTGTGTGTGTGTGTGTGTGTGTGTGTGTGTGTGTGTGTGTGTGTGTGTGTGTGTGTGTGTGTGTGTGTGTGTGTGTGTGTGTGTGTGTTTTATCCTTCTCTCTCTCACCTATCGCATCCCCTTGCCCCTCCTCCAGTACAGGGTAGCCAACCGGAGATAATCTCTGGTTAACCTTCCTGTCTTTCCTTTGCCTTTCTTTGTTTCTCTTTCTCTCTCTCTCTCTCTGTTGTAGTGCATGCTATAAGTAATAATACTGCAGATGTACCGACTTGCCCAGCTAGCTACCGTACTGGTTCCTGCACCTCTGTAACTCCAAAATGCGTTCTTCAGGATATACATGTGCGTTTCGTATTGTTTCTTCTTTTTATGCACTAATTATTGCGAAGCTAAGTTGACAGTTGGCAGTCGTAAAATATGTGCCCGAAATTTTAAGCTTGTGCCTTCTATTCATACCGGCGCTTTGAAAAAGGTGGCTCGTAAGTGCCTTGAGGTACAGTTTGAAAAACTTCTGTGGAATGTACCTATAGTTCTGCTTTTCTCGCGTTTGGAGGTTATAAAAGTACTTCTCGTTTGTAACTGTACGAATCGATAACGCTCGCTCAAGATAACAGCTGCGGCTTGAGTGCATCGGCTGTGGTGTTATGAAATTACAATATTTGATTACGATCTCATATGATTTAAGCACGTCCAGCGCAAGCGCGAAAGAATTCCGACAAAGCAAGACAATCCACGTACGAAAAAGGTAGCTGCAACTAAAACGCTCGCTTGTCAGGAACATGTGCGTATGGGTTGTTTACGAAAACGGAATTCCCTGAGACTCAGTCACAAAATAAAATTTTTGCTTAAGGGTAACTCGCACTCACTCACCAAAATTGTACTCAGCCAGGCTTATTGAAACTCAGGCTCACGCTTCGGTTTGATTCTCTGTGGGTCTGAGTGAGTCGGCTCTTAAGTGAGTTGGTCGCTCTATGGTTGTGTGTAAGCAGCCTGCTGTCACTTTGCGCTCAGGAAATAAAGGTACATATAAAATATATTCTGATAATACGACAGCAACTAAGTAAGTTTACGTAATGACAGTAAGCGAAATTGGCGTGTTTATTAATTCTCGAGCATGCTTAGAGAAAACTGTTTTTTTTTCTATTTTTCCGCAGCTCAGAGAGCGTCTTACTCCTGCCAGTCTAGGGGTTATGCTTGCGTTCCCTGGTATCGCTGCGCCCCAGGCTATTGGGTATTTGCAAGTGGATGCGGAATCGGATCCGTTTGCTGCAATCTCCGTAAGCCAGCCCTTTATATATTTCTTTTTACTTACCTCTACAACATTGCTCCACAATTGTAGGTCAGTGAAGGTATGAATTTTGTTCTCAGGCTTTCTGACTCTAAAAGTACATTTAAAATTTCTTTATCACAAAGAGAAAGCACCTGTGCGATAATCAAAGTATTCTAAGTATGTTTTATTTGCTGTATGCGTGCTGTAGCTGATCACGTTCTCTTTTGAGCGCTATCTATAGCACTCACATGGTACCCTTTGTTATTCGTGCCTATCCTCGGGTTGGGCTAGGAATTTATTATCATCGGTGAATATTTAGGCTCTGCACACCGTGCCGAACGCTGGCACCTAAAGCCCTGGCACCATCTCAAGCTCATCATGGCAAATCCTTTGAGATGTGTGCAGCAATCCCTTAGTGAGCTGTTGAACATAGGTGCGGGATTTGTTACATCATATACTATACAATGATACAAACTGATCGACGAGACGGCACAGAGGGTAAGAATGAGAACTGACAAGCCCAAACTTACAGCTGAGCATATTGGAAAACCTCGATAAAAAGCTTTAATAATACACGACCAGAGTGTCATGTTATTATCGCGCCTACAAACATACAAGTGCACGTAAGCAGCATCATGGTTCACATTCTTGAGTTATAGTGGACAACGAATAAGCTTGTTCCCTGTCTGAAAGCTTAAGTGAAAGGTAGCTAAAACACATCTCCCCTTTTTACTGGTAGGAAATGTTTCTATGGCACTACTCTCTATGAATCTTCTCACTCTTGACACAATTATTGTGTTCGTTAAATCTGGAGCGCATCCACACTATCGGCATTAAGCTCGCCGAGACCCGCAGTCTAGGCAATAACATGACGTTTTAGATGTGTACAAGTTAAAGCTCTTTTTTTATGTTTCAATAAATTAACATTCAAGTCCCCGCTGCTCTCTTTTCATTCTTACCTTTCCCGTCTTCTCGTGCAGTGTGTACCATTGCATCTGTACAAAATAGCCGAGCAATCAGAAACAATATTTTAATGCCCCCCTTATATCTATTGTCACGGTGCTCACATGCAGGCAAAAGGATAATATAATCCATTTACAACATACTACAAGCCTTTCTAAACAGCATGGCCGACCAACAACTCGTTCAGCGTCTTCTACTCTCTCGTCTTCTTCCCGCTGTGAGGTGCTGCTGCAAAGTCGGCTCGTTCATACGCACACGTCTCGTAACAGTACTATAATATGGCGAATCTAATAGTCTGGAGCTTTGAAAATAGTGCATTTGAGGAGAAAACACACAGCACTTGACATTTCACGCTTCGCAGAAAACTATTTGCAAACTGTCCTGTTGCTGAGAAGGCTGTGAGAAGGTTGTGAGAAGGCTGTGGGATCGTTCCCCACCTGCGGCAAGTTGTTTTTTTCATCCATTTTCATTTCCATTATTTCGTCGTTTCTTTATTTCATTTATTAAGCACAAGTAATTTCTTCTATGTTGTCCTTGGTGTCAGTGTTTGTTGGCTTCTTATGATATGACTAATAAAAATCGGTTCCCTCGGTTAACCCCCTTTCTTCTCATTTGTTGCGGATAACGTAAGACGGTGCTCTAGAATCTCCTACGCACGTTACTATCAAAGGTAAATGTGTCGTTTTCAAGGTAACTGTAGGTACAAACAAGCATCTTTGCCTCACACTACATGAAGCGATAAAAAAAGGAACAAGAATACGTGGCAAAATTACTACTTGTCATTATTACTTGTCATTGTGTTACTGTATGACTATAATGTTGACGCAGAAGCTGCATTTTCATGTGCCTAAAGATTGCCCCTCGTAACCAGCTATCGTCCCTCAGAGCTGTTTCCAGCTAACAGGAGATAAACATTCATATCTTCATACGATTTCGCTGGACGACAAGGCGACCTTCATCGTAGGGGGAAGATATATATTTGCAAGATATTTACAAATTGCGGATTTCTGGAGTATCTACAGACAGTCTGAACTAGCAGTTACCTTAAAGATTTTAAATGGTGGCTTGCGCGTGGCAAGGGTCAATGAGCAAGGTAATTCTTGTCGCAGTGTCTTCAAGAAGTCGGCGCAGTCCCTTGTTTTTCCGGCGCCGCTCGTCGGCTTCTCCGTGCAAACTGCTCCTCTCCGTTCAGTCGACGAGGTGCCATTCATGGCGCGATAATCTGGAGGAAGGAATTTCTTCACTTCGCCGTAAATGTTTCTCGGTATTTCGACTCGCCGCGCCTGGCAATGAAACGTACTGGGATCAACACACGGGTGTGGCTATTCTACACAAATGCAGGGAAAGACAACGAGCGTCGCGTCGGTGGTTGCAGAATCGCGCAATGTTCTCGTGCATGTTGGCTCGCCACTCCTGAGAACGGAACCGCTACGTGCGCCTCACGGTAGGATCAATGATACCTCACAAGAGGTTTGCAGGACAAAGATAGTCTAGGTGCTGGTTGTAGTCTCGCCCCGCTATGCAGAGTCGCCACCACAACCAGAAACTGAATCGATGAGTCTGTCTCACCGTTGAAGGCCTTGAAGCTTTTCCCCGTCGGGAAGGTGCCTCTAGCAACTGCCGCCAAAAACACAAGTCGAGGTACAATGTGTAGCAGGCGCGGCTCGACCAGCTCGACGGTTGCGACCGCGTGTGTTCTTTTAGTCGCGGTGAGCGTGCGAGTAAGTTGGTTAGGAGAGTTTGCTGTTAGGCTAGTTGGTACATCATTTCGAAATACAAAGACAGCGTCAAGGAATGGAACAATACTTGTACGTCTCACTTCCCTGTCCAGATTCCGGCCACTGTTGTTTAAATTTTGGTGAAGGTTTGTGCGCAAATACATTTATTTTGTCCGCTACGTGCTCCCATTACTTCTTCGAAAGCTACAGTGGCCGAGCACTGTTTAGAAGACTGCCGTGATCAGGCTGTGTTGACGTGGCCCATTGCCTGCTTCGTCTGGTAGAGGATGCGAACAATACACGAGGGCAAGGGGAGGACGTAAGGCCACACTTATCGTCCAACTTTCAGCTTCTTCTTATTGTCCTCGTTTGTTGTGTGCTACGGTCCCCCGCAAACGTTTACGAGAGGCGGGATTTGCGAAAGAGCCAAATTTCCGCGAAGCCTGTGCATGCAGCCTCTAATTAAAAGCTTTGATCCGTAGCAATTCTTGCGAACTTAGCTGTGATCCGTTAACTTAGAAGCGCTACGCCTTATCATGGCAGAAATCCGCATTTCTCGTGAAAGTCGTGCCCCGTAGACTTTTGCGGCTGGTTGTACGTCAGGTAAGGTCACCAGTCCATGCCCACGGCACTCATACGTCCTGCAGCAGCATCGTTGCTTTCCTAACAGAAGGAATGATAGCACCAGAAAATATAAACACTGATTCCTGAATGCTTAGTCACGCATTCTATGGCATCGCGTCGTGCTTGCTTTCGTCCGCGAATACTCGCACAGCGGCCGTCGTCTCACAACTCGAAGGGCGGTGCTGAAAAACCCACCTGGAAAAGCGCAACTGGAGAAGGTCCGTTCGGAAGACGCATGTATAGTTATCGGGCACACTGGTGTAAGCCGGCTTGATTCAAACTATCACTGATTTCGCTCCTAGCATTGTCCCTATTCCCGTTGAGTTCTAGTTTTCTTCCTTTTTTTTTTTCTTTCGGAGATATTGCTAACTCAATGAACATGTTTACCTTCCTCTACGCTAACGTGCTTGCCTGTCCGCCATCACCCGTCACTACAATGTGTACGACAGCTTATGGCCTGTATACGGCTGCCTCGTGGGGTCGAAGTGTCCTGCGAGGCAGGCGGGGCGACACAGGCAGGTGCGGCTATACTTGCTTTACGAGACGCACACAAACTAACGGTTTCAAAGCGTTTACAGTATAACTCTCACTTGAATAAATAAAATAACTTGCGAAAAATATGTGCCGCATGTTGCAATACACGGCGTAAGCTTTTTATCTTTTCTTTTAAAGAACGTGTGTATACTGTTGCAGAAATAGACCACTGCACGGCTGCGTATTGGCTTCTTGGTTTGATGTGCAAAACGTTTGTTTCAAGAACTCCACGAAACGTTTTATTGCGCTAGATTCAGCACGGGTTTTACACTTGACAAACTGTCGCCAAGTCCGTTGCCGAACTGCTTTTCATTTACGAATTCCTTGACTAGTCGCTAATCTTTCATAGATGCTTCGTAAATGGGAACATAAG
Organism: Dermacentor variabilis; assembly: GCF_050947875.1. Classification (NCBI taxonomy): domain Eukaryota; kingdom Metazoa; phylum Arthropoda; class Arachnida; order Ixodida; family Ixodidae; genus Dermacentor; species Dermacentor variabilis. The sequence goes on from NC_134571.1 coordinate 134,745,008, forward strand.
CATTACTTCACAATGTCTCGAATTTCTTTGCACCATGCAGGATCCATGAACACCTGCTACGCAGCTGGCGGAACCTGCCGACGCAAATGCGATCGCTTTGTCAGCGCGAGGGGCAGATGCCTCTTTGGTCTGCAGTGCTGCACCGAAGTGCTCTTCTAGCAAGTTTCCACCAGCAATGTCCACCATGAATTTTTACCGAAGGCTGCTGTCGTGACGAGAAATTGCGTGTCCTCTCTTTTTCTATTACCACGCCAGAAATATAACTACGCCGCACAAAATGCGGACGCCTGTTCTTTAGAAGAAAAAAATTTTTTTACATACGCGGAGGACATTTTTTATTTCTATTTTACTTTATATAAGGAAACCTTAAAGGCCTCTAGGGAGGAATAGGGTAAGGGGGATCACGGTTACCGAAACTCAAAACAAGCCTGTTTCAAAACAATAAAAAAAAAGGCATTAGTTTAACAAAAGCACTTTTCGTACAACGAAATAACAAGCAGCGTCAAGTTGAATTGAACTGAACGTCAAATTGAAGCGAACTAAAAATTAAACAGGAGCAAATACGCGCATAATGAAACGTGTATATATTACATGCAATGTTTTTTTTGTTTTTTTTGCATTTACTGCAAAGCGAGGCCTACCAATAATAGTATCGTTTATTTTTCTCGATAACATGTGTAATTTGCATTGAAATAAAGACTGCACGTATGTAAATTATTAGGTGGCGGAAAGAGAATGTTTCATGAATAAAAACAACTTTCTTATAGCCCCATTCCACATATATAACAAATTTAAGTTGCGTTTTTTTTTTTTTTTTTTTTTTTTTTACGAGGAGTCTAACGTCCTGTATTCCTATTTGTGTATTCTGACGTCCGGTGATTCATAACAATCTCTGGTAAAAAAAAATAACGCAGAGAGACCATCAAGCCAGCAATAAAAAAATATCTATATTGCAAGAAAATAGAAAGTAACCAGAAATTCAGGATGTGGTAGAACGCGGTAGCATAAGAAATCGCCTAAAAATTTCAGCTCCAAAACTTATACATTCTAAAATAGCTCTGTTACTTGGCGTCTCCGCAGAGGTTCTCTATCGCGATAACATTCCTCTTAAACGGCCAAATATTTTACGGGAGTATAGGCCCCCCAACATGCAGGTGAATATGTTTGCAGTGGAAGGCCAACATCCACGCCGACACGTCGGACATTTTCTCCAGTTTCCAGAAGGGCCACAAGCCTTACGAGAACGTTTTGATCGATTTAGCACTTCCGTGGTGGTGTCCCGATCTGCCCAGAAAATAGCCGCGTCGTTCGCATAAGCTAAAAGCCGCAACCACGCACTGCGCTACTTCTTATGGCAACACACTGAAAGGCAACGGAGCGACATGATAGCCATGAGACACAGGGACCTGTACATGGATACGGGCTCTCACCAAGTTATTTATGATTGGCCGCGTCCTACAACCCCTGTACGTCATATTCACACCCTCTTTAATGATACTTCCTACGTTAACAGAGTCCAAACCACTGGTTAAAACATCATGCGACACAAACATTGACTGATGATTACGATACTCTCTAATGCGAAATTTGAGCGCAGCTCTACACGTGTTTTCATTTCGCGATATATTGGCTGGCATAGTGGGACTTAGTAAGGTTAGTTGGGCTTGTGATCGATAGGTTGTGGGGCGTCTATCGGCATTTATTGCTAGTCGATATACAACGAGTGTAACCTGCCGATGGAACACGCTGAGAAATCGAGACAGTTCGTCTCACCACGCAAAAAAAAAAAAGGTATTGAGCGAGCAATGTTTGCGCCTGCTAGATTACCCACACGCCCCGTCACTTATGGGAGCAGTCTCGTGAACTGAGGTGCGTTTGAGCCATCGAGTTCGTGCACCCCGGAATCACGCTCCGAAGTCGTCGTCGCAATGGCGCTACGAAGCGTAACAACGAGCACGCGGTTGTCCCAAACGCAGCGCCGTCCCCAAGCCAAGGAAGACACAAGCTTCTTTGGAGCCCGACTAACCACACCGTTATGTGCCGCTATGGCACTGGAACACCTCGCCCCTTCTTTCTCTTTTTTTTTCTTTAATAGAGTTCAACTACACTGACCTCTGCCTCCACACGTGCTATGCCCGGAAGCCGGATTCCAAGAGACGAGGGGTGCCATGCGAGAAAGACAACTATGCGAGAAAACAACACTTTACACTTTCCCGTTTCCACAAAGGTCAGAAGTTCCAATCCTCGCGGAACGCTTCCCAATGCGATCTCTATTGTTCTACAGTGCTGTTTCCCACTAGCTGTATTTCAAAGCGTATTTAAATCAATAGCAAAATTTGCGATTTTCTGTCCAACAAGCTATATTTACAAGGAACTTCATCAATCCCGAGAACGGAATTATGTTCACTAATTAGGAGCACGTAAGAAACGCAACAGAAATTCGCACATCGCGCTTCATCCACAAACACCGTGAACAATTTACTTTTGAAACAGGTCAGGCATCCAGAAAAAACTTAACGAAGGACTACAAGAACTTTCTAATGACTTCAACACAAACGGAAATATCAGACATACATGAAACATTTCCATAAGGACACGAGTACCAAAACTAACCGAAAGCCCACTTTCTTTATTTTAAAGATAAATTATTTCAGCGTTCTTAACACATATTTGTACTAAATCGCAGGCTCCTATGGGTGCTGGAATTTATTCTAAAATGACAAAAGGCCCCTGAGTCTTCGCTACGGGGTGAACAAACTTCAGCGACTGTTGGTGGTATTTTACGACATTTTTTTGGCGTAAATGCTCGTGGTGCAGCGGCTTAGAAATATTCTTAATCTATCGTTTTCATCACTTCAGTTTGTCAAAGCTAAAGGTTTGAGGATTACCTTTAACACATCGAGGACATTACAAACATCACAAGGTAAGTCGCGAAGCCACGAAAATTTCGTTGTGCGGCATAAGGTGCGACAGATTGGCTTCATCAAAACTGACAGCCGGGCGAGCTGGTGTGTTGCGAGTCAGCGCCTGTGCTTGTCGTTTCTTTGCTCGTCTACGTCTTTCTGACGCAGTTTTTTAATATATAAAAATAATAATTACTTCATAGGGCACTTAGACTTAGAATTGTATCGCTCAGCCCGTGTGAGCTGTGCGTATTAAGCCCGAGACAACCAACTGTTAGTGTCCTATAGTTAGCACCCTCTTAATTCGTAAAGAGAACGATTTAACCTTCAGTAGCCAGTGTGGCTGCGTGCCACAGTTTAAAAACCACGATCGTGAGTGAGATAGAGAGGAAAGGATAAATGAAATGCAGGGAGGTTAACCAGGACTAAGCGCACTTCACTACCCTGCAGAGGGAAATGGAAAAGAGAAGGGGAAGAAGATTAAAAATTATCGCGAGAGAAAACTGATAAAACTGCCCGAGAAATTCTAAAGCCTGTAGAAATCTTAAAGCTCCGATAAACCTGCATCAAGCGCCCCATCCGTTGTCTTATTGAACAAATAACTTCATTTCCAGCGCAGGTCTTGTAAATAATATTGGGCCACGTTCTATAGTAAACGTTGACGTAAACGTGGACTTCCTCTCATCAGCGTCCGCTTTAATCTCTTACCGTCAACGTGTAGTCCATATAACCAAGACAGTTCATTGCAGCGGGAGTGCCGATGAACCACGACTGCATTTTGCCGCTGCTGCCGATTCTGTACTGCCTCCCAGCCAGGAGCAAATCATAACTCTCTCTTCTACGGACATCACCAATGGCGACGTGTTAATCCCTCCTTACAGCCGCTGTCTTGCTCGTGGGATTGTCTTCGCTTCTTGCCTTGGGCGGTTCAAAGAAAGCTCTGCAATAATTGTCGCTTTAAACACGACCACTGAGACAAACCTCCTACCTCAAGACTGCAGTGACCTGTTATGTGGACACCCAACCAATCTCCCATCTTCCTCTGGCCGCCTCGCAAGCTCTACCTAAACAGGCCCACTCTGCTTCATCTGCCTTTGCTTCTGTAATAAGCCCTGACCTTACTGCTGCTCAGAGTGAAGCGTTTCTAAAATTGCTCACGAAGCATCAGGCCTCCTTTCATATGATATGATATGATATGATATGAATACTTCGTCACTCGGACAGACCTCCGTTGCTTCCCATCGTATGGACACCAATAGCCAGACTATTGTACGCCATCATCCGTACCGAGTCTCTTTGGCCGAACGCAAAATTATCGAGGAGAACGTCGCCGATATGCTGAAAAGAATCATCATACGTCCCTCCGCCAGTTCTTGGTCATCACCGGTCGTTTTAGTGCAGAAGAAGGATGGATCGGTACAATTTTGTGTTGACTACCGCGCACTCAGCAAGATCACCCGTAAGAATGTATACTCAATGCCCCGTATCGATGACGCCCTCGATTCTTTGCAAGGCGCGCAATACTTTTCCAGCGTTGATCTTCGCTCCGGATAGTGGCAAATTCCTATGCACAAAGCCGGCAAAGAAAAGACCGCCTTTTCTACTCCGCACGGTCTTTACGAGTTTAACGTAATGCATTTCGGTCTATGCAATGCTACCACTACATTTGAAAGAATGATCGACACTGTTCCTCGCGGCCTCAAGTGGAAAACTTGTCTATGTCACCTCGACGACATCGTCGTGTTTTCTTCGACTTTCGCTAGCACAAAGATTAAAGCCCTGGGTCATCTCGTTAGCAAAGATGGCATCCAGCCTGATCCGGACAAAATTTCCGCAGTGCTCAACTTTCCACGCTCACCTAGTGCAAAATAACTGCGCAGCTTCCTTGGACTTGCCTCATACTTTCGACGTTTTATTCGCAACTTCGCCAGTATTGTCTCGCCCCTTCACAAGCTCATTGCTAGTTCCAGTTCCTTCGACTGGAACGATCAGTGTGAAGCCGCGTTCCAAGAACTCAAGTGCTCACTACCATCCCCACCTGTTCTTTGTCATTTTGATGAAAAGGCGCCCACATTACTGCATACTGACGCTAGTGGTCAAGGAAATCCTGCCGTACTGCTGCAGTGCGACCACACATTTTCCGAAAAGGTTGTTGCATATGCAATCCGCGTTCTGACTTCCGCGGAAAAGAAGTACTCGGTAACCGAACAACAGTGTTTGGCTGTTGTCTGGTCCATTCAAGAATTTCATCCATACCTCCACGGTCGACATTTCACGGTTGTGACCATGCCCTATTTTGGTCGTCGACAATCAAAAACTTGTCTGGACGCCTTGGCTGCTGAATATCCCAATTACAAGCATACGATTTCGATGCAATATACAACTCCTGAAGGAAACACCAAGATACCGATGCTCTTTCACAATGTCCATTGCCACCATCATCGCACGGGGGACGCATCGTCTATTGCATCTGTTTCCTCCTTGATTCCATCAAACTACTCTTCACTGCTTTCCACTCACCAGCACGCCGATTCTTATTGCCATCGTATCATCAATCGCCTTAGCAGTGTTTCATCTCCACGCAATGCCAGGGTACGGAAACTGCTCACATTGTTCAAGTTTGAAGACGACGTGCTCTACCGGTACATTTTTCACCCGAAGGCCATCGATGGGTTCCCGTTCTACCGCGCTCTCTTCACACTGCAGTTCTTCAGGCCTCACACGATGACCCTACGACAGGCCACTTGGGTTACCGCAAAACACACGAGCGCATACACAGCCGATTCTTTTGGCCAGGTCTTTCCACGAGCATAGCTAGGTATGGTGCCTCGGGCATGCTTTGCCGACACTGTAAGCGACCTACTATTGCCCCGGTCGGGACGCTAAAACCACTTCCTTGCCCAGCAGAACCCTTCCCTATCGTCGTCCATTGACCTTTTCTGGCCACTCCCAGCTACTCCAGACGGCAACAGATGGATTGTCACTGATGTTTACCCCTTGACCCGGTACGCTGAAACAGCCTCAGTACGTTCAGGAGCTCAGAAGTAGCGGCCTTCTTCTTGCAGGCTATCCACTTACGTCCCGGGGCGCATCACGTTCTTTTGAGCGACCTAGGCAAGGCATTTCTTTCAAGCACTCTTAATCAAGTTCTGCAAGCGTCCAACACCGTGCACAAGACCACGACTAGCTACCCCCCCCCCAAACCAATGGCCTAACAGAGCGATTTCATCGCGGGCTGTGCGACATGATATCCATGTATATTCAACCTGAACATAGCAACTGGGATGTGATTCTCCCATTTGTAACATTTGCATACAATACGTCTGTTCAACGGACCACGAGATACTCTCCGTTTTTCTTAGTATACGGCCGCCACCGAACCTCATCACTCGACGTTTCTTTCTTCTCTGGCCCTGTCAACGCTTCACCGCTCATTTGCGAGCAGTTTGTGCTTCGTCTTGCCCAAAATCGTCGTCGCGGCCGTATAAACACAGAAGCAAGCCAAGAAGATCGCAAACATCTGTACGATGCCTCCCACCGCGTCGCTTCCTGCCACCCTGGTGACGATGTGCTCCTATGGACACCTGCACGAACACCCGGTTGATGTGAGAAGCTTGAGTACCGATATATTGGCCCCTACAAACTCATAGAGCAGACCTCGCCTGTGAACTATCGCGTTACACCTGTTGATGCCCCAACTGACCGACGCTGCCGCGGAACCAATATTGTGCACGTTTCCCGTCTAAAGTCCTTTGATCTCCGTTCCACTGTCTAATGTGCGGCCAGGCTGGCCGCTTCCGTTCACAGGGGAAATTAGTGGAAGCATTTATGTGGACTTCATCTTCATCTGTACGAAGTCATCATCAATCATCGGCTCGTGCTCGTTTTTAGCGTTGGCGTCATTTTTCCTTTTTGGAAGAAAGCGTCGTCTCGATCATGGTGTTTCACTATATATATATATATATATATATATATATATATATATATATATATATATATATATATATATATATATATAAATATATATATATATATATATATATATATGTGTATATATATATATATATATATACACGTGTGTGCATGTGCGTGTGAAAATGATGAAGCGCACAAACGGCAGTCTGTATATCTTTCTCCCCTCTGGAAAGCAACCAGCTTCGAACAAAATGTAAGATTTTTCAAAACGATAAGATGCTTTGAGCAGGCACACGTGGATAACGTCAGTAGTGCGACAGAAAGTGTGCCACTACTGAACGCACATGAGCAATGCAAATGTTTTGGCAAGCGTTTTCTCTACGAGAGCATCCAGGCCGTTGTATACATAAGGAAACTTCTCACACAGCCGAAGCAGTGCTGTGGCCTCATAGGGGCCACACATTTCCTTTGTGTGGACGATATAATACCACACGTCATTTTACATCGCAGCAACTTTCTGCCGGTCCTAGTGGTATTGGCAAGGGTGCGCAACGGACAGTAGTCAAGTAGTCCAGAATAGACATCGTCTAATACACAGCTATAGACTGAAAGGCAACGCCGAAAGGCAATTATAAATTTTCCGTCAAAGAGGAACAAAGAGATTTCACTACGTCAATTCTGAACGACTCAAATTCAGTGTCATACATCGAGATAAACAAAGCGGAGAATTTCCAGCTTTCAAGTGAAATTTTAACAATAACAAGGGCGATAGACAGTAGCAAATGGCGCAGTACTCGGTCATATATGCCCTCTAAGCTAACCTTTACTAAGTCTTAAAAAACCAGCCGTACGCTACGCCAATGCGAATCATTCAATAATGTTTCCTTTATTTTTGAGGAACCTATGCATTGCGTTAAACACAGGGCCTTCCATGCAGGGGTTGTAAGGACTATTTTTAAATCTGCAATTTACTTCTGTGCATGAAGACTGCTGTGGTTTTAATTTCTCGCTAAAACAAGCGCAATCGCGGAATAATATGTCCCAGGTTTACCAGCATGCCAACCTGAATACTGCTTCAAAAACGATTCACATTACGCGTTTTCCACGCACAAGATACATTTCTCGAGATACACAAGTATTAATTATCTAAAGTGCAAGCCTCCTTTAGAAGATGCCGAGCCAGCAAACCTGTGCTGTTCCAAATTTTTAGGTCCGACACACAGACGTTAAAGGTTGTCTGTCCTTCCTGAGGCGGCATCTAAATAGAGCCCGCTTATAAGGAAGCAACATCTCATCGCTGGTGCGCAGATGCTGCAGATCCTTTCACTGTTTTGCAAGCATAGGCCCTGGACGACTTCCGGTTTTGCCCGCTAAATCTAGCGAGAAAGAAAGGCATTGGCCGCTGTATCGAGTAGTAGTAGTGCGCTAAAATCTAAGCCCGCAGACTTTCAACACTTTTCCTCTCTACATAACGACAATTTTACAATTCAACATTACCGCAAGTTATAGGACAAATTTTATGTATTAGTATTAAGGCGTAATGCGCATGTCTTTTATCTCAAAACTTAAGAATATACTTTGCGCAAAGTGGAGCCTAAAAACACGCTCTGTGTTCTGGCGCAGCAGACTGATGAGGCCCGTGACCGCAAGTTCCTTGGGGCCGCTCTCTCGCTGCTGTTATCGCGCGAGTGAAACCGTCCATAGCGCTGGTTGTCTCCTATAGCTCCGGAATCTCGGGTTTCTGTATAAAAGATTGCACTATTGTTTATTGTGAACGCACATTCCTAAAGCAACAGCAGGTGCAACCGGCAGCTGAAGCTTGGCCGAACTATGCCCGCTTATACATGAGCTCAATTCGAACATGTCGATGTACCGGTACAGCGCTGTGTATAACATTGTCTCTGAAGTACGCAACGGCTACATAAATGTTTGTTTATGTGAAGCGTCAGCAACAAAATAAAAATTAGAGTACTGTAGTGAACATCTCTTAGCAAGGCTGTTTTACTGAGAGAGAAATACGGGTTATTTTTTTGTGCCAGGTTCATCGGTGCCAGTGAATGAGCGAACTCAAGGGCGCTTTTACTGGCCGTATCTTTTAGTGTCTATAATGCTGCCTGCCACAAAAAAACATTATGCTGTATGAAACCGTGAAGTATAAGGCATATCAACTGCAACAGCCGCAAATTCTAACTTGCCTATGTATGCTGCTTGCTTGACGAAAAGTTGGCTTCTGAAAGCTGCTCTACTCCGGATATGGGCAAGCGCTTGTGCCACAAAACTTGGTACCAAACATTCCGCAGCTACATACCGCGACAATAGGTAGTCACGACGCATAATGAATTCTTGAACATGTGTTGAGTGATTAGGAGTAGTTCACATTAAAAAAAATATTTTAAAAAGACACCAACAAATAGGTGCAAACTTGCCGAAGGTGCCATACTAGCATGATACAGGGCGTTTCCTTCTTTTTTTTTTAGCCGCACGAAATTGTTAAAACACTGTCTATGGCAGATAACACAATTCTAACCCTTGACCCACATTACTAGATTAGGGGGCATTGCTTCTACGAGAAATCAAAATGTACAACTGAATAGTGAATGCATTTACACTAATAAACTTTTCTTAATTAATTAGCCGCTGAGCTCGCACGGCATATCCACTTGGAAGGAATTATCTGGACAGCACCAGTTCCAAGATATTAATCTTCAAAATGTTCCTCGAAATGTATTGGTGTTCCAGTCACCTTGTTAAGAAACCGCTGTTTTATGCAATAAAGAACAAAAGTGACTGGAACAGCAATGCATTTCGACGGACACCTTGAAAATTAAATCTCGGAACGCCCTGCGAATTCAGCCGCTATATTTGGTAGATTGAAATATGTGGCGTAAAGTAACTAATTAAAAGCTTATTTAGTGTATTTACGTTAATTACTCAATCGTACATTTTTATTTCCCGTATATGGCCGCCTCTTCGAGTAATTTTATCAAGAGTTAGAATTGTGCTATCTGCCATAGGCAACCTACAAAACACTTGGTGTTGCTAAAAAAAATCCTCTGTAAGAGGAAGGTAAACATTTCTGCGCAATCTGAAGTCACATTTAAATGAATTCATCCATACCTTGCGGGATTACTAAAGTGAGGCGAGGAAGACCGTAAAATACAATCAGTCCCATTTGCTACAGATCGATACAAGTGCACAACAAGCCGAAAGCCACGAAAGCAAAATGCAAATGCCGGTCTGGTGCTACTGGATCGACGTACGTTCAAGAATACAAAGGCAGCGGTGAACATTGGGTCAGTTTTCCGCATTAATATGCTCTAGAAATGAGTCACTGGCCAGAAAATAGTCGTCAGATCTCGACTAATATTAAAAATAACTTTAAAACCCATAGTACTCGGAAGGAAAGGCGCAGGACTCCTCCAAAAATTTACTTTATTATACGAGGGCTATTCAGAAACTAATTCCTCTAAGCCCACTACTTTGCTAGTAGTACTGCAAAAATTTTGAACTCTTCATCATTAATGCACTGATATTCAAGCTATAGAATGTCACCTTACCTTCCTATCTCTTCTCGTTCCAGAGTAATCGAGCAATCCATGGCATCCAATGATGGCGTCCCGTTGAAACAGTGGGATGTAAATGAATTTCTGACTGCGGAAGTTTGTGCGCCCATCAACATTCATCGCCGTCTGACTGCAGTTTATGGGGATGCTTGCGTTAACGTCAGCACCGAGCGGAGGTGGACAAAGACTGTGAAGCACCAAAGTCCAGCCGCATCGAATCTCTAGGATCAGCCCCAAAGTGGGCGACCCGCAACGGCCTCTGATGAGGATCAGGTGGATGAGTTTATTCGGCGCAATAGAAGGATCAAGCAACACGACATCGCAACAACACTCGCGATTTCCGTTGGTTCAGTGAACCACATCATTAAGGAGCTCCTGCTTTGCAAAAAGATTTTCGCTCGTTAGATACGCTTCCTCGACTCTTTCCCGTCCGTCGTCAGTTGCCGTGGTGCCCAACGAGCGCAAATCTTGCAACGGAGGAGGCCCTTATTGATGTGGCTCACTGGAACCATGGAAATGGCGAGTGTTGCTGCCATGTCGTCTTGCTTTATCTTGCGATTCCGTAAAGTGTATGATGTACCCTAAGAATGCTACCGTAACTCATTCAAAATTCTCCAAACGTTGTTTACAGCAGACGGTCTGAAAGCTTTCTTCATAGTCTAGGGAGTTCACAATAAAAACGATATCAAATTCTACCTCAGTTTTGCGTGACTTGGTACCTTCGTTTTCCATTGCCTAAATGTATTACATATTCTTACGCGCATTCCAGATAATTCTATTATTTTTGCTTGCTCAGCTGACATAGTGTGCCACTTCATTAATTATCCAGCCTTATTTTCGTCTCCATCCTATAAAATTAGCATAATTCATGAAATTGCTGCAAAAGCACTAATGTCTTCATGCAATTACTACGACAGTATGACCACGCCCGAGAGCAAATGCGGTAATATCATTAAGTAGCGTACCCTGATGTTTGGCACGGCTGCTCAAGGATATTTGAAAGGCACGTGATGGGTAAATAATGAGGCGAGCCATATGGCTAGGATATTCTAGTGGAAAAAATTTTCCGATGAGTAAAGCTTTGTTAACAAAAAAAAAACATATGAACGATAGCTTCGCCTCTCATACTCGTTATCCAGGCATAGATTAAGTTTGAGTCCTTTCGTTTGTCCGCAAGGATATACTGTTCGCTCAAGACGACAGTGGTCTGATAAGTGATATATGCGGTTTTGTTTAGTTTTCTCTTTAATACAGCAATAGCAAGGGCGCGGAGATCGATTGTCTATAGTGCGAAGTGGCGAGGTCCGCAACCGCAAGGAGCAGTAAACATCCTTTTTTGTTACCCACCGCGGAAGCCCGGCTGCACCTATTATGCTGCGCTGCTGAGCGTGAGGTTGCTGGTTCGATTGGGGCCGAGACGGCCGCCTATTGATGGGGGCGCAGTGCAAGAACGCGTGGTACTTCGATTTCTGAAAGAAAAAAACTGACATCCGCCCGTGTGTGTAGACCGAAGGTACCAAGGAAACCCACGCGGCTTTCTGAGAAACATAGCTTCACAGTTGAAGGAAAAATTCGTGCTTGTCCGGGATTCGAACCCCGGGCAAAAGTCTTTTCGAGGGTGGTCACTCTACCATCAGGCCAGTAGAATGCACCGCGAAGGCGAATTAATCGACAACTCGAAGCAACAATGAATTAAAGATTCAAGTGCGGTGCTAAAGAAACTGAGGTGGTCAATATTAATCAGGCGTCGCACACTACGGCGTGCCTTATAATCCCATCGGAGTTATAGCGTGTAAAACTCCAGAAATAGCATTGTTTTTAAGTTTCTCTTCAATGTGCTTTCAATAATGCTTTCACCATTGTAGCTGAGCGCCGCTGTTTCCATCTTTATATACCAGGTGTTTTTGAGCGCCTGTCCACGCTCGTTCATATCGTGTTTCCTTTCTCTCTTTTTTTTTTTTGGCGCTGTAAGTACGTCAGAATACTGAAACCAACTAGCCAAGCTTCTTCTGTTTGCCATGAACAGAGCTAGTCGCATTGCTTAGAAATAGCGCGAGTGACTTTGGAGCAGTATCAAGTGTATTTGCTTGAACTAGCTCGGCTGGCGTTAGCTCTACATTACATCGGCCACGAACTGTGCTCTCAAATAAAGGATCGCTCTATTGTGCGTTCTTGTACCTCGTCACTGCAACTACTGGCTGAATGCACTTGAGGTTTGCGCAAGCTGTATTCGCCTCGACCAGAAGCGGTGGCAATCCCTCGTCCCATTTTCATTGCACAATGTGTTACACAACGCGCCGATTCCCCAGCGCTTTCTAGGCACCGTGGTGAAATTTTATTGTGAAGAAAAGAAAGGCTCCGAACAGACATTTCTTAGAGCTTCAGACCCTGTAATCATTACTGATATTGAGGATAGGTGCGACATATAATCGTGATGGTATCATTTCGTGTGCTATGCGCATTCTGCCTTGTCTCGGGCATTATCGGTGAGTGCAAACTATGTATTTGAAGGTGGAGGACCAAGAATTTTATTTTCTGTGAGGGGTGAAAGCTGCGCAGGAATAATGCGATGATTCTATCCTAGTTATTCTTTTAAATTAATACGGTTCGTCGGTGGTCAAATTGGCCTTTTGGTTTGTTATCGCCTGAATAGGGTTATTCTTAGTTGCGAGTGGTGTGAAAAGAATAGAATTGAACGAAATGAATCGTCACATTATATTGGTCCTAACTACCATGTTTGCTTGAGTCTGCAATGTTTTATTTTTGTTGATCATGTTGGACATATGCGTGTTTGCCGTGCTTAAAGAAACGTCTGACAGCATTATGTAAACGCAAGCGACTGCATTTGATGAGTTGCCTATATTGTCTAATACTTCTTTATTAGGGTAAAAAACACAGCATAAAATCTTTCTATATTATTTTATTTTTTGTTGTTTGCGTTAGAGATTTGTTTTCGGTGCCCAGAGAGCCACACGCGCGGACGGATGGATATTTCACGCAGCTAAACATAAGATGTTTGTTCTTTGCAACCCCTCTCTGCTCAATCAAAGCTGTTTGTCAAGCATGCTGCAGCGAAATACATCATTTGATATCAGTGTTGCTAGAAATTTTGTTCCTCCTACTTCAGAGATTTTTGCTAAAAAGGAATTACGGCCATGAAAAAGAAAATATTAACCTTTGCTGGCCTGAGATAGCACAAGTCCTGCTCTTAAGAGGGGCGTAGGAAGGTTCACCTAAGCCAAGACGGCAGCATCAGTAACAGCATGCCAATAACCGCATGACAAACGGCGAGAGCTTTACGATCATGACGACGATAACACTGGCTGCTGAGCCATGGATTATTGGTAGTGGATTCGTAGCATTACACTAGATACGTTCCACAAAGAATCAACGATTTGATAAAATCAGGAAACTGAAAAAGAACGCAATACTTACGACTGGTACATAGAAAACTTAGTGAGCACGCGTGAGCTTATTGCTGTAAAGAGCTCTCCAGAATTAGGTTCCAATTAAAATTCTCTCACACTTGCTTTCGAACATAGATACCGATGAATCAGGTGCATGCGACTAGGAAAATGTAGAAGAAAAGCATGCGAAGCACTAAAATGGTAAATGACAGAATATTAAGCGCGGTTACTTTTCCACTATTTCGTGCGGCATCAGTAGGAGGAAACACACGCAAATGCGTGTTGAACGCACGTTCGAGAAAGATAAGCAGACTTAATGCGCAATCCGCGACTGTCGTCGTATGGCGCCGACGTCTGAGCTATCATAAACATAGTCAGTCATTCTATGGGCGTTGTTGCCACGAGCGCGCTCACTGCAACCACAACGTGCACACCTCTAGGATGAACAGAGCTGAACAAGTCGCGACGCTCCAGGAAACTGCTGACATATTTAATGACAAACTGAATACTGCGTGCAGGAGGACCTCGTCCGGAAAACGGCACAGTAATCGCCACCCTTAACACAGCTCGAGGCTCCAACGTCACTCTTCTGCGGACATCAATGTCACTGTTCCGAAGATGACCGTCTCGAAATATTCGGCGCCTAATTTAACAAAAACAACACGGCAAGCGTATAATTGCACGAATTGAAGCGGCAATGGAAATCAGTGGTGGACCTTATTAAACGGTCACTCTATCGCGGCAGAGGTGCATTGACGCAGGTTGCACGACGGCTTACAGCAGCAGCTGCAGCCGTCACGATAAGTCACGGAGCCCCGCATTACGACCTGACGGCTGCCAACTAAAATGAATTCGGCAAACTGCACGGAGCGCGCGGTACATAATCTGGATCTGAGACCAACCGCCGGTCTACCAACACATACAAACACAGAACTTCGCAGACAATGCTGCTACCCATCCGTGCAAACCATGGTAACGACACACAATATTAACCACGAATACAAACTGGCAAACATGCAAAACGACAAGTTACTGCTATGCAGATTGTTTAGCATGGATTAGCCCCTACCAGAGGAGAAGCAACTACCTGCACCCTTAGATCAAATCCGCAAGACTAATCAGAGGTCATTCCCTACTAACAACCAAGACGAGCGGAAAAAAATACACCAGCAGGAAATATTATTTGACGCTCTAGAAAAGCACCAAAGAACAAAAGTTCATACTGAGACCGCCGAACCATATGAAACCCAGGCAAAATCTATACAGTTACCGTTTATTACAGAGAAAACGGGCAAGTTCAAAACATCGGTCACAGCGGCTACAGCCAGTGGACAGCCGCGGAATTCGAGACACAAGCAATCGATAACACCGTTCAAAAGCTCAAGCAGGAGGGGCGGCTCACATCTAAACCGGCAGTAAAGAGAAACCAGAGAAACCTACTGTCGATGCTACGCAACATTCAATGAAACCGAAGAAACCTGTTGTCATCTCCGAGATAATAGATTTGAATTCAAATTTACTGTATGT
Source organism: Dermacentor variabilis (assembly GCF_050947875.1). Taxonomy (NCBI): domain Eukaryota; kingdom Metazoa; phylum Arthropoda; class Arachnida; order Ixodida; family Ixodidae; genus Dermacentor; species Dermacentor variabilis. The sequence goes on from NC_134571.1 coordinate 134,760,323, forward strand.
AATTACCAGAAATTTAAAGAAAACGTGGAGGTTAAGGCCGTTGACTGCATGAAAGAAGTTGGTCGTAGCAATAACTTGAAGCAGTACATTCCTCAAATGCAATCGAAAGGTTTTACGGTATAACCAATCTTAAAAAATTTATTAAAAACAAATACTTCGTGCTTACGTTGTCAGTACAAGTTATGAGAGTACAACTGTCAGCACAACAGTACATTTGGCAGTGGCGCTAACAAAGATATGCAGACACGGAGCTGCAATTCAAAAAAATGTTTGTAAGATGCCCGCCATAAAATGATTTTCAATTGGATACGGCACCCGGCTCGCCTGCGCGAGGTGCATGGTTCGATCCGCAGCGACCGACAGTCACCGTTAAGTAGGATGGGAACAAAAAGCGTCCAGCAAAGCATCCTCATGTCTGTGTATGCGTTGCTTGATAGATGTTGACACAGGCTGCAGTACCTACTGTACGAGAACTAAAACAAAGTAAGCAACCCACACATTTCCGAAAATGTACACAGTGTAATGAAGATAGCACAAGCGTCGCTGCGGCTGCATGCCTCCAGATATGAGAAAGGCAGACTAGAGGATCGGTGTCGCTGCTCTCCAGGCGCTGGAGCTTGGCTGGAATTGCTCGACTGCTCTCAGCGCTGGACCCGACGTGACTGGGATTCAAGCTAACCGTTAATAAAGCACCTAGCAACAGCAACATTTTTGACACACTAGCGTTAAGATCCCCGGAGGCGGAGGAAAAACTTCATTTTAGCAGGGCACTTATGACGTCCCAGGCTCCCTGAGTCCCCACACGATCCCGCTGGACTCAAACGTTCATGTTTAACAAATCCATGACGCTGACGGCACGGCGGGCGGCGATCTTCGGCCCTGCTGGGTCCGTGGTAGATCTCCGAGTGCTCCCAGGTTTGGAGTGGTACCGGCCCGCCGGGGGGAGGAGAAGCAGGGCAGGCCAGGAGTATATGGGTGACGTTTGCTTTCGGCGCATTGCACAGAGGGCAAGAGAGTGGGATAGGTCGGAAGTGGGAGAGGAGGGATGGGGTAGGTATGGTGCACGTTTGCAGATGGCGCCGAAAGTATTGCTCCCTGGTAGTGAGAAAAGCGGGGGGAGGGTATTCGCCTTTCGGCGCAAGAATCAGCGATGAGGTCAGCGAAGGTACAAGCAGGTTCCCTCAAGAAACCCCCCATGAGGTCCGCCTGTGCCCGGTCATCGACCCTCGGACTAAATAATCAGCGGTCTCATTGTTCCCGCGTGCGCGGGCACTCGGATGAGCTCAGCGCTGCGGGAGAAGTGAGAGTTCTGGGTCAGTATGTGGAAGGTGGGAGGGTGAACTCTGCCCCTAGCATAATTTATCAGTGCAGTTTTATAATCACTCAACACATAGGTTGCACTGGAGGTGCCGAGCGCTAGCGCTATAGTGATCTCCTCGGCTTCCCCTGGGTCTGTTCCCGGCAGTAGTTCCTTTATCAAGGAAGGGGTGTTCGCTCTGTAAGCAACTGCTGTGGTTCCGTGCGGATCACATGCATCATCTACCCAAATTGAACTATGTTCATCGCCGCACCGTTTATGAAGGTCTGCTGCTATGGCTTTCCGTCGCTCGCGGTTTTGGTCAGGGTGCATGTTACGGGGGAGCGGTCGAATGCGTAGCGTTTGACATGGGAAGTGCTTTTAGGGAATCATGATTAGTAGGGATGCGAATTTGGAGTTTAGACAGTACATGTCTTGTGGTAATTTCTACCAGAAAGCTCGCCTTCGTGCATAGCCTTCTCGGCCAGCACTCCCCGGTAAACATTACGGTTACATAAGCTGCAATTGCCGGGAAGCCTGAGAAGCAGTCAGGGATCTTCGAATGCTATCGCGTTCCGCTCATAAAAGCGAAGCTTAAGCGCCCTCCAATTTCTTTCCAAGTGGAATCCGGGGAACCACCTATTGAGTCGGGGACTCCCTAGGGTTGAATTGTTATCAAGGCGTTGAGGCCCTGTATTGGCCTAGCAATTTTTCGGGAGCGCGTTTGTGCCTATCTTACCGACAGTTGCCCAGCCGCCGCTCTCGTTGGTAGCGGCGGATACCGTACAGTAGGCCGTCGGTAGTTCAACAAAGGGCAATCGGAGACATGGAAATTTCTATAGGGCCCTTTTTCAAAATGAGAATCCCCACAAGTAGCCAAAAACGAGACCGGGTAACATGTGTATCAATTAGAAAACTAGAGTGTTTGTGGCAGTACCCTAGCTCGAGCACGACGTTATTTTGGGTTGGAACTTTCTTGCTATTAACCATGCCGTTGTTGACTGTGCGCGTGCCTAACTTGAGCTGTTGCTGATGTGTGACGCCTCATCTGACTAGCCACCTTCTTCTCGATTGGTCGTCACCGCGGATACTGACATACCTCCTTTGTCTTCTGTTCTTGTGCCACTTTCTTGCGGCAATGCTCCCTCTTCCACCGCCCTGTTTGCGCCCTCCGAAGCATTCACGTCTCGCAAAAACTTCCTGCTCCTTTTTGCAGTTCTGGCGGTCGGAAACTCTTGCTGTGCCATCTGTGTCACGAATCCGTTTTCTTCCACAGCAACCTTATTCCATGGCGAATGCATCGATTGGCTTTACGGTATTGATTCCTTCTACTCTACTCAACAGCCTGACGATACGTTAAGTCTTCTAGACAGCTGTCAGGTGTCTGACCAGCGCCAATTCGTCCTCCTTAGAGGCCTTCCTTCAGTCAATTGTCTCCGAACTTCCGCTTGCCCAGCGTACCCAACTCTTGGAAAGCTCGACCGCCTTCGGATGTCATTCGATCATAAGCAGTCTTCCTTGGGCTGCACATCCGCCATCGTTCACCACATAGACACCGACACTCATGCACCCCTTCGCCAGCGTCCATACCGACATTCTCACGCTGAACGCCGCTTCATTGATGAACAAATCAACGACATTCTTCATCGTGGCGTTATTCAGCCCCCACACAGCCCTTTCGCCTCCCCAGTTGTGCTCGTGAAGAAAAGGGAAGGTAGCATCAGATTTTGCGTTGATTATAGGTGCCTTAACAACATCACGTGCAAAGATGTCTATACGCTGCCCAGAATTGACGACGCTCTCGACTACTTGCAAGGAGCAGAGTTACTATTTAGACCTTCGATCTGGGTACTGGCAAGTCCCTATGAATGGAGCTAACCGTCCCAAGACTGCGTTTGTAACTCCAGACGGTCTATATGAGTTGAACGTGATGCCGTTCAGCCTTTGTAATGCGCCTGCCACCTTAGAACGTCTCATGAACAACATACTTAGAGGCCTCAAATGGCACACGTGTCTTTGCTACCTGGACGACGTTGTAGTCTTTTCCAAGGACTATGACTCCCATCTGGCCCGCCTCGCAAGGGCCCTGACTTGCCTTTCGCACGCTGGACAGTAGCTTAATTTAAAGAAGGACCCCTTTGCAGCCTGCCCGCTTGCCATCTCAGGCCATGTTGTCATCAATGATGGTGTCCTTCCCGACCCTGCAAAGCTTCGCGCCATCGCCGACTTCCCCAGGCCGTCTACGCTGAAACAACTCCGTAGCTTTATAGGCCCGTGTTCGTACTTTCGCCGATTCGTGCGTAATTTCGCGTCCATAATAGCCCACTTAAAGCAGCTGCTTGCCAACAGTCAAGGCATCTCGGCATGGTCTAGCCCTTGTGAAGACGCCTTCACCACATTATGCCATCTTTTGATATCCCCCCCCCCTATCCTATGCCACTATCACCCGGGCGCTTCTACCGAAATCCACACGGACGCTAGTAGACTAGGCTTCGGCGCTATTCTTGCCCAGCGTAAACCTGGCTTCGAAGAGTGCGTCGTCTGTTACGCCAGCTGCACTCTCGCCAAAGCGGAAACGAACTATTCGGTCACCGAAAAACAATGTCTTCCAATCGTTCGGGCAATCACCAAATTTCGACCTTACGTATATGGCCGTCCGTTTGACGTCGTGACCAATCAGCAAGCCCTGTGCTGGTTGTCGTCATTAAAAGATCCATCTCGCCACCTAGCTCATTGGGTGATTCGAGTACAGGATTATGACTTCCGTGTTGTCTACCGGTCAGGCCGTAAGCATTCGGATGCCGACGCTATTTCGCGCTCATCACTGCCCGATGAGCATGGTACTCCGTCTGTCTCCAGCTACGATCGTTCGTCTCTTCCCTTTGCCGACATGCCAGCCGAACAACGCAGGGATCCTTGAATAGCCTCTCTTCTAGAGTACCTATCTCAAACGTCACCTCGCACCACTGACCGCTCGCTTCGTCACACTGCTCGCCACTTTGCCATCCGCGAAGGGCTCCTGTACCGCCGCACCTACCTGCATGATGGCCGTAAATGGTAGCTAGTGATTCCTCGGCTTTTGCGTTCCGACGTCTGTGCCTGTTTTCATGCGGATCCGCAATGCGCCCATGCCGGTGTACTAAAGACCTATGCACGCCTACGGCTTCGATACTACTGGTGAGGAATGTACAGTTTAGTTCGGCAGTACGTCCACTCGTGCTCCAAATATCAACGCCGCAAGAGCCCACCTCACAAGATAACACGGCCGCTCCAACCATTGCCTTGTCCCTCCCGGCCTTTCGACCGTATCGGCGTTGATTTGTAGTGCCTCTACCGTACACCCCAGATGGCAACCGCTGGGTCATCGTCGCCGTGGACCACCTCACGGTCTATGCCGGAACTTCAGCGCTCCTGGCGGCCACAGCACGTGAAGTCGGCCTGTTTATCCTTCGCAACCTTATTCTTCGGCACGGTGCGCATCGCGAGCTACAGAGTGACCGGGATCGTTAATTTCTACCCGAAGCTGTAAAGCCCTCCTTCGCGAATGCACCACTGTCCAGAGAACTGCAAGTGCCTATCATGCGCAAACCAATGGTATGACTGAACGCTTTAATCGTACTCTCGGCAACACGCTCGCTGTGTACGTCTCCGCTGACCACACTAACTGGGACCGCATCCTCCTCTATGTTACGTATGCTTACAATAGCGCCACTCAGCCTTACCACGGGATTCTGAGTGACTGAGTGAAGAAACATTATTGCAGGTCCGGCGAGGACGCAAACTCGTCGCGCAACCGGCTAGTCCCACGACGGGACCGGCAGGTGTAGCCCACCGGACCTGTCGCGGGCACGCCGGACAGCCAGGATTTGCTTTTTTAGAGTGGGGCTACGCAGAAGCGAATCCCACTTCTCCTTGATGAACTTGGGGTTTGTCGACCCGCACTCCCAGAGCATGTGCCCTAGAGTGGACGTCTGCCTGCAGGACGGGCAGGCGTCGTTGCGATACACGTCGGCGTAAGCCTCGTGGAGAACGGACAGACACGGATATGTGCTGGTCTGTAGAAGTCTAAGCGAAGCGGCTTGCGCCCTATTCAAATTGGGATGCGGGGGTGGAAAATTCCTTCCAGATATGTAGAACAATTTAATAATCTTGTTGTGAATAGCGGGCGCGTCCCTGTGGCCGTAGGGAGGAGGGGAGTCAACGCTCCTTGCAGAGGAAGCGTGGTCGGTGACGTCACTCTGCAGCCTCGTGAGCAGACTCATTGCGGTTCGGGGGTGCACGGGATTATCTCGCTTCTTTCTTCTTTATGGTGACAAAGTTTCCTCGTTCATGGACACAATTCTCTTGTATCGCCCCGACGCGTCCGAACGTACTACTCTATCAGAAGCCGCCACTTATGCCGAAAAATGTCGCAAGATCGCTCGCTCACTTACCGCGCAAGACCAGGCCAACCAGACCCATGGCCGTGACGCAAGCTTTACTTTTGCATCATATTCTCCTGGAACGCTGGTACGGCTCCGCATTCCTACCTCTACTCCTGGCTTTTTTACAAAGTTCAGTTCAGATACAAAGTGTATCTGATCTAAGAAATGCAGTGTAACGGAGTGCGATATCTCTCTCTAGAGTTGATATAGGGATGTGTAAATTTCATGCTTCAACGTTGTTGTTTTTATTATGATACAAATTATATGGACACTCAAGGCCCATTTCCGCCGTCACCGGGTTGTTCCTTAAAAGTCCAAGGGCGATAACATCGTCGCCACGCGCTGGATGCTGCATATGTGAGTGCTAGAGTTGACAGTCGGTGCTCAACCTGGAGCGCGCGAGGGAGGAAGGCTGAAAGCAAACGCGCCGTCTTCCGTATCGCCAAAGGCCGCGCGGGAATAGCAGGGAAGAAAGGGGGGGCTGCGTCGGGCTCCGGTAGCAACTGCGTATTTCGCGACCAGGCTGAAGGGGAACTGAGGATCGCGGCTCGATCTCGCGCGCGAAAGAGAGGAAAATGCGGAGATAGTGCGGGAGGGAGGGGCGCCGCTTCTACTCTACCAACAACTGCATACTTTATGCGGCGGCCCGCGGTGGCGCGCGTCGCATCTTGAAAGTAACTTGAAAGCGATCTGCAGGCGGCTCATACCTTTATGCGTGCTGATTTCTCGCCGATGTTCACGCTAAAGCGATAGACAGCACGAAAGGCGCTTGACTCCGTGTTACTGCCGCGCTTGCTCACGCCAGCGTTTTGACAGCGAGTGTCCACGGTCATCGAGTTTGATGTGTTCATGCTTGCCTGTGCGCGCTGACACCATGCTTGTTAATGCAGTTTGTAAACGAAATATTCCAAGCTTATACGGGAGACACAACTATTATCCTTACTTCGTGTAACTCTCTACTAATTTGCTATCGCAATCGATGCTTCGCCTTTCGGCGAAACTGCGGCTTGCTTTTAACACTTACCAATTCTCTACAGCTTTTCTCTACAGTTCCAAGACTTAAATAAAAAATCTGCTTTCTGTGGTCACTACAATATATCGTTTTCTCTCAAGTGTGAAAAATTTCTATCCATTTATTTGAGTCGTTGTGTGATAAGATGTCGCAGTTTCGCCGGAAAAGAAAAGCATCGATAGCAATAGCAAATTATTAAAGGGCTATATGAAGTAAGGATAGTAGTATTATCGGCTGTGTAAACGTGCACACATTCGCTTATTATCTGTTAAAAACATGGTGTCATGCGCTCTAAAGGCAAACGTGAATCACATTTCACTCGATGACAATGGACATTCGCTGTCAAAATTCTGGCATGAGGAATAGTGGCAGCAGCAGCGAGCGAAATGCCCTCCGTGCTGCCTCTGTATTCCACGCAAACTAATCTGCAACACAGCATACACGAAGACATCAGCTCTCGGCCCACCGAGGCTCCGTATTCACCGCATGCCGCTTTCAAAATACAGCCCGCGTGGCCGCGCTCGCCGTCGCCCTCCCCTCTAAACCCCTCCCCACCCCCCTTGCTACCTGTGTGCGATGGAAGACGGCGCGCTTCTTTCCCACCTTCCTCCCTTGCGCGCGCTAGATGAAGCCAACATCCTTCTCAGCTCGCCCTCGCAAACTTACACTCACACCCACAGCATACGGCGCAGGGCCGCGATTTCATCGCACCTGTACTATACGAAATATCACGGCGACGGCGAGAATGCACCTGGAGTGTCCGTATCATTGCTATCGCTATAAAAGCAGTTGTGCGTTTAGCGTATATTATGCGGCATCGGAGTTGGCCCCGAGATAAAGCTTCCTCAATCTAACGCTCAAGAAACACATACTAGCTGTCACTGGGATAACTGTGGTTCTCTCTATCACATCCTTCTTTTGCAGTTGGAACATATTTACTTACAGCAATCGTTCATTATTTGCTTTCGCAGCACACAATGCGAGCTCCAACTGCAAGTCTAACGGCTATCAATGCAAGCTGAAGCTCTTGTGCCCGAAGAAAGACAGGGTAAATCTAGGAGGCTGTTGGTTTTGGAGTACGTGCTGCAAAAAAAGTAAGGATACATTTTGCTATTTTGTTCGTACAAATTTTCCAGTGCCAGAGCAAGAAATTCACTTGGGGCAAATTAGTTATTAAAAGACTGTAAGGGGCAAAAATTTTGGAAGAATAGATAGTCAAGCGGTGTATAATTCGCTGCTTTTTTCTCACCATACCGAGTTTGTTTGTATTTACAAACTGAAATAAAGACTTGACGACTATAAGGCGGGAATTGCACGTCAGGAGTTTAGCAACCAGAAATAAAAAACTTCAGAGCCAATTTAGGAGTAAATGCGAGAGAACTTGGGTAGCATTACGTGCCACCTCTCTGAGGTCGCGGATTCATTGTTTAAACCGCGTTCACCTCACTGCAAAGCATAGGCTCATACTTTTCATTTTTCTGGGTAATTAGGGGGGGGGGGCAGGGGGGAGGCGACCAGTCTTTTCCGAGTCCCACCCATATATCTATATATGTAACCTTTAATAACAATTGCACTTGACAAAACTTTATGTGACCTTGAACTCTTCCCTGAAGTGACGGCCCTATACGAGTATTTACAAGACATGACAGTAGGATGCAGTTCAATTTCAGTCTGAGTACCCCAGCAAAACCAAGAGACTCGCGTCCCTCGGAAGAGTCATGCGAAGTCATCATCGTCATCATCATCATCATCGTCATCATCCTGTTTACGCCCACTGCAGGGCAAAGGCCTCTCCCATACTTCTCCAACTACCCCGCTCATGTACTAATTGTGGCCATGTCGTCCCTGCAAACTTCTTAATCTCATCCGCCCACCTAACCTTCTGCCGCCCCCTGCTACGCTTCCCATCCTTTGGAATTCAGTCCGTAACCCTTAATGACCAACGGTTATCTTCCCTCCTCATTACATGTCCTGCCCATGCCCGTTTCTTTTTCTTGATTTCAACTAAGATGTCACTAACTCGAGTTTGTTCTCTCAACCAATCTGCTCTTTTCTTATCCCTTAACGTTACACCTATGATTCCTCTTTCCATAGCTCATTGCGTCGTCCTCAACTTAAGTAGAACCCTTTTCGTAAGCCTCCAGGTTTCTGCCCCGTACGTGAGTACTGATAAGACACAGCTGTTATACACTTTTCTCTTGAGGGATAATGGCAACCAGCTGTTCATGATCTGCGAATACCTGCCAAACGCACCCCAGCCCATTCTTATTCTTCTGATTATTTCAGTCTCATGATACCGATCCGCGGTCACTACCTGCCCTAAGTAGATGTATTCCCTTACAAATTCTAGTGCCTCGCTACCTATCGTAAACTGTTCTTCTCTTCCGAGACTGTTAAACATTACTTTAGTTTTCTGCAGATTAATTTTTAGACCCACTCTTCTGCTTTGCCTCTCCAGGTCAGTGAGCATGCATTGCAATTGGTCCCCTGAGTTACTAAGCAAGGTAATATCATCAGCGAATCGCAAGTTACTAAGGTATTCTCGATTAACTCTTGTCCCCAATTCTTCCCAATCCAGGTCTCTGAATACCTCCTGTAAACACGCTCTGAATTGCATGCGAAGTGGATTGAGTTAAACACGCTAGGGATATACAGGGTATCCCAGCTAATTTTGGCCCGAGATTTAAAATATGCAAATCCCACGTAGCTGGACAGAACAAAAGTAATATTGTTTGCCGTCACCTGGAGATACTCAAACTGTATTTCTTTTTTTGCATTCGGCCTAATGAGATAATTAGTCCTAATTACTTATCATCTTCTCAAATATTATAGTTAGATGAAAATTGCCAATGATAAAATTGTAGAGCGACATGAAAAACTCCCGATGCAGCTTTCTTTTACTCAATACGTGCCACATAAAAGTTTTTTCCGGGCGTGAAAGCCGCCCGCAAATAGACGCAATGTTCCTCGGGTGGCAAGTCGCATGGCAATTTCGCGTGTCATTTGTCGGCTTCTTTCACACTCGGAAAAACAATTTTATGTTGCATGTATTGAGCAACATAAAGCTGTATCGGGAGTTTTTCATGTCGCTCTACAACTTTCTCCTTGACACTTTTCATCTAATTAAAATATTTGAGAAGTCGATGAATAATTAGCACTAATTTTCTAATTATGCAGAATTAAAAATACTGTTCGAGTATCTTTACGAACAATATGATATTCAGGAGAGCGAATATTGTGGTTCAGGACGCAATCATCAGCATAGAGACGTGTGTTAGTACTTATATTTTGGGAAAGTCATCAAAGTAGAAAGAGAATTGGCCCGAGGACTATACTGTACTATTTGTCGAATATTAACTCTTAAGCAGTAAGATTGAACAACTTTTCAAGAAAACGATATGTTGTGCAGTACAGACCAAAGCACCGAAGGCGAACGAAACCGCAAACGCCCGGAATAGCGGGTGTCGCAGTGCTCTTCGTGCTAATCATGGATTTTCGTCTTTGCAGAGAAACATGACACCTGTTCGTCAATTCATGGGACCTGCCAGGATATCTCCAAACCATGCCGTGGACTTGTACACTCAGGAATGCAATGCGGGAACGGCCAGAGGTGCTGCGTCCCCGTTTTGCACTAGTGACCTTCGGGAGCAACAAGTACGCCGTTTTTCCTGCGGCTTCCTGAGAGCGACTTACTCGGCGTTTTCCTCATGGCCTATTTTCAGAGTATTTGAGGAATAAAGCTTCCTATATTCAGTGAATTGGATCGAAGGTTCGGATTAAGAAAAATGCAAATGTTGCGCATATTGTGCACATGATGCCCAATTTGTTACACGACAACTTCAACGCAGTCCTTACCTACGATGGTCAGTTTCATCGTCGTGCATCATCATGCGGCATTACGGTCGTATATTACATTATGTTGCTGTCGTCAAAATCCGCGACAGAAGCGAACATACTTTCGTCACATGCTATGCTGGTTACTGCTCCGCTCGCTGTATCATATTGCACATGATGTGTATGGATCACAAGCCAAGAACGCTCGCCATGATGCCGTCCTTAAAACGTGTCTGGACGGATCAAACGCGGAAAGGTATTTACGATCAGATAGTAAATCTCTTTAAAAAACGAAGTTTAATAGCCTGGAGACACAATACCAAAATACAAGGGCGATTGATAAAGTAATGTCTCCATACTTAATACTTCATACCTGAGCATTTTTCTTATTTTCCGATGTTCAACCAATCTTCTTAACAAAGGGACATAAAAATATGCTGACAAAAGTCGCTGTATTTTAAATACAACAAAAGCAACAAAGATATGTACTGCACGGTTGCCGAGGAAAACAATTTCTCCGTTCCCAAATATTTAAATAGGAGCCCCTGAGCTAAAGCTTGCACTTAAGGCCATAGGCTACCTATAATTTCTGCTAGCCTCAATTACTGAGGCCTTCCCTCGAAAAAAATAGTAACACTGTGACAGTGAAGCAGCTAGGAGTGCAGAAATAATGCCGACAAGCGCGGCAAGGTCGAAGTGATTTCATACATGACATCAAGTGTCACACAGGTTAAAAAAGAAACATAGGATTATGTTTGGAGATTCGACTGGTTTTTGAAGACCACAAGCTGTTTGCTGACATCACAAAGGGCTGGCGCATCTGGGATCTGGCGATCTCGTAACGGCTTCCAGAAAATACGGCCAGTTAGGTGACTTTTACATATCGTATGAACATTAAAATAGTATCAAACGATACCTTTCTATGCCGCGAACACGTAGCAATAGTCAGCTGCTCAGGATAAAATCAAAAGTAAGTATAATTAGCTACTTAAACGCTGGGAATATGCCTTTTTCTTAAAGGGCAGAAAAACCAGTGCCAGATTTAAGGCCAGCTAACGGCACTCGCTCAACCTTTACTGCCGCCACTTCTATGGACAGAATGAACGTAAGTTACACTTACTGCTTTTCCCCCAAGTTCAATAGATAACTCGTGACATATGTTTTCCTCGCGGCCATGGGCACGGCGGCTTAAATCAATTGCTACCGACGACGTGCGCGCGTTCGACCAATGCAATGCACTGAAGCAATTCTACGTTTCCAAGCCATGCTAGAATATTTTTTTTATTGTTTCGTGACACCCCTATGCCCCAACTTTTGCACGCCTTGTGTACAAATTCTCTCGGTTGCCCCACAATGAACCCGCAAAGTGTACATATTTGTAAGTTTAACATTTCTTAACCGTTATAATGTGCACAGAAAAGTGCTCGTAACCATGCTCGAAAAACTGGACAATCGCCCCTTCACAGAAGGAAAAGTTCTAGGACACTGGTCCAGACGGGTTTCGGCACTCAAGGCCTTAAGGGCTTTGCTCAAGTTCTTAAGGACATGCGAATTGTGCGAACGCCTTTACAGTGTGCATTTTTCTCGTTTTTTTTCTCACTTCTCCTTTTATTCCCTCTACCCGTTTCCCCAGCACAGGGTAGCCAGCCGGTATTTACACTGGCTAACCTCTCTGTCTTTCCTTCCCTTTTGTCTCTCTCTCTCTCTTAAACGCAGTCATTTGTGCATAACGTGCAAGATAGCAGAAAGTCAGCAGCAGGAAGTGTCTCTATTGCAATATAAGCTCGGTAGTATGTTTCCTCGTAGAAGAGATGAAGTTTATTATAAACACGGAGACTACTACTATTACTGCTCTAAACAAATAAGTAACACCGTACAAGCAAACTCGCTGGACAATAAAAAAACTGACTTTTTAATTTCACGCGTAGCGTAACTCTGTTTACAAAGACTGACTGATCCTGCTCAACGCACAGACAAGATAATGCGTCCTATCACAGCGTCGTGTTCGCTGCTGCACCTAGCGTTATAATGCTTCCAACGTCAGTGTGCAGTGATTACCGTTCTCCACAAGTTCTCGCTATGACTTTTGCCATGTTTGTGCTCTACGAGTTGCAGTAAGCACCAGCAGAAGTGTTCCAGCAATATACGTATTTTTTGGTGGTCAGAAGGCGATAATTCAGTACCTTATGGCAATCTGACAAAATTCATGCGTTCTGAGAACGTATCGGGCCACGTGTAATAAACAGGTGATTTTAACACACCTGGCTCGAGGGCCGGGCCGCGTTTTCGCCTTCGTGGCACTGCGATCGCGTATTTACCGAGATTTACCGAGATACGTGGGCAGAGTGGCCATTCTACGGTTCGCTCGCTGGTAATACCGAGAAGGAAAACTGTTCATTGACCGGCATGCACTACTGCCTTAGGCGAGCACAGGCGAGCACAGGTCCTCCGAGTACTGCCTTAGACGAGTACAGGTCCTCTTTAGATGGCCAATATAGGAAACAAGCGGCACCCTCTGGGCTAAAAGAAAATCCCTCACTTTGTTGCAGCGAGCAAAGACCGTAAGGCAACCTGCGGGAAAATCTTAAAAGAGGAGCTATGCTACTGCAGCAGCAATGACGCGACGACGACTGCAGTAGGTGTAGTCCCATGTTTGTCGAGACTTTTCACTCTTAATACATGTAACTACGCCAGAAAGGCGGTGTGAGTTTTGCTCGATTTCAGCGGATTTATTTGTTGGCTTCGCTACACCGATAACGCATCAGGGACTGTGAAAACGCGTCTGGGGGAATCAGTGAGATCCCCGCACCTGGCAATTCTATCAAAAATATTTTTGCAAGGAGACTTGCGGTTATTCAGGTGTTCCTGACCAGCTTGATTTTCTTGTGTTTCTTTCGAAAGTAAAAATGAATTTCGTACACTTAAAGAAGAATAAATTTCTTTAGTTGAAGAAATTTGAAGCTCGGCTATGGGTTATATTTTAAGTAAAATTATTGAAGCCTGATAAAATACCCTAGCCAACCATAGCCGTTTCAGACTTGACGTTGTTTCCTTCTTTAATTATCTGGCGTCTCGCTTTCTCCGTAACGCACACGCTTATATCACATTTACATCGGTTTTGCATTGCAAAACTTACTCGATAATAGAAGAACTAATTGGAAGAGAAATTATTTGGATCAGGCACGTACCCAAGGGGGGGCCCGGGGGGGCCCGGGCCCCCCCCCCCCGCTGAATTAAGACGCATACCTCCCCCCCCCCTCCCCGCCCACGCCACCATTTCTCACACACATTCTTAAAGCGCCGCCAAATTAATGTTGAGGCTTGACAGCTATTCGGCGGTCAACATTTAGCTGCCTTTCTCACTCCTTTTGGATGGCGGCAGTTATCGGCGTCTCCTGGAATGTGATGGCCAGTTTCTTCATCAATTCAGTGCCCGCGCGATTAACTCGAGATGCATTTAGTTGTCACCGTCTATTCAAAGGTCACGTCCATCGTTGTTGCGTCGTAAATACAACCTTCTTCGTTTAGACTTATCCAGGGGCCAGGAAAAGGATTCAGTTCGTGGTCAGCTGGTCGGTACGCACGTGTAACGAGTTGCGGCCAGAGAAAATGCCAATTGCCTTTAACTTTCTTTTTGTTTCATTATTTCCTCGGGTGAGGGCTCGCCGCGACGCTGACAGATCCTCGGAACCATATACCCGTGATATGGGTCAGATAAGGTGGAAAATAAAATGATGCGAGACAGCATCCATCATCAATCCCTGCAATAACCCTTGAACTCATAGGCAATATGACTGTCACCCGTTAATTCGCCTGGTGTTTCCCTAATTGTAGAGCTCTTTTCGTGCAAAATTGCCAACTGGAAATAATAGTCACTAGGATTTGAGAAATTAAGCGATCTACTAAGGGGAGAGAGCCAACGCAACAGCCAAACAGGAAGGAAAAGCGAAAATTAACAAATGTAACTGTTCTTTATGAAAATATTTATGGATCAACATCTTTTTATTTAAAAAGGAAGTAGAGAAAACGCTGCCGGAAGTGGAGGACAATTCCGTGTGTTCTGAATGATGCTTCTAGAGTTATCATTCAAGCCGCTTAACGTTGCCACTTCTCTGCTGTGGTTATGTAGATGTTTTTCTAACCTTCCGCGGTGGGCGCAGTACGTGTAGAATCGCAGCTTCCTGCGCCATGCGCGGTTGTACGCGACTGGCGGGCGCGCATCGTTACACAACATCCCAAATAGCAATACTAGTCGGTTTGGGCACTTGTTAGAGCAGTAAACGAGGGGTCCAAAACAAGTGTGGTTGTTCCGCAAATATATATTTCTGTATATTCCTTCCAGAGCTAATTCAAAAAACGCTACTATAGTCGGATACAACTTAGGGGGAAGCTTTAGCTTGGGCCCAACTCCGACGTGGCCTATTCAAATATATGTAAAATGCAAAAACATTTTTCTGAGATAACCCCTGGACCGATCTTAATGAAGTTTGTTGCACTTGAGAGAGACAGGTAAATTATAATGACTGTTGGAAGCGGAATTTCGATTTAGGGACTGAATTTTGGTAAAAAGATATTCACATATTCGACAATCTGAAAAATATAGAAGCACGAAATTTACAAATCCATAGCTCTGCATCAAGAACAGATATCGCAGTTCTGTAAACGGCATTCATCAGACCATTCAAAACGGACAAACGTTATATGTCATTTGACATTTTATGTGGATTTGTTACGTTATTTACAAGGGTTCTGCAAAAAGCTTTATTTCCATATTACTAATCTTTCTTTTAGATTCATGTGTAACATATCACTGTTGTACGCTTTAGATATACTATTAGGAGCAATTCACAGAAATGGGATATCATTTATCGCTGTCGAAATATAGCGTTGTAAACTTGATAGTCTCGTTTTCTGAAAATTTTCAACTTTTGCCAATTTTTAATAAAACATTGACAACCTAAAGGAAAAATTCGAAGCCAACAGTCACTAGAGCTTAAGTGTTTCTTTTAAATGCAACAAACCTTATCAAATTTGGTGCAGTGGTTGCTCAGAAAAACGAATTCTCCTTTTACATTACATGTATTTAGATAGGAGCACCCGAGCTAAAGCTTCCACTTAAGTCTGCAATGAAGCCCCGCTCACGCCCTCATAACCGCCAGCCACTGCTCCTCCGCGAGGCTGCAAATAATTCGTACTTCAAACTTTTTCTGTTACCCGAATGAGGCGGTAACTACAAAAATAAAATTATTAACGCGTAATTTTATACCTTTCCCCTCGCCTATTATAGTGGAATGGCGAATGCCCAATTCGTTATTGAACTGAAATAACATGTGCGCTTCACTACAACTATTTGTTGTGAAGTTTCACTTCAGTTGACAGTGAAGTTTCATGAGTAAAATGGTTTCAGCAGTGAAATGAACTGCACAGCAGATTTTGAAGAGTGAAATGCTCAGACTCTATAAATTTTGTCCATGTCTATTGCACACCTCATTGCTTCCGCCCATGAAAAGACTCTTGAAGAACAGCAGACGCTCCGAAGGTATCAAGTACGACGCCATTTTGAAAAGGCCGCTTGACGACGATTTTGTTCGCTTCTCTAATTGGCTGACAGAGTAACACAACTCCGCGCGGTCCATGTGCCTTTGTTTCCAACTGCAATTTTTTTAAGTTCTATTCTATTAAAGTATTCTTTATTTTACACGTTCGCTTATTTACTTGTTCTTGGCAGTGTTATTCCTGCGCTTATTTCCTGCGCGAGTCCATTTGACGTGGTTCTTTGTTTTGCCAAGTAAGGGAGAGGCATATCGCACAGGCGTACCTGTAAAATACACCTTATTTCATTTCTCTTTTGTGGGTTTACGCGTTTTTATGGCCAATGGTGGGCGTTATTCACATTTGTACTAGTAAAGTTACCCCCCCTCTCCCCGTCATTTGCACAGAAAAGTTACCTTGGATTGGGGGGGGGGGGGGGCCGAAAAAAAATCCTGGGTACGTGCCTGATTTGGATAGCTGTACCACGTGCACCTAATGACAGCGTTCGGAACGCCACGTGAAGATTTGTGTCATGTTCACAAAGCAATTTGCAAGACCGAAAACCTTGTAGATATATAGGAAAATGTAATCTAGTATTTGATCTGGACCCATGTGCTCCCATTCTGTCTTTGAAGCTTGTGACCAATTAAAAAAAATATTCCTAAGTATTATTTGTTTTTCTAATATATACGTTTTCGCAGGAGCATAAAACTATGAACCCCTTCATTTGCAAATTCGGGTGTTTTGTAACGTAGTGGTTTTGTGAAATTAATATTACGATCCGGCACATCTTCACGCCAACTCTCCAAATAAAGACTCCGTGTAAACCAGTATTATACATCTGCTTTCTGCCTACTATGACACTGTTGTCTTGACATTTTAGATTCTCATTTTGCCCAGCTATGCAGGTCGTTGCTTACTTACAAATGAAAACACCTTTTCATCCTTGAATAATAAAGGTGCACTTGTTTAACCTTCGGTCGTACGATTTTTTTTCATTCCTTTTCTGTCACACAAAAAGATAACACTAATGGTGAATACATGATTAATTTTTGTATCGGTATTGAATTCTGCAAATGTGTCGATTTGCGCTTCGCTATATCCTCAAGTTGCCTGAATGAACCTTGGAGACACATTACATTTCTCGAAGCGAAATTTGCTGGTGAACGACATTGATGAACGTATAGTACGCACGGCTAGTTAGAATTGGTTTGTTTCGCCGGATATTACTATTCGTACCGTAGATACAGCAGCTCCTTATAGAAGAATTTCATCATTTTCTTTGCGAACTTGCTAAGAGGGCTCCCTCGTAGTTGCCAGCACAGTGTGCGGTTTAACAGGTGCTTCAGTCCTTTCGCTGACAAAACAATGCAATTGTCCGGGAGCGGCTTCGAAAGGAATGTTGAGCTTCTTATACAAACTGCGCTGCCCGATATACTTTGATATTAGAAAGAGAAAGTCCTGCAGTCTGTACTTCGTTATATGGAAGCCGCACAAAATGGTGTATTAGATGCAAGACAAACAAAACCTGATAAGCGCCAGTTATTCCACCGAAGTTATTCTACCGTAGCTAGGGCGTTTACTGTGCTATCATGTTCGCCCGCTGCTGAAAGCTGATAAAGCTTTGTCGAAACACTGACAAAAGTTGCAAGAACACGGTGGATTGAGATTTTGTGCGTTTATTTTGTTGTTACTCATGAAGCTGACCCTGGAAAAAAAACACATGAATAATGCGTGCTTGCCCTTGCCTGAACTTCGCACATTTCACGAGTACATATCGCATTTCCAGAGAGACACAAGATATATAGTGCCTGCTCTTTTAAGGTGCACTTAAACCACTTGTATGTCCATTGTGGTATAAAGTTCGTAAACAGGGATAAGGTGCCTCAGAAAGGCTGGCCAACGTTTCGATAGGAGGACATCTGTCAGCCCCTTTCTTGTATTTGGACTTGTGTGTCCCATTGTTCATCTATAAAAAAAAAGCACGCAGAATACGATAAATACCATGGCGAAAGGCCACGTACTTCTATATCCGCTTACATTAACGCAAGGCGTTCAAATACTATATCTTGCCATAATGTGCCTGGCTGTGCTATACTCATTTTGCGTTGTTTCACGCTTTCTCCGTGAGTTGCAATCCTCTTTCTTGTCTGACGTTACATCGAAACATGGCAGCCTGTGTTGAGCTTTGTAGTTAGGTTGTCATAGTTTATTCAATGCTGCATTAACAGTTTAGTTTGTGCTCGTAAACACACTAGTTATTTTTTCGAGCTTCGTGACGAGCTATTCCCGTGTTTCGCATGGCTTCACTTGAGTGCTGCTGAATGGACGTCACTCTTCCTGCTATTGTTCCTTGTTTCAAAAGCCGTTAACGATAATTTAAGTGGTGATATTGTAAGTGGTGGTAACTTTGTAAAAATAATTGTAGGTATGAGTGCTGACTTACACAGCCAGAACCCCCTTGGCGCTGGCGTCCTCCACGCCCAGGCCGCCACCCACTTTTGGACGGCTGGGTCAGAGCTGCGTATCAGTGCCTGCCACAGCAACCAGGATGTTCAAATTACCGTACGCAAATGGCAGTTTTGTGAATTCCTAGGTGATGCGGGTGAGCTTATTAGGTGTGTCGACTGGCCGACATCCCCTTTCTTGATGAACGCTCTTTCATGAAGGTAACAAGGCTTCTGAGATATATTAGTGGTGGCGGTCAAAACTTGCTGTTATAACTGCTGCGACAGTAATCAATCAGTGCTGATTCGTGGTTGAAACGCAGGCTCATGGCGAGAAGCATGCAGTTTACTCAGTGGCTTTGTAGTACATGAAATAAAGCAGCCCCAAATAAGCCTTACCAAATGGGCGGCTCCGTGGCCTCAATTTTTTGCACACACTCGCCCCTTATAGAAGCGCCGACACGCCGCAAGGCCACTTACTTCTTATGACATATTGTGGTGACTTGGCTTGCCAAAGCGAGCAATCCTAGCCTCTTCGAGAACCAAATTCGTCCGTCATCTGCTTACTGCCAAGCAGGAGCGCTCTATAACCTTAACTTATAGCACTGCTTCAAGACCTTATAAATAGTTTAGTAAATATGTGTTCTCTCTCGTGGGCGAAAATACCGAGACATATTTTAGTGTTGCTGTTCTTCAAGGTTGCACAAAAGCAAGATTGTATTGTCACGTAGTAGTGACGGTGAATGATGCAGCTGCAAATCTGTGAATGACGAAACTAACGTTTTATTGGGCGCACTTGTGCCCACAAAAGCAAGTTTCACTCAAAGCACAGCGATAGCGACGAACATGGTCGGCGATCGTCGAAATCTGATCAGTAGGGGAAGCGCGTAGGCTTTTATACATGAGTCATCGAAGGTTCCAGAGAAATCGCTGATGCCCGGGTGTCTTCCAGAAAGTACTACCCAATTCGCGTCGCGCATACATGCAAATCAAACTACACAATGTTCATTGGCAACAGACAGTGGATAGAACCATCGATAACATTCCAGAAAATTCGTATACATGCTGATGAGCCCTGCGCTGAGCGATAACATTTGTTAGACAGTGAGACGGGATCACCGATTAAAAATAAACAAGTGCACGTGTCAATATTTGAAAAAACGGTCCAGGCAGCACGTGAAACCATCGAAGCATTCCTCACTGAAGGCGACGAAGAGGCGTGTACAAGCCATTTTTCTCGATCATGGCGCTGCAATGAGCTAGACATCCTGTACGCTTTTTTAAATCGCAGCACATAACTGCGGCCACATATAAGGTTTTCACATAAGTAAGAAGGCGAGGGCAACAGAACGTATCTCAGCTTATAATGAATAGCCCGTCAATAAACAGTGATACTAAGGCGACCACATTGTGTCGCTTGAAGTGCTGGTAGCGGTGAGCTGCTCATTTACCTGCTGCGGTAGCGCGGGTTGCATTTTTTGCCTGCCATGTTTGTATACGCGTTCTTAAATTGCCGCTGCAGTGTGGAATATTCTGTCCTTTGTTAAATAAGCCCATGATCTCTTGAATACTAGTGCACTAACCTCCGCTTTCGTCCGGATAAACCTCCGCCAGCCGTCGCACTAAATGCAGGTATCGATAGGCGATCGGTGTCGTGCGCATCTTTAACTGAACCGTACTTTGAAAGTACAAATGCTATGAAACGTCTTCTTTTAACAAGTTAAGAGCTTTCGTTCTCTCGCCAGCATGGACTCGACAACGAAAGCGCGTGCACTATTCTGCATTAGTGGCAATGCCCTACATCGTCAAGAAACATTACCCAACGTATGCCTGAACCGCAACAGGCAGATTGTACTTAGTGTGAGAACTGTTCATAACTATCCTCATCTTTATCTGTACATACCATCCTCATTAGGTGCATCCACTCCCGCTCTCTGGAAGGCGATAGAATAAAACAGGTGCCTCAGGAGTGGTAGATATGCGGGAATAAGCATACTCTGAGGGGATAAAACGCGGTGGAGGCCAAAAGCATCTCCCCCAACCTCTCGCCGTTCATCACTGAAGCTCCACTAAGGTTGCCTTTTACCTCAGACGTCCTCCGTGATGTCCCAAGACGAACAACCAGCATCATCAGGCCCCCACACCTCTGCACAACCGCCTCCGTTCACATGGGTCAGCAACACAGTCCCCAGTTTTTGCTGGACTCCAGGAAGATGACGTAGAGGACTGCATCGCCAGCTATGGCCACGCCAGTGACTTCACCATGTGGGACAATTTGCGAAAGCTTCGCAATGTCATTTTCTACCTCTGAGACGTCGCTGAGCCATTGTTCCTCAATCATCAAGCTGAGCTTCCCGACTGGGAAACTTTTGCACACAATCTGCGTCAACTTCGTGGCGCTGCAACCAAAGGCGGGGAGGTCGCGAAAAGAAACGTCACCACCAGTTTGCAATCAGCCAGAGAATCCAGCGCCCCCAACAAAGACGACACACTTTGCGCTTTCTTCGCACATCGACTCTACTATGCCGCAAAGTGACCGCATTCGACACATCATAAAAGGGATCGAAGTTCCCCCACTTGCACCGTGATGGTATCTCATAATCCATCTACTGTACAAGATGCCATCACTACATGACAGCTAATTGAAGAGTTGTAATTCAATCGTCTACCATCTGATACATGTGACGTTCCACTTTCAGCTGGGACTGACACACAGACCTTGATATGCACCATTGTTCGTGAGGAAAAACACAGGAGGGGCCATAGGGATGGCTACCTCCCAATATATTTTTCCTTCACTTCGATGACTGCGATCATAAGCAAAAGTATGCGCTGTTGCTCAAGATGTGCCCGTAGAGAAGTGAAGTATTACAAGGCCTTGCCTTCGGAGCTTCATGGCTGTACGGGCACATGATTTATACAGCGTGTCAAATCGTGATAGGCAGGACTGCGACGTCTGCCTTTCTTTACGCTGGACAGTCGCAGCTGTACCAATACACCTTTGTTTCGCGGATCTACTCAGTCTCACGTCAGCGCTATCTTCGCCTCAGCAAATGTGGCCGCTTATCAAGGCACTATATAAGCGTTTGCACTAAGCTCCTCACGAAACTACGAGAACAGTGTTCTCGAAGTTTTTTTAATATTCTCGACAAACTTCGCCAACTGCTCCTCACATATTACCTACCCCCGTGGCCCCCGCGCGCTCACGGATTCTTGCAGAATACGGAAGCAAACAATTCTCAGGATGGCCACTTGTTCCTATAAAACAAGAAAAGATGAACACCGCTACAGATTTTATCGAATGATTCAAATAACAACCCTTTGCATAATCTTCGAATTTTCGGCCTAGTGCAAACTTATCGCTACACATGCGCTGCCGCCAGTGTGATCGAGGTCAGTATTCTGCAGATGCAGAGCCTAATTGCTCAATAGCTTCGATCAATGTCTCGAAAGCTACTCAATATTTGTGTCCAGCATTGGGAAGCATAATCCACTACAAGGTCTCATCGTTGTGATTGCTGGCGTATTAGCAATTCTCCCGATCAAGCATTGGCAATTGTGCAAGATATTAATTTAATTTATTTTATTTTGAATAGCACATACCATACGGTATCAAAATATTAACAAACTGTTTCGAACCATAGCGTAAGGCTGGTAGTGGGTCGAATATTAGATACATTCGAACCTAGAACGTAGTTCGAGCAGTCGCGCAATGATGTGAACCAATGCTCATCCTCACAGATTGTGTACTGTGGTACGTGCACGTAGAAGCGGGCAGGGTGCAGGCTTATGTAATTTCCACTCTCCATTAGATACGGGTCCACATTTGAAAAATAGTCTACGGCGATGGCATAGGCAGTGTTGTCAGACAAGCCTTAAGTATACAGTTTCATCGCTGGGTGAATAGTGGCGGAAACTTCAGAGCGAATTCGTTTGCAGTAATCTTGCACCCACAAAGGAGGTGCATTAGCACTGGAAACACAGACAGACTATAGGGCATAATTACTAAGCTGCGCTCTACGTACGCGATTTCTTAGCCAAAAAGTTCTCAAAGGGCCCCTCACCAGGCCCCGTAGAATATTTTGGTTATACTCTGGAAGTTGTTACGTGTCCTCTAGGGAGCGTTCTGCCGCAAAATTTTTTCAGGTCAGCTCATTAATAGACGAGATAGAAAATATTTCAGTGCCGCGAATCCATGATTTCAGCAGGCGGGATCCACTGCAAGCGAGACTCCCTCTCCACTCGCCCCTTCTAGCCTTCGCAAGCGAAATTCCTTCCCTGCGTTCCCCATGCCGGACCTCGAGGATCACTAGACACATATGTCACGGGCCCCGCCTTCGCTTTTATTTTTCTCCTCGCTTTCTTTTTCGGCGATGTGCCTTTTCGCAAGCGGCGGAACCACTGGCACGCGTCGGCAAGCTTCTGCACGCGCCGATAAGCAAACGCTTCACTTCGCGTTGGTCGGAGGAAGAGGGCACGCAACCACTGGACAGAAGCTCTGACGCGCGCCGAAGCTCCTCGGTTGCGGCGCACTGTTGCTGGACTATTTTGTCTTCATCCGTCAAAGTCCGGCCTAAAACAGTCTGCTGTAAACTAAGCTTGAAACAATAAGTTAGTGGTCTGTATGCTCTTTCAGATATGAAAAACACGTTTGAATATGTACGCCTGCCGCGACAGTTTTTTTTTATCTTTGAAGTAGCAATAGTGCACAAAATATCGATATCAGCGCTCGCGCGTCGTCTGCCTGATGATCGCTTTGACATCGCGTCGTCTGACATGATCGCTTTGCAAGCACCTGTACGACGATGCCATATCATATGAACAACTGCTGTACCATTTAATTTTTGGTAGCTCATTGCACAGCCAACTATGTAAGAATTAGGCGTGCAAAGTATCATTGAAAAAACCTGTGTTTGAAATATTGTCACGTAGTAATGGCGGTGAAAATCGCAACGATAGTGGCGAGCAATGTCGGCATTCGTCGAAAATCTTATTAGGGGGTCAAGCGCGTCGGTTTGCATAAACATCAGTCGTCGAAAGTTCCAGCGTATTCGCTGGTTCCCGTGCCTCTTGCAGAAACTACTACAGAATTCGTGTCGCGTATGCAATCTGATTATGCAAGGTTCGTCGACAACAGCCAACCGACACAACCATCGATAACATTCGCAAACGTCCGATACGTTCAGGCGCATCCTACGCCAAGCGATAATATTTAACATTTTTTTAGCCAGTGAAATACGGTCACCGGATAAAGATAAAGTATCCGCGTCAATATGGGGCCGTATAACGTAAAACTATGCCATTATGGTTTTATTCCAATTTCCTTACGTCAAATTGCGTAACCGCCGACACAAGCATCGGGCAGTCACCCGCAGGGTTGTCTGAACAAACCAATCAAACCCTCTCCTTGTTCACAGGAGGTCGCATTTGTTTGCTTGAAGAACGAATAACATTGCCTGCACTGAGCGGCTTGTCTTATCTAATTGGCTCACAAGAGGTGAGGACCATGCTCAAGTGGAAAGGGATCCGATGGGGCCGAGCCACTGAACTGAATATCGATAGCCGGATGAAGAGGGTGGTGCCGACGTCTGCGATTGGTCCGCTTTCGCTTACTTAGCTTGCGGTGACTCGTCGACAATCGCGGCGGCATGCAACGGAAGCCTAATAATGATGCTAAAACGGATCCTCAGCAAAGAAGAATTGGCAGAACGAGGTCATAAACGTGCCGAAAGTTGTCGAAAATGTTACACGGCCACGCAAAAAGCTTTATTACACGCAAATAAACCCATGCTCTGCGTTAGAAGCGAGTAGCCAGTGCCGGAGCGATCGGCGGCAGCCATCTTTTATTCCTTTCGGAACGGGGCAGCCTGCCGCTATTCAGAACAAAATTCAGTTTTGTTCGGCATATTAATGCATCTTTATCGCGTACACGTCACTTTGAAGCAGTGAGTTTTTGTGGTTTTGTGGTCGCGTGAGAGGCAGGTGAAGTGGGTGCAGCCCGAAAACTTTTGACCAATAACCGAGGGGTAATGCCAAAAAGGCATCGAATCACAATTAACTATTTTTGTTTTGTTCGGTCAAATAATGCATAATCAGTGTGTACACATCATATCAGATGGGGAGCTATCGCGGTTTTCGTGACGTTGCGTGACAGACAGGTGAAGTGGGGTGGTCCAAAAAAGTTTTGACCAATCGCGGTGGGCTGATTGCAGAATTGGAATAGAAAAGTTTGGAATAGTTTTACGTTATAGCGCCATGGTTTTGCTTGTTGGTGCATGAAAGAAACGTGAAAAAGTTGGCTCTGAGAAAATCAGCAAAAAAGAAATGAAACACCTGTAGCACTCACAAACAAAAAACTTCTAGAATAGCTAAAATTTACGTAATTAGTAGCTTGTCTCCTCTCGATTCTTGATTCTGTCAAACTTTTCCAATGTAGCACCTCAATTATTATTCTAGGTTGGCTTGATGCATCAACAGTGCATTGGGAGGCCTTCACATTGAGTGTAACCCGCCGCGGTTGCTCAGTGGCTATGGTGTTGGGCTGCTGAGCACGAGGTCGCGGGATCGAATCCCGGCCACGGCGGCCGCATTTTGATGGGGGCGAAATGCGAAAACACCCGTGTGCTTAGATTTAGGCGCACGTTAAAGAACCCCAGGTGGTCAAAATTTCCAGAGTCCTCCACTACGGCCTGCCTCATAATCAGAAAGTGGTTTTGGCACGTAAAACCCCAAATATTATTATTATTATTACATTGAGTGTATTGCTAGAAAACATTTTCACAGTGTAAATTCCATGTTCTGTTTTAACTGGTTTCAACATGTCAAGTTTGTCTTTCTGGACATTAATGAAATGACATAACGTCAGATAATACAAGCTTGAGAATTGGAGGGTTTTAAGAGAGGTCTTTCGTTGTCCTTTGCCAAGTCGTACTATTGAAGTGCTTATTCGAATGTATGGGGCAGCTCACTTGCATAATATAAGAAATATATATATATAAACAGGTTATTTGCACAATTTATACACGTCGTTACCACAAAAAAAGACAGTTTATTGTTTTCCGCCTGCTATGATGTTTTCACTGAGAAAGATATATTCAATTTGTTCTGTGAGGCAAGCACTATTTGCTGTGACATTATTTTATTGCACAACACTGGATACAGTAGCCAGCCATTATTAAAGCTCAGAAGAAATTAATAGCACAATCCATATGATCAGACACATAGCATATTATTGGACTTTCTTATGCATGCCTTTTTTAACTGAGCGAAAGCCACTGCACTGAAATAATATACCAGTGCATACTTAAAGAGCACGATAATATACTACGATGATAATCAATCATTCAAATGTTTATTATAGCGCCCAGGAACAGCTAGGGAGACTTCGTACTGGTGCACTTAACGAGCAATATGTGAGGCAAAATGAACAGAAAACATAATTGTGGTAGAATAAAAAATGCAAGATAGATAAACCAAAAGGGAAAAAAGAAAACGAGGTAGAGTAAAAGAAAGTTAATCATACATGATTATCTATAGATGCACAAAACACAGGAAATGAACTCTGAAGTGTGTCAATACAGTGCCAGTTCTAATTATGTGTTTTGGAGTCGAGTCATATATAGCACAGTCTTGCAACAAGGCCAGGCAAAGAATGTGGCATTCTTCCTGGTACACTGTTGCGGCACGAACAAATGCATATGATCAAGAAGTTTTGGGGAATGTATAATGTCATGGATTGCCTTATACAGAAACAAAAGGTGTGATTAATTAAGTCTTGAATCTACAGGTATGAGTTGAGGCGTACTTGAGAAGGGTCAACTATGGTCGCCAGAATGGCAAAAAGTGCTGCTTCAAGATAGATATCAAGTTATTCTGGGTGCGTTCAAAGAGGTCAGAATCACATTTGCACGTTGGACGCCCTCCTACAGAGGCATACTCTAGTAGTGGAAGGCACACAGCAGAATTTCAGAAACACAACAGGTGAGTGGAAATCATGCAACATATGGCATGCAATCCTAAGAGCGTGAAGGGCAGGTTGAGTAATTATCAATGTGAAGAGAAGCTTAGCATTTTGTCGAAGTACACACTAAGATCTTTCATTTCATCGACCCTAAGGAGTGGACCATCCCGTAGGGTGTATGAAAATTTCACATGGTATGTTTTTCGCATATAACTTAAAGGGACACTAAAGGTTAACATTACGTCAACGCGGACTGTTGAAATATCATCCCAGAAACCTCGAAACGGTTGTTTCATGCGACGAAGAGACTTATTTTAAGAGAAAATGCGTTTTGAAGCGTCCGCGTACCTCTAGCGTAGTTCAAATCACCCGCACTCCGATCGAGGAGTGGTGAAGTCATGGTCTCATAGTGACGTTGCGCCATCGGCGAGTAAAACGGCGCCCGCAGACGGTGCTACGGCTTTTCTGCGCAAAACGCAAACGCGCGGCGAGAAACAGAGCCAAGACAGAGCCGACAGCAGCGCGAAAGCGGAACTATGGTGGTTAGCGGAAGGGAAAGCGCGCGACGATCAAATGGTTCTTTATGTTATGACGCCAACTTTGACGCTCGTTGCAATGGACGACCCTGACAACGACACATTGTCTGCACACATTGTCAATGCTGGGCTCGACTTCAACGATTTAGGCACTGATGAACGTGACCTGCTGCTGAAGACTCGCGCTGCCGGCGTCGTTGCGTACTGCTATGACGGCAACTGTATGTCATGGCTGTACATATTCGCACCTTTGTAGCTTTTCCTTCGTGAGAACCAAATGCCGCACTCACCACCCCGTCTTCGACCTGCAGTTGTTCTTGCGCTTTGGAGAATGCAGGTAAGACCGACGGAACAGCGCTACGGGAAAGCATTGTTTGGAAAGGTGCTCCTCACGACTTCAGTAAGTCGGCGTTGAACTCGTAATCCTCTGAGAGAAAGTGCAGCGAGCGCACTATGCGATTTTTCGGCTCTTTGCCAACGCGCTGTGGCAGAGGTACGGCACTTAACCACTTCGGAGCGGTTCGCTCGTTCGCACACAGTGATAAGTAACGTTGGATTCGCCGCTGCAACTGCCCTTGGCCAAGTTCCTCGGACCGTTCACGCATCTCACGACATCACATGGACGTGGCATTCTCGCTGCTTGTTCCAAATGCACGTTTCGCGAGCCAGCAGAACCAGCGCAGCACGACGCGATAACGAAACAACTGAAACCAGAGCGCGCGCGGCGCGGAGTCGAGTGCGCGGAGTCGAGCGAAAAGGAAACCTTTCGACCGCCCATACTACTGAAGGGTAACGTTAAAATGTTATTTTTTTTAGAATCGAACGGAAGTAGACAAGTAGCATTTTCTTCCGTCTCATAACAAAATAAAATGATCTTCTTATTACGAGTAGTTGAGTACTAGTGACATAAATTATGCTGAGGAGTGCCTTCGTCATCGGGCTAGTACCGGAATGTCGGGGGGGGGGGGGGAGGGGGGGGGTCTCAAATGGTGACATGCATTTACCTCAATTTCTCGGTTACTAAAGCTCTGTCCGCGATTATATTGACGCCTTAGACGTTCCGGAGCATTGCCTTATCACTTTAACTTGACTTCATAGTAACCTTTGGTGTCCCTTTAATGCCATGTATTAGAAGCATTTAAGAGTACCTGTTGTTTCGGCAGCAGTTTGAGAGTGAAAAATTTTCTTATTGGAGCTCTATGCAGTGGTGAACACTGTTGACAGTCTCAAATAGATTTCAGTCGTCGGCACACAAAGCCATGCTGTTGATTTATTGAAACGCTCTTAGCACTAACAGAGAGCAAGGAATCCAATACCGATTCAAATACTTTTGACGCACTGCAGAGGATAGATATAAGCTGGCAGTTAGGAACCGCACATCTAGCATCCGATTTGTGCACGGGCAATGTCCATGCTGCCTTCCGAGTGCTAGAAAACGTACTAGACTTTAGGGAACTATTGAATATGCTTGTGAGAACAGGGAACAAGTATGCTTCCACACGTCTTAAGCTCTGCGGAAGAAATGTCATCAGCACCACAAGAAAGGGCAGGTTTACCCGCCGTGGTTGCTCGGTGGCTATGGTGTTAGGCTGCTGAGCACGAGGTCGCGGGATCGAATTCCGGCCATGGCGGCCGCATTTCGATGGAGGCGAAATGCGAAAACACCCGTGTACTTAGGTTTCGGTGAACGTTAAAGATCCCCAGGTGGTTGAAATTTCCGGAGCCCTCCACTACGGCATGCCTCATAATCAGAAAGTGGTTTTGGCACGTAAAACCCCATAATTAAAAGGGCAGGTTTGAGGCACTTCATACACTTGAAAATAAGGTTTTCATTGACTGATAGAGTACACACCGTGCCAGACTAAAGGAAGGTTACTTGAAGCATATTTCACACCATATAGCGAACATAAATGTTCTGCAAAGGCATCAGCAGTATTCGAGACTTCACCATTTTCATCAAGAAGACAAACATCTTCGGCACTCTTTCTAAAAGAGAGAGAGCGCACGAAGCTCCAGAAATATTTTGAATTATGTGTCACGCTGGCTTCAACAGAATCAATGTGATCGTCGTGATGATTCTAATAATAATAAAAATAATAATAATAATAATAATAATAATCTTAGTGGTAACATGACACTCTAGACTAAAGATAGGCTGATGCCGGTATGTTAGAGCTTCTGATAGCCAGCCATCTAGAACAGGAATTTGCAGGTTGCAGAAGACACCCTCTTCCTCTCCACGTGCACACACACACGCAAACACACATTGCTCAATCCCACATCACGGCATACATGCACACAGTCAACGGGTGCACAAGACACAGGAGTGCCAATTCAGTCTGGTCGCAAGGAAGGGGAGTCTGAATGGCCGGGGGGGGGGGGGGGGGGTAGAAAGCTCTGTATGCCATGGAGTTGTGGTGTAGGGCCATACAGGCGTGATGGGGATCGGCTGTGCTGAACGCTTGTTCAGGCGAACTGAAGAAGATGAGTGCTGTCCAGAGAGCCGTCAAGCACCCTGCAGAATAGACACACTGGTGCAATGTTTCGCTGGTATTGTAGGGTGTGCCACTTGAGGGGTTTGGGGCAATGCTCGTAGGCTGGCATGAATGAGCTTGTGACAACCGAAAAGGCAGGAGTAGAGGGTGCGTGTTGTTAAGCGCTGAACAAGCTTAAGTTTGTTACCGCCGCGAGTTTGGTACGGGGCCTATACTGATGAGCAGCACTCAAGTCATGATAGAATGATAGAACTGTAGAGTGCTCGGAAAACCTCAGATCATCAGGGAAGGAATACACGTGCCACAAACCGAAGAAAAGGCCGATGCTTAGTTAAAGTGCTGGTGACATATGCGGAAAAGTTGAGAGAAGAGCTGAATGGTACATACAATATGGGAAGGGCCCGAACAGTCTTTATAGAGGTGCCTCCGAGAAAGTAGGTTGGACACGCAGCAGTTTTGTTGTGTCTGATACGCATGGCAGCACTTTTTGCAGTGCTACTGCAAAGTTTGTTCTTGTAGGCGCAGTCGTTCACCTTTACGGAATGTATTTATTTCAAGCATGTATGCTGTGCATCGGCATATTTTTGCTCTGGAAGTATTAACTTTTTAATCGAACACATTCTGCGCAGATGCATTAGTAACTTGGTTTTGAGTAGATCTTTGTCCTGACTACAATTTATAGCGTCGCAGCAAGAAACATTTTAGTAGAAGCTGAAGGGATTTGAGCAGTTTAGGCATACCGACTGCACAAAGCACTGATGACACCTTTTCACCTTCCCCACAATGCAGTCACACCATCGACACTTTCCAAAAACAAGAAGTGAGATAAAAATCAAATACAGTTTCATTGACTCCGTACTTGCTGCTTCTGAAGCAGGCATCGAAGCAATCCTGGTATACGCTGCTACATGCGTAGTTCTTGCATGATGCAGGTCCTACTATGCATTGCACACGGTGCATGCGTTGAAAACAGATAATTTCTTTTTGCACTGCTCAAGTATAAGGACACGCTGACTCAAACATGATTGCGCTGTCAGGTTTGCCTCAGTGCGTCAGTGTTCTTGAGCGCTGCACGAGCGATGTATCTCCAACTAGCCCAAAAGGCGCATGCACTTGAAAGAAGCGAGTGAACGAGTACAGTGAACTTGTGCTGAACTGGATTCACATGCCGAATAGAAGAGCGCACTATCAGGCTGAAACGGGTGGCATGGCTGATGATGTACGTACTTCCCATAGTTCGGCTACTAGTGTCTTTCGCTTTTGAAAGTTGTGTTTGCCACAGGATACAGCGCAAAGCTCACCAGTTAAACTTGAGCCACCTGAGACCACAGGAAACACGCCGGGGTTGACCACCCGAAATTCCACACGGCTCATTCACCACATCACACATCACACGAAGTCAGGAGTGCCATATTTTAAACCGCTGCAGGACCAAACGGAACTGAAAATTCATTTCCTTCGACAAAGCTTCTCAGCTGGGCTCGTTCACTCGCCAGTTACGAACTCGATGGACGCGCTAGGCCTACGCGTAACGTAAACAACGTCGGTGGTAAGCGAGTGCTGATAATCCAGACTTCGGAGTTCGGAAACATGTTTCCATTCCTTTTGAGCACAACAAAATACACATACAACAAGCACAGACGTCGCGGCAATCGTGATTCGGTCGGCTGTTTTAGCAGACGATCGCCCTGAGTCCGGCGGGACCCATTGGGCAGGCTGGATAAATCGGCGTCGTTCGAAGTCGCTTCGGATCTACGTCGCACTGCCACAACCCACGGTCGTCGGTCGTGTCGTTGTCGGCCTACTATTACGGCAGGAACACGTGGCGCGCGTCGTGCGTCCAAAGAACTTGGACGATCGTTGGCGTCGACGCCTTCGCAGCGGCGGCCATCATAGGCATAGCTGCCGGAGGCTTCGCAGCCCCCGACTGATTGACGCCGGCGACGCGTCGCAGCCTCTCATTGGGGCACGCCGGCGAAGCTTCGCCTCGCGTCGGCCAACTTCTAGCATCGGCAGACGACATAATCGCTGCGCGTCGTCACGCTTCGCCGTGTTCCTAACCGACGCTTTTGACGCTTCGGCGCGTGCCGATGCTTTCCGACGCGTGCCAGTGGTTGGGGCATTATCGCTCCGCGCAGCGCACGATATTGCGCGCTGTGCACAAGGACACATTACTAGCGGTATAACTCAGTGCTACACGAATACTGAGGCTGAACAAGCAGATCGCAGAGCACGGTCGCGTGCTGGAACACGGTAGAAAATGACATTGTTTCGGTACCTGTGCACGTGACCGCACAACCATGGGAACAAGCAGACAAAGCGGAAGTACATCTCTCGTACTTCGGTGCGAATTAAAGCAAAAACACACAGACATTCCGTTTGTGCGTTTCATTGTTTCTCTAAACTTCAGTTCGTCAATTTAAGCAACAGATCACGCAAATAACAGATGGTGCCTTGAATAATTCTCGAAGTCACGTGTCAGCACGAGTGACGTCACACTGCGGACTCGAGTAGGGAGGCGCAGGGACACGATTACGTCATCCTCCGGCTTGGAGCACGGTGGCCACGAGGAGAAGGAAAAACGGCGTTCGTTCAGATCTTTCCGCGGCGCGTAGCGATGTAATACTTTGCAGACACGATCGTTGTCACGCAATGTATGCTCTGCGCTTGTGAGCCAGGCCTAGTGAGGGGCCTTTTAAGCTAACTGTGCAACTGATGTTGCCGCGCATTTAACTCACGGTGTCGTATGAGGGTGAGGAGGATGCAAAGCTCGAATTAAATGGTAAGACATGATAGCATGATCGTGCATCATGCATCTTTAGTAGAGGTTGCATTCTGACAGCAAATCACTACACGCTTCCTTTTTCCTTTTCCCTACGATATGCACTTACGCCGCTAATTACAAGAGGAGATACAGTCATACAAGACAACATAATTCGAGCGACGCAAATGCTTATCTTGCTGATACGACACGTTTCAGTGGCCACGCTCAGCGTTGTGCACGCTTCAGATTGTTCACTTCGCGATACCAGGCCACTGTGGCCGGCATTTCATGGCGTCATATTGACCTGGCTACCCGCGCAACAGGCGCGGAGTACCGTGAGACCGCCGGCGGCGGGAAGAAAATGTTTGTGCTATGAATTCACAAGCGCCTATGAAGGGTTTTTTTAAGTGAGAGGAGCAACAGATAGAAAGACGTCATTTCACCCAGAACTGTCCGGGGCGGTGTGTGTGTGTGTGTGTGTGTGTGTGTGTGTGTGTGTGTGTGTGTGTGTGTGTGTGTGTGTGTGTGTGTGTGTGTGTGTGTGTGTGTGTGTGTGTGTGTGTGTGTGTGTGTGTGTGTGTGTGTGTGTGCGTGCGTGCGTGCGTGCGTGCGTGCGTGCGTGTAAGCGGGCGACAAGTTTTCGCGCCGTTCACAGCATTTCATTTCACATGAATGGTGAATGGTGGTTTTTATGAATTTTTTATGATTGGCAGTACGTGATTGTATTCGTTATTTCTTTTCTTTTATGTCATCGCACTGACGTCCCGCTTCATGTCATAATGAGGATTCCAGTGCGTCGTAGGGATAGGTTCGCTCACACCATAAGCCACCGGATCAACAAAACCGTGGGCACAGAAACTACATCGCTAAGGCTTCGTGTTGAATTGAAACTATTGGCAATATAATAAAGGGCTGAGGCTGATGACACGGAATACGACGCCGAAGTGTGTAATAGTAAGAAGTTTTGATAATAGAAACGTTTAGGTGTTTTGTCGTTTGTTTCATCTCGCATGGAGAATTATAGCAGCAAATTCATCGAGAAATATAATCATCCGTAGCTCTAAGAGCGACAGAAAGCTCAAACTACAAAAAGAACGATAAAAGTACTCAAAACGCATCAGTGACAAACTTAACGGTTGTCAAGGATAGACACTACACTTCTATTTGCTAACGCCAAATAGTCTGTCTATTAATTTATTTCAATAGCCTGGCAAGAGAACAAGAATTTAGGATCGCCAGTCAGCCTCTAG
The DNA here is from genome assembly GCF_050947875.1 of Dermacentor variabilis. Taxonomy (NCBI): domain Eukaryota; kingdom Metazoa; phylum Arthropoda; class Arachnida; order Ixodida; family Ixodidae; genus Dermacentor; species Dermacentor variabilis. The sequence goes on from NC_134571.1 coordinate 134,793,874, forward strand.
GGTATGTGAAGGAGCACATTTATCTAGGTCAATGCCTCAGTGGGGACCCTCATCATGAGAAGGAAATTTACAGCAGAATAAAAATGGGTTGCAGCACATACGGCAGACATTGTCAGATGCTGACTGGAAGCTTACCATTAACATTAAGAAGAAAGTATACAATCAGTGCATTCCGGTGCTAACATATGGGGCAGAAACTTCGAGGCTGACAAAGAAGCTCGAGAACAAGTTAAGGACCGTGCAAGGAGCGATGGAACGAAGAATGTTAGGCGTAACGTTAAGAAACAGGAAGAGAGCGGTGTGAAGCAGAGAGCAAACGGGGATAGCTGATACCCTAATTACCATTAGGAGAAAGAAATGGAGCTGGGCACTGGGCAGGTCATGTAATGCAAAGGTTAGATAACCAGTGGACCATTAGGGTTAAAAAATGGGTGCCAAAAGATGGGAAGCGCAGTCGGAGAAGGCAGAAGACTATGTGGGGCGATGTAATTAAGAAATTCGCAGGCGCTAGTTGGAATCGGTTGGTACAGGACAGAGGTAATTGGAGATCGCAGGGAGAAGCCTTCTTCCTGCAGTGGACATAAAATAGGCTGATGATGACGATTATTATAATGAATAGTGTGTCATGACAGGCATGAAAAGTCAGGGAATTGCGCACCTAACGAAATAAAGCCTATCATACATTAAGCAGAAGTTAGCAACACAGCATTGTTGTTACCGTCTTTGACAGCAGCTCACGTCCAATACCACTATGTACTAAAACTGCTGAATGCAATTTGAGTTCACATATCAGAGCGCTATCCTCTGCTATCCCTTGTGGTCTCTGGTAATCGGCCGCAACAGCCCGTTCCAACGCTTAGCCGCTTCAGCTCGAGCGGCGCATATATACACAATTATGTTCGTAATTATGTTCCTCAAGTATACACAATTATGTTCGTAAGACTGCTACCCCTCCACCGTAGAAATGTCATTTTATGTCGAGAACTGGGACGCTGTTCGGTGTTGTGAAACGACTTAAGATTACAATTGGCACAAGCACTGAAGTATGCAGTTGTTGTATCATTACATACACGCCTTTTTTTTTTTTTTACTACAGCGGTCGTCTTTGCAGCAACGGGCATCGCAAGCTTCCTGATCCTACGAACAGTTTGAGCCTTGTGAATACTCTGTTCCCGTAAAATTTTTCTTACGCCAAAATTTGTTCGCAAGTTCTCTTAGCGAATTCCGCCGCTGGTTGTTACGGGGACACTTAATCAGTAAAGCATAAGACGCCAAGTCGTGTGTTCGGGCCACGCCCCAGGCGCCAGTCTAACGCCTACGCCTTGCGTGTCTGAGGATAGCGCTCCTTCCACTGAGTGAAACATCAGCCAGGCCTTCTAAAAAATAACAAACTTTAGTCGGCTCGACCGTCAAGCACTTCTATTCGGCTTGCTGGTATACAGAGACCATTTCACGGCCAGACCACCACAAGATTGCTGTATTTCGTGAATATCGTCAACCAAAGATGGTTAAAGACTTCCCAAGTTTCCTGGCCACTTCTACCGGTTTATCAATCATTTTGTGCATCCAGAGTGTCTGCTGACCTCCTAACTTTACCAGGATCGCTCATACTCATGGACATCTGCATTCAGACAAATGAAGTATTTGTTGATCTCTGGCTAAATTTCGAGGCACTTTGATCCACAGGCCTTGCGTGAGCTGCACAGAGGTGCCTGTGGCGTAGCTGTTGGCACTGCAATCCCTCCGCCCTGTGACGAGCGCCAGCACGTCATTTCTTGCCGTATTCGGACTCTTAATAATAGCAGACAAAAGCTACACAATCACCGAACTGCAGTGTCTAGCGGTTGTGATCGCCATCCAGAATTCAAAATAGAAGTGAGGCGTGCAGACAGGACACAAGAGTAGAGAAGTGAACAACACGAACGCCGACTATAAACTGAAGGGGGCACTGAGGCGAGCATGCGCAGATGAGTTTTGTGCCTTCTTTCTTTTTTCGCCTCAGTGCCCCCTTCAGTTGATAGTCGGCGTTCGTGTTGTCCACTTCTCTACTCTTGTGTCCTGTCTGCACGCCTCACTTCTATTTTGCATAATGAATCATTACCAACTAGCTCAGCTTTCTGTCGTTCTAAGCCATCCAGAAGTTGCGACCTTATCTGCATAGCCGCTAGTTCCAGATCGCCAACAACCACCATAAACTTTGCTGGCTTGTTGGTCTGCGCAACTCTCGCTGGTTGACGTACCTATAAGAATAGAGCTTCCCTGTAACCTCCAAGAGCAGGCGACGCCACAGACATACCGACTGCCTGTCTCGGCTCCCTTCTCTACATTCAAAATGTGACGACGACTATTCTAATGATTACCTCGTCTCCATTTTCTCCGACTTTTCTAATACCAACGCATTCACAAAGACGAGCAATACCGGGAGCCCGCATCGAGGCTCCAGCTTGAACTTGCACGCATGTCAGCCAAGGAAACGGTATGCAGTCTTTGTGACGTTTTGTCCTACACAAACTGCTGTGCTGACTGTTCTTCTGCTGTTTTTGGTCATTCCCGAAAGCCTGCATTTACAGCTGTTTGTACTATGCACGATGGCACTATATTGTGCCAAGTCGGCCTCGCACTAACTTTGTAGCGGCTGCGCCTGTGGGTTGTCTGGCTCAAACAATGGGAAACGATAAAGCAATATATGGCCAGCTCTCATGTTTATCATGTCAACCCTACAAGCAAATGAATTTACTTTTACGGAACTATTTACGAAAACGAATTAATCGCGAAAATTTACTTGCTCGACCCGTTCCCGAATGCTTCTGCTGGCTACTATTGAATTATTATTTGTGTTGACCATTTAATCCGCTGCAGAAAAATGGCAGTCCTTGCATCAGTCCCGCAACTTTCTCGCCACATAATCTGGTCCATTCATAATTTTCACGTGCTTGGCTGACGTGAATACGTGGTTGCCAAATTGATCTTCAATAATCGGCGTTCATGCAAGAGTCAAGTTATTTACGCGGCCCGCCTCAATCAATACCACAATGAGTTGCCTCTCCACGCTTGGAACGCTTCGTCTGCACCGGAAAAAAATGCCGCACTGATGCACCACCTTTTTCACCGCAAGTAAACCCACAATAATCTTCACCAAAAGCGCTCATTTCCCGTGGTTTACCATGCACCTAAAGCGCCAAAGCAATAACATGAAAAGGCCACTACTTTATGCTCAAAATTAAGCCTTTCGCTCCACGTGGAACAAGCGCACAAATGCTGAAAATGAGTACTGCCATATACAAAACTCATAAATTAATAATATTTTTACCATTTATAGTACGACTACTCGCTCACGAATAGTCGGCAGTGTTCTTTAGTTTTGTAACAAGGATATTTACTCTTATATTCTAATAAGGGGCCAACATGGCGAAGAAATCGAGTTGAACACGAGCTTGGAAACTTTTGTTCGGTGTGCAAAAGCTCAGAATCATCGGGTTTTACCAGAAGAGAAGGGACCGTCTGTATAGTAGTCACCTGCGAAGTGATGCTTTTCTCGGTTACAATATTTATTTAGACGTCACCTTAGCATGGGGGGGAGGGGGGGAGCTATGCTCCACTGGAGACATCGTCGTGCTGTGTTTTATATCGTTGCAATGACAGCACACTCAGAACTTTGAGCTGCTGTCTTATGATGTTCGAACGTTGAAAACAGTGCGACATCAGGTTTATGTATTTTGCTCTGCGACTGCGACAGTAAACGATTTCCCTTTAAATTCCCTAAGGAATAAAACTTCACCTCACCAGCGTCGTGCAGCGCAGCGAATGCAACAGAACGAGCTCGCGATTAATAAACTGAACAGTCGCATTATAGACGTCTCGGCTGCGCTATTGGGCCGGTAGCATCGGCAGTGCGCAAGGAGGATGGCAGTTATGTTTCTCAGCAGGGTACTGAGGAGATTTTCTACAGTTTCAAACCAACACGATCTGACAGACCGTTTTATGACACAAGTTTTGTATCCCTGCACTAAGAATTTTGGACAATATGAATGTCAGCTGCCTGGTCCTGCCTGCTCCTGCCTGCTCCTGCCTGCTCCTGCCTGGCCCTTTGCTTGACAGAAGCCAAGCAAAGGACAAGGCAGGGTTCCGTAAAGGCTACTCAACCACAGACCATATTCACACTATCAATCAGGTGATAGAGAAATGTGCGGAATATAACCAACCCCTATATATAGCTTTCATAGATTACGAGAAAGCGTTTGATTCTGTCGAAACCTCAGCAGTCATGGAGGCATTACGGAATCAGGGTGTAGACGAGCCGTATGTAAAAATACGGAAAGATATCTATAGCGGCTCCACAGCCACCGTAGTCCCCCATAAAGAAAACAACAAAATCCCAATAAAGAAAGGCGTTAGGTAGGGAGATACGATCTCTCCAATGCTATTCACAGCGTGTTTACAGTAGGTGTTCAGAGACCTGGATTGGGAAGAATTGGGGATTAAAGTTAATGGAGAATACCTTAGTAACTTGCGATTCGCTGATGATATTGCCTTGCTTAGTAACTCAGGGGACCAATTGCAATGCATGCTCACTGACCTGGAGAGGCAAAGGAGAAGAGCCGGTCTAAAAATTAATCTGCAGAAAACTAACTTAATGTTTAGCAGTGTCGGAAGAGAACAGCAATTTACAATAGGTAGCAAGGCACTGAAAGTGGTAAGGGAGTACATTTACTTAGGGCAGGTAGTGACGGCGAATCCGGATCATGAGACGGAAATAATCAGAAAGATAAGAATGGGCTGGGTTGCGTTTGGCAGGCATTCTCAGATCATGAACAGCAGGTTGCCATTATCCCTCAAGAGAAAAGTGTATAATAGCTGTGTCTTACCATTACCCACGTAAGGGGCAGAAACCTGGAGGCTTACGAAAAGGGGTCTACTTAAATTGAGGACGACGCAACGAGCTATGGAAAGAATAATGATGGGTGTAACGTTAAGGGATAAGAGCAGATTGGGTCAGGGAACAAACACGAGTTAATGATATCTTAGTTGAAATCAAGAAAAAGAAATGGGCATGGGCAGGACATGTAATGAGGAGGGAAGATAACCGATGGTCATTAAGGGTTACGGTGTGGATTCCAAGGGAAGGGAAGCGTAGCAGGGGGCGGCAGAAAGTTAGGTGGGCGGATGAGATTAAGAAGTTTGCAGGGACGACATGGCCACAATTAGTACGTGACCGGGGTTGTTGGAGAAGTATGGGAGAGGCCTTTTCCCTGCAGTGGGCGTAAACAGGCTGATGATGATGATGATGATGATGATGATGATGATGATGATGATGATGATGATGATGATCAGGAAATTGTCACAAAGATTATTTGACACGCCTGAAAAGTGTAGACAAGTTCTTTTGTAAATGCTGCCTGGCCTATATAATAAAACAAGTGAGAAATAATTTGATAAGATTCTCGTTCCTGTATTTGCATGCTGCTGATACATAGCGAACCCTGTTAGCCAACAGAATATTAACTGAATGATGCAATACAGTATAAGGTAGCTTACAGGAGCATCTAAATGGAACGCATTTAGCACTGTACCCTTTGAAAATATCACTCTATGCTCGTGCACTTATAATAACACTGTATTGAATTTATTATGTAACATTAAAACACCAAATACACATAAGTTCGGGTCACGTAAAGGAAGAAATAAGCTATTTGGCTCAGGTGAGGCTGAAAAACATTTCTTTTCTAGAAACTTTATTCTCCTTAATTCCCAACAATAATAAATCCATATGAACCAGTTGAAACCGATTGAAAGCGTTATATTCCTGCTCTGGAGCTGAACCTGAACTGAACCAAAAATATGAAGAAGCCTGAACCTGAACCCTAACTGAACCCGAAAGCTCTTTGGTTCGAAACCTTGCAAATAATAGCTCATGCTTCGTGTAGATATACGAAGCAGGAGTCTCAGGATTGACCCTTACAGAACTTTTATGCAGAAATGCAGCAATCTTCATATTCTTGAAGGCTCTTGGAATTCAGTCGTAAACTTATAGAATATAAAGAAATATTATTGAATAAATAGGCACCGCAGACCGCGCACACCAGCGCGTTCACCCGTGGTTGCAACATAATTGTCACTTGAAAGCTAGTTCAAGGATATTCGCCTCTTTCTATAAGCAAAACACAAAGAAATAAGAACAGCCAGATGTCATATGGCAGCTCTCGCGCATTAGAACAAGGCTGCGCCCTGCGCGATTCATGGACAAGAGAGAAAGGCGAAGAGCTGTGAACTTCAAAAACAAAGCTCTACTTTTATTCATTGAAGGGTTTTAGCACGAATGGAACAGCAATGCGTAGGCGCCGCTCTGTCAAGTGGCCTTGTAGAGGCTAGAAGAACCATTATTGCTCGTGTTGCCAACGACCAGCGTAATGTACAGAGTTGGCACCGAAAGTGCAAGCCAGAATTGTGCGCTACAGGTATCTTGAGTGAGCCTTTTCAGCCACTTTCTCTATTATCTCTTCAACAAATAATACAGCTTTGTATGCACGTTATACCTTTTCTGAAGCTACATACTGTTGTTTATGTATCTACGACGCAGAAAGCACGGCAGCTACTACCTGCACCTCTTTAGGGTACACCTGCGTGCTTCGGACTTCGTGCCCTCCAAATGCAAGGTATCTGAACCTTAGCGGCTGTGGAAATAATCAATTCTGCTGTGACATGGGTAAGAAATAGATTATTTCTGTTCGTTGACTAAATCTAGCACTGTGATATCGATAAAAATTGCTGCAGCGCTTCACAGAAACAACAGCACATACGCAGCCGTTTCCCTGAATAACCCGCCACCGAAGTTTATCTGGTTGGAATAACCTTTTTGTAAACTACCTAAGGAGGTAGCGCATATTCTCCATGTAAAGGACATCGGGAATCATGCCTACTTTAAAACGCCTACAGCGCTGAGATAATGACTCAACACGCGAGGTGCGCCCACTTGGAAAGCATGCAGACAGTTGCACGCACTGTCGGCAGCTATGTGGTAGCAAGGACTTTCCGGTATCGCACACGTAGGCATACCGTATTTATGCTTGGCCCACTAATATGGGAATGGTAGGTGTCCCAAAGGCGTCCTCTGAGGAGTAGCTCTCACCCAAGGAGTATATGTACTAGAGTATATCTATATATGTACTAAGGAGTGTATGTACTAAGTGTCACTCAAGGAGTATACGTACTACCATTGCAGTGCGGTCGTGTGTTATAATCGCTTGCGACTGCAATAACGTTTGCTGTCTCAAGCTAAGAGCGTTATATTAAGCTTCCTTCAGCCTCAATTTGTAGCACACGGTGAAGTTGAGTTCCCCGCATCACTTGCAGTAAGCCGTCGAAATAACGTTTGGTGTAGAAATTGTGGCTGCGAGATAAAACGTACCAGCCGCCGCACAAGTCGGCAAGAGTTCCTGCTTTTGCTCCAGCTCCCGTTTCCGAAGAAATCTGAAAAATAGGGCGAAGCGTTCTTTTGAATGTGTGCCTAATTTTACCTACCAGTATGCCTCAGTGCCAGACTGGTGAACAACAATACCAACTACGTGGACCTCGGCATATTAAGTTGATTGTGGTAGCGCAATGTGGAGAAAATATTCCAGTGTTTTACGTGCGAAAACCTACGATCTCATTAAGAGACACGCAATATTCGAAGATTCCGGAGTGATTTTCACCAATCGGTAGCTTTAATGTGGAGTGAAGTGAAAATAGACATTGCTGAGTGTTATTTATTGAAGGCCCCGAGTATACATCGGCCAAACGGGTCGGTGTGTAAACACGAGACTTTTGGAGCACAAAAGGTCACTGGGGGGAAACATTCATTCCCACATTAAGGGGCACTGCTCACAACATGGGTGCTGGCCGCTTTACAATGATACCATAGTTTTATCACACCATAAGGACCAACTAACCAGGGAAATAATCGAAGCCTTTCATATTCACAAGAGGGGAGAGGGTTGTATCAGTCAGCCATCTGTACATCTAAGCCATGGTGAGGTTGCCTTTTTGGAAGTACACTAAAAAGAAAAAAAAGTGTAATAAAAATGGTTGTTAGGGTTGCAACAAATTATGATAGGATTGCCACACCATGATAGATAGGTGCCATATCTTTGACGCCCGAGTATGCGCGGACAAATGATTTTTAAAAAATGCCTTTAATCTTGCCTTGATTTTCTTTGACGCCTGAGGGTGCCCAGGTATATAAATATGAAGTATGTGTTCTGAAATAAAATAGTTGCGAGTGCAGCGAGTGTCGTCTTTTCCTGTTTGTCTCCACTGTGTCCGTGTCAGTGCGCTGCTTCACCTCAAGGAGACCACCAGCGCATCACTACAGGACTGCAAGGTAATCGAGTCCGAAGAGGCAGGTGTGGCTCTGGCAGCACTGGAGGGCTATCGATCTGGCAGGTCCCTAACAGTAATAGCAGACTCTCAAGCAGCATGCCGTAATTATACAAACGGCAGAATTGGGCGCAGAGCACGCCACATACTCTGCTCATGCGACCAGGGAAACAAAGTTCAGCATACCATAATCTGGGTACCAGGGCACACTGGCATAACAGGGAACCAAGAGGCGGATAGGATAGCTCGAGGGCATACCAACCGGGCGTCCGACACACCCAGCCTTGAGGAACCCGAGTCAGTACCCATGGGCTACTGAGATATCCTAAATTATTATAAATGGGTCAGACTGAAGTACCCACCCCCAGATAAGGATCTAAGCAGAGAGGGTGCTGTTGCATGGCGACAACTGCAGACGGGTACTTTCCCGAATCTAAACCATCTCAATAAAATTTTCCCTACACAGTATGAGGCTAAGTGCCCATGGTGCGGAGAGAAACTAGATCTATAACACATATCATGGGCCTGTCAAAATATTGAGTCCCCAACTATCTATAAAATTAAGAACCCGAGTGTGGAACAGTGGGAGAGTATGCTTTCCAGCGTAAGCTCGAACGGCCAAAAGCGCCTAGTAGAGCGAGCTAGCGGGTTGGCCATACTCAGTGGAGCCTCAGACTAGGGCACCCACCCTGTGATTGCAGACAGAAGAATCCATCAGAAGATGGAAGAGGCCGTCTGAAGCCGCGAAGATCTCTTTTCTAGAGCTCAATAAATGTTTTCCGATCCGATCGAGCAATGCTGATCGGCTGACAGTGTCAAGTTGCGTCCACGCAGCGAGCGCACGTGTGGCGCGGCTGCGGAGTCACTCTGCTTTTACGTCACAAGCGAGAAGACTTCACTTCAAGATCTCGGACAACAAAATCCTATCAGATCCGTTCAGATGGAACAACAAAATCGGTGAGGCAGTGCAAGGAGACATGGGTTGGGCCCTGTTTTGAAGTCAGAGAAGCACAGAGCAAATTTAGTTTTTAACAAAGGCTCAGGAACATGGATGAAAATAAATGGGCGGCTAAAAGGCGCAACGATCTGCTGTCCACTTTACGCAGAATGTAGGAAGAGGTCAAGAAAGGTGGCAACCAAGTACAGGGCAATAGAAATTGTAAATAGACAAACGGGAATCATCAGCAACAAAGTGAGAGAAGTAGAGAGAGTAAATTGGATGCAAAGGATGGGAACAAATAAAAAAAACCCGGAGGACGCTTACGCTTCGCCTTTAAGAGCGGAACGAGGTAGCATTCAAAGAACCATGACTCCTTTTCACGCTTCTCGGCAGCTGCTGCTTTTGTAACCGTAATGTTTACCGGGAAACGCTGGCGACGAACGCTATGCACGAACGGGTGCTTTCTGTTAGAAACGCGGCCTCTTGCGTGGGCTGATCCCCGAGGTATATAGTGCACAGCCGCGCCAAGAAAATGACATCCTTTTCAGGTTTCTCTTATCGTTTCGCACTTTTAGTTTTAAGTCTGAGACGATTTAACATAAAAGGCACGCACTGTCGATGTTTTTTTTTTTTTGGTGACAGTTGTTTGCGGGCTCTCATTCTCAAAATTCCGAAGAATAACTTTGTCAAGAATGTAAAACAAGGTATGAGTAACTTTAGTGATAAAATGGCGTGGCGATATAACACGCATATAGCGCAAGGCGTGGCATATGCATATGCCTAAATATATACAAAGGTGTTTGCTCACGGACAACTCCGCCGACGCCAACACCCGATTTTCTGCGACACAGGGATCTTATCGCCATCGTGTTAACATGGATATTTACAAAGAATGGCAAGAAATAAATTAGAAGGGAAAATTTGTAGGGTAACACATAGGGCAGTGCCTTGCAATTTGAAGTTCATGCTGATTGTCTAAGGCCAAACATACCGGAGCAAATTTTCAGAAAATAATTAGGCATGTGTCTGCTGCAGAAAAAATCCTGAGACCACTCAACACATCCTACGGAATGCAAAGATATTCACCCAGCGACATCTGTAGGAAACGTACACATTCCAGAAGCGTCGGGATTTAATGTGTGAGGAAGACATCAACCTGTCAGCAGTCGAGATTATAGACGTTTAGAGTATTAGTGGGGCAAAAACAGAAGAAGAGATTTATAGCACCGGATCCGTTACAGATAAAGGTAGTGATGCAAGGTATGAATAGAAGTGGTAAAAGAGAAAGAATATTAAGATGAGAAAGAACTATTAAGGAGATGTATACAAAATGCTAGAATAAAAGGCATGTATAGAATACCTGATTAATTTGAAAGGACTCGGTGACTATTTGTATTAAGGAGATGTATACAGAACGCTAGACTAAAAGGCATGTACAGAATACCTGATTAACTTAAACGGGCTTGGTGACTATTTGTCACTGTCCCGTTTGAAAGGGGATGCCAATAAACCAATATAATAGGGGCTAAAAGCCGTAGAGAATACTGATCCTTGAGAGTCCGTTCGTGCCAGCCGCTGCCACGATTTACTAACGCTCGCTCAACATTTGCGCACTGGATACAGCTTTTTACAGATGATACAGCGCCTTCGTGTTTGAGCACGTCGTCTTCTCAATTGCAGAATTGTAGTCCTAATTTAAGCTTTCTCATTTACATGTAATGACAATCACCCGTAAAAACTTGGTAACATTCACTTACTAACAGAATTAACAAGCATATGGTGTCAGCGCGCACGACCAAACAACACACCACACTCGATGAGCGCGGACACTCGCGGTCAAAACGCTGGTGTAAGCAACGCGGCAGCCCGAAGTGACCTACGGGCGGTCTACCGCTTCAACGCGAGAGCGGCGAGCATACAGCGCACACGAAGGTATTGGCGGCGAGGAGTTACGGAGTCGCCATCTATCGGAAGCGCCTCGCTGGCGTAGTATGAGGGTTCACGCGGCGCGCTCCTCGTAGGTTTTGCTGTCAGCGCTCACTGAAAACATCACGCGCGAGCTCTCCCGGACATTTTTGTAAGTACTTTCGAAACTAGAGAAGTTTTTTACTGTCTAAAAATTATCTTGGGCAAACTGAAAGCACAGAATCGTTTACAGACGCTATCTCTTTACCGAATACGTACAGTGAATGCCACTGCGCGCGATCGCCGCGATGGAGTCTCCCGAACCGGCTTCTTGTGTGAAAGGTAGGTAAACACTGAGAGCAAACTATATGAAATATGTTCTTATAGTGTTTGTATATCTAAATGGAGCGTAATAGAACGAAGCCTCAATGCAGCGATCGCACAGATTCGCAGCGACCGACTGTACGTCTGCATGTCGCTTGTCCGCTCACTGTTTCGCTTTCGCCGCGTGCGCGTTTTCGCACCGTGCCATGAGCTTTAGGCCGCAGAATATAAGCATTTGACAGTATACAAGCAACCATTGTTGCCTGAGCGCTATCAGAGCTGTTTCAAAATAATTTCATAGTAGACTTCGACGCCTACAGGGACTGTGATGTGCCGTCGCGACGATTCAATCTTTTTTTTTTCTTCTAAATTCTTGGATGTTTCAATATTATTTCTCGAGTTGCTTCGCACTGTATGTTTATCGGTGTTCTGAGCGTGCGATTTCCCGCTGCTTCTTTTTTGTAATCCAGTGCATTAATTCATAAGACATACATGACCATATGCCATGCTTTTCTTTAATGCGCTTCTTACCGCTCCCTTTCCACTCCAGTGAACTTGCCTGTATCAATAGCATCGACAAGTTCTAGACCAAACCGTCATGACATTAGTCGGGCAGCGGACTCGGGCGAGCGTCTCAGTGCGCGTTTTCCGGACATCGCAGACCCGGCGCTGTAGCAGAAATCTTCCTCGCGTCTGTGCTTGCTGCATGCTCGAGTTATAGCCGATGACTGTTTGCCGGTTTTGCGTTTCGCGAGCCAAGCTTCACGCAGCGTCTTGTCCTGTGGCTACGTGTGAATAAGGCTGACAGCGGGTTCCGTTGCGTACGTCCGGCACTGCGGCACCCAGCAGTAGCCTACAATGTTGCGCGCCTTCAAAGGCAGCCACTACCTATTGTAGTGTTTTCAAGCGTTGTAAAGGAGACACTCGAAGCGGGAGAATCTCGCCACTAAATGAGGACCGCAGCGTACGCTACGGTCCTCATTTGTTTGTTTTCTCATTTGTTTTCTTTTGTTCGGTCCAACCATGCATAATCAGTATCTACGCGCCGTATCAGATGGGGAGCTATTACGGTTTTCGTGACGTCGCTTGACAGACAGGCAAAATGAAGGTGGTTCAAAAAAGCTTTTGACCGATAGCGTAAGGCTGATTGCCGAATTGGAATAGAAAAGTTTGAAGTAGCTTTACGTTATAGCGCCCCAGTGCCTGAGCGATCGCCAAACAGTCATCTTCTATTCCTTTCTGAACGGGGCAGTTTCCGGCTAGTCAGTTTTGTTCGACACATTAATGCGTCTTTAACGCATACATGTCACTTAATAATAATAATAATATTTGGGGTTTTACGTGCCAAAACCACTTTCTGATTATGAGGCACGCCGTAGTGGAGGACTCCGGAAATTTCGACCACCTGGGGATCTTTAACGTGCACCTAAATCTAAGTACACGGGTGTTTTCGCATTTCGCCCCCATCGAAATGCGGCCGCCGTGGCCGGGATTCGATCCCGCGACCTCGTGCTCAGCAGCCCAACACCATAGCCACTGAGCAACCACGGCGGGTACATGTCACTTCGACGTGGTGACTTCTCGTGCTTTTGTGACGTCGCGTGGCAGACTGGCGAAGTGGGCGCTGCCCGAAAACTTTTGACCATTAGCAGAGGGCTAGTGGCAAACAAGCGTAGAATCAGAAATATTGGGCCCTATAGCGTAAAACTATTCCAATATGTTTCTGTTCCAATCTCCTGACGTCAAATTTGCGTAACCACCAACGCAAGCACCGCGCGGTCGCCCGCAGGGTTGTCTGAAGAGACCAATCAAACGCTCTCCTCGTTCATAGTAGGTCACTTTTGTTTGCTTGAAAAACGAATAACATTGCCTACACTGAGCGGCTTGTCGTATCTAATTGGCTGAAAAGAGGTGAGGAGAACGCTCAAGTGCAGAGGGATTCGATGGGGCCGAGCCACTGCTCTGAAAGTCGATAACCGGATGAAGAGGGTGGTGCCGGCGTCTACGATTGGTCGGCTTTCCCTTACTTAGCTTGCGGTGGCTGGTCGAAAATCGCCGCGGCATGCAACGGAAGCTCAAGAATGACGCTAAAAAGGACCCTCAGCCAAGAAGAGTTGGCAGAATGAGGGAGTAAACGTGCCGAAAGTGCTCGAAAATGTTACACCGCCACGCAAGAAGCTTTATTATACGCAAATACACCCATGCTCTCCGGCAGGTGCGAGTAGCCAGCGTCTGAGCGAGCGGCGGCAGCCATCTTTTATTCCTTACGGAACGGGGCAGCCTGCGGCTATTCCGAAAAAAATTCAGTTTTGTTCGGCATATAAATGCCTCTTTATCGCGTACATGTCACTTTGACGCGGTGAGTTCTTGCGGTCTTGTGACGTTGCGTGACAGGCAGGTGAAGTGGGTGCAGCCCAAAAACTTTTTACCAATAGCCGAGGGCTAATGGCGAAAAAGGGTCGAATCAGAAATAACTGTTTTTCTTTTTTCGGTCAAATCATGCATAATCAGTGTGTACACATCATATCAGATGGGGAGGTATCGCGGTTTTTGTGACGTCGCGTGATAGACAGGTGAAGTGGGGGTGGTCGAAGAAAGTTTTTGACCAATCGTGGAGGGCTGATAGCAGAATTGGAATAGAAAAGTTTGGAATCGTTTTACTTTATAGCGCCCATTATTTATTGCTTCTGTTCGGCATAATCAAGCATAATTAGTGTGTACACGTCATATCCGATGGGGTGTTTCAGACAGACAGGCGAAGTGGGGGTGGCTGAAAATTTTTCTACCAATATGAACGGCTGATTGCAGCATTGAAATCGAAAAGTTTTGCATAGCCTTAAGCTACAGCGCCCATGTTTTCGTTCTGTATCTGCTTCCACGTAACAATATTATATAAAGCTTGACAAAAACACGAAAGGGACATCAACGAAGAGAGTAGTTCCCGCGTTATAGTTAAAGCAAGCCCAGGACTTCCACCAAATGTAAAGGAGGTTTATTGCACTCCGAACTGATGACGGGTAGAGCGGTTCACCAAGCGCATTTCCCCACCCGAACATCTGATGCAGGCAATGCATTTTCAACGGCGCTGCTTCTGAGATGGCTCTCGTCATCTTCATTACAATATTGTACGTATGAACATACAATAAAGCTGACAACCGGGCTAGTTGATAATCATTCATTATGAGTACAGCAGCAGCGCGCGATCGGACCATGCATTTTATAAAATACGTTTATTATGTGAGGTCACAGGCCATTGTGTAACGGTAAATTTTCAGCGGATGACGTCATGCAAAACGAATCCCGTAAGAGTGCACTTAAGTGAGCAGGTTTTTTTTTTTAACACGACAACATAAAAGCATCGTTAAGGACTGTGATTCTTGCAGGGCATATAATGTCGACATGAACACTTCTCACAGACCAGGAGAACAATATAGTTGACTATTTGCTAAAAAGACAAATTAGAATGTCGATGCTGTTGATCAATGACCTAGTTACATTAAAGAAGAATTCATATATCAGCAACGACACAGTGTCTCGTTGTTGGGGTTCTTCCGTTTCAATACGTGAAAACAGCACAGAAGAAACTTCGGTGTTATCCTGATTTAGTAATAAGGTTACTGCCTCCTTGCTGATTTGAATATATACCTTGGCACGGTCTTAAGTAGCGCTAAACACAATAACGAAGAAGGGAGACACACGCCAAGGGCTTCTTCTTTGTCCTCCTGTTTCGTCGAGTTAGCGCTACTTCATACCATGCCTATTGTAAACCAATTAGCACAATATTCCGTTCTATTAAGTTATGTCCCTAGGAACGAATCAGCAAACTGCAGCCCGAATCCGGGCTGAGGCTTCCTTTCTTCGCTCACTCTTGATCAAATCAAATCTCCACCTCCTTATGACACATTTTGTCTTGTTGAAACTCTAACTTTGTGAACTACCTTGAATCACCGAAATTTCTGCTCAACGCAGGCAAAGTGCCGGAATGTTCAACGAAGGAGGGAACGTGCGGGCCACGGCAATCTTGCCGCGGACTTGTGCATGACCACGCAAAATGTGGAACAGGTGAAGTGTGCTGTGTGGCCACAGTGCACTAGCGAACTTCTACGACTGCTGGCACGAACGCGAATCTGGTTGCTGCAATCTTTAAACTTTCCCCGTGCCCCAACTTATGCCAGCAATTGCACTGCCTAAATGAACCATGTCTGACGTAAATAAAATTGCATTTCTTGCACAAATTGTTTCTGATACTGTATATTTGTCAGGGCGTGATGCAACGTGCAAGCTTCCGCTTGTGATCGCCATCAACACAACTGTCATGCGCCTTTCTTCCGTTTCCCCAATGACAATTAGAATTAGTAGCAGCGTTCACATGTCGCAGCGCGAACAACATATTAGTAATATGCGCAAATAGCAAAATAAAATGCGCTGTTAGACCACCTGGTGCATTTTCGGACGAGAATTTCGGCGCAGGGATAAGGACGCGGACTGCCGAAACAATGATAAAACGGATGATATAAAGCAGACTGATGCCTGTCTTTGTTGAGACTGTTTATGTCCGAGTTGTTTCCATCAGCTGTAATCTTATTCTCGAGCCACAATTCTAGAGAAAAAAAAATGGTAACCAGCAGAGTATATGTGCGAGAAAGGACAAAAGGAACGACAAGGACACAGCAATCAAGCAACAACTGTGACGCTTTGTTGTCGTCGTCGTCGTCGTCGTCGTCGTCATGTGCTCCCCTTTGGGCGACAGCATCCCATTTTGTTATTTTAAGCGCGATTTCTTTATCATTTCTGTTGTTATCTCCCACCCTCCTGTGATGCTTATGGGGTAAATGTAAGTATGTAAATAAATAAATAAATCTTACAGGTATCCGATGACTCATTGCGCCCAGTTTCTCACAGCCTAGCACACAATCTAGAGCCTTGGAACGAGTCATAAGTACCTGAATGCTACCCCTTTAACTTGTAAAAATGAAGATTTGTGCTTCTATAAGGAAGATAAAGAACGGTAAACTTTGGAAAGGAAAGTGGATGCTTAAGCACCATAAGCTCTGTTTTTGGTGGGCAGTCACTGCGGTTCACTGCAGCTCAATGTGGATGCAGATCACGGCCCTCGTCTTCACTACATACAGCTCCCGTGGAAAAACAAGCTATCCTGACAACTCAAGTGAAAGGCTGGATGACGAGTTCATATTGTCACTTGGTGTAAATTGGCAATAGAAGTCGAGGTAGCGGGTTAACTGCATTACGTCTACTCAGTTCTCACGCGCTATTGCAAGAACTACGCGGACAAATAAGCTATAAGACTTATATCTTGCGTTAAAAAGTTTCCTTACTTACAATGAAACCCCAGACTTTAAGGCGTTCCCGGTATGTTATTTATGACGTGTACCTGATATTGTTAAAACATAATCCCTGTGCCACATTTCTTTCTTACACGACACCGACAAAACCTACACATAACTCTTGCATAACGACAAAATTAACCCGCATGAAGACATTGAGCCTTAGACCCACTACAAGTTTCTTTTTTGTACAAAAACTGCATTTGACTCAGTCCTTCACAGCGGAATTCTCGAAGCTTTGGGTGGTCTAGGTCTTGGAGGGCGACTGTACAAATGCATAGCGAATTGTCCACAAGAACAACCGCTATTTATGACCACTCCTGGAGGGTGCAGTTTATATTGCTCCATTGAGGAAGGAGTGCCAGACGGCGCAGTACGCACCCGTTATTCTTTAATACCACTATTATCCATCTGACGACAATCCTGCCATATTGACATCCATAGTACATTCTATCTGCACATACATATGCATTTGGAGTCCGTCGCGTTCGTGTCACACCACCCAAGAGCGACTACAGAAGACGCTAACCAAAATATCGGCTTATTTGAGGCCAACAGGCTTCCACCTCTCTGCAAAAAAAAAGTGTTGCAATGGTCTTTACTCGGAGGCACATGGATGAGTACCCACCAGTAGTCGGTGGCCGCGCCCTTCCCTATGTGAAATCTCAAAGGTTCCTGCATTGTGAACCAATTTATAACCTAAGGACTTTTTCTGTTGATAACTCGCGCTTCTATACCCTAATGGTGTAAGGATTTGGATTATAGACCAATTTGCACTCTTAATAGCCTTTAAGGGTGTATATCGGTTTGCAATGTGGGTGCGGGTTTACCGTATTAGGTCGACAGAAGCCAGACTTCGTCATCACTGATTTTAGGCTGTGCGGAAATATATTCAATTCAATTCAATTCAATTTCATTTTCCCATCTTACAATACAGATGGAGGAGTTGCAGAAACACGCCACACCAGGGCAGCTTGATGAGTCTACAAACCTAATGTTCATCAGGGTGGCAGTACTGGAACTCGCACAATTAAAAAAAAACAGATAAGTATACCAAGGAATCACTAAAGTATACACGAAACAGCAATATGTACACATAAGTAAACTTAAGCCACGTTATTGAAATACATAGTATGAAGCTCTTTGCGCGAACAAGAAAACAAATCGAAATTAATGAGACTATAACCATTAAGAAGAAAAGGAGGATTATAGTGAAGGCGTTCTTGTCCAAGTTTAATTCGAAGTGTCGGTACTATTCATTCCTCGCCCTCTCCATGTCTTGTTGGACAGCTTAACATTTTTTTCTTTAGTTCTGCTAATTTCGTGAGATTGGTTATATTATTCTTAATTTCCGATTTAAAGATGACACTGAGGCGATATTTATAGAGGTTAGGTACTTTAATCACTCTAGAATGAATAAATAAAGCTGCACTTGGATGTCGGTATGATGAATTGTACACATGTCGGAAATACCTTCTTTTGGATTAGGTGAATACGTTCAGGGTTAGTGAACGTTGTCTGAATAATTCAAATGCGAGTTGAAGATTGCGTTGTAAATCAGAATTTTAGTTTGTGGAGAAATGATGTCGTTAAACGACGTATAGCACCATTGATTTCAGCTATCTTCTTTGAGACGTAATTAACGTGATAATACCATGACATATTGCAGGAAAATATAACCCCTAGGCATTTGAACTGCTCTACTATTTCTACAGGACATGAATTTAAAATAATATCTTCAGGCGATGGGATAAGATTATTTTTCGGTCTGAAAAAGACAGCCTTAGTCTTACCCTTGTTGATCTTCATTGAATTGTCTGTGGGCCAATCCCCGAGGGCTTTCATTGCAACGTTGCATTGATCAATAAGTTCCGAAGCGTTATTACCGGCAAAAAACAGACTTGTATTATCCGCACAAATGACAAATTTTGCGTCATGGTTAACATCTATTATATTATTTATATAAATGTTGAAGAGTAAAGGTCCTAGCGCACTTCCGTGAAGGACACCGCACATGAGAGGTTTCGGTTCAGACTTTATACCAATAATTATTTCCACTTCTTGCCTAAATGATAGATAAGAGTTGAATAATGATAGTGCTTTCCCTCGAAAACCATAGTGCTGCAACTCACTTAGCAAGGTATCCACGAGGTCAAAGGCCCTTGAAAAATCCACAAACACACCAATGACAATAGCTTTGTTTTCTAGTTGTGTTATTATATATCATTTTTATTCGAACAAATGCAGACTCAGTTGATTTGCCTTTGCAGAAGCCAAACTTAAATGGTGTTAGCATGTTAATTTTATGAATTAAGTTAGACCGTCTTCGATGAAGCATTCTTTCAAAGGCTTTTGAGAGCACTGGCAGAATTGAGATTGGTCTGTAATTACCAAGAACATTTCGATCTCCTCTTGTAAAATGGAGAACGACTTTCGCTAATCGCATTTTTTTTTTCGGAAAAACCGCAGTTACTAAACAGATGTTAAAGATGTGAATAAGTGTGGGGGCGATAACTTCAGCTACATGCTTGACTGGCCGAATTTGGATTTCACCAATATCACAGCTACTGCTGTTGTTGAGGTTTCTTATTACTGACACTACTTCACCTTCACCGTAACAGGATGCAGGAAAACTGATTCATCATTTCGAATGTGTATGTATTTGCTAGCATCAGATTGAGCAGCGCTAGTAGTCAGGTTTGTTAAAAACGTATTGAATACATTAGCCTTTTCCAAACCACAACCTTCCTTTCCATCAATGTTTGATTTGGTTAATGCAGCGTGTGCCCTATTACGCTGTAATAGAGTATTTTATCTTGCCCATAGTGTACGATGTCGAGCATTCTTGACGTCTAGAAGTGATAGGTGATAGGAAGTTCTTGCAGATCGCAGTTTTTTCGTCAATTTATTACTGTATTTCTTAAATGCCGAAGGTCCTCAGCCTGACGAGTGCACAAAAAATTTCTGTATAACTTTTGTTTGGTTTGTACTTCTCCGCGGAGAGGGCTTGCGGGTTTTGCGAATTTTCATGCGGGTCACAAGAAGAAAGTAGTCATGATAAATTTGTTTAAAAGTATCAATAAACATCTTTTAGGCTAATAAAGGGGAAATCAGACATCCACCCGTTCGTAGCAATTGCTACAAAGGAAACCCATACGGGTTCCTCGAAAGAAAAGCCTCGCAGTTGAAGAAAAATTCGTCCTGGTCCGGCTCAAACTATTAGGTCATATTATAGACTAAATCTGCATCATCTACTTCAGCTATCTTGCTCCAATCTATTTTCACGAGCTCTTCCCCAAAGGATATCAGTGATGTCTCTGTAATTGCTTGGTATGCTACTGATTTAGACTTGCTCCCCATTGTACCACGCTCCTATATGCAAACGAACACGGAAAGGTGATCGCTAATGCAACAAGATAAAACGCCCGATACAACATTCGTCTGCATAGAGTTAGTGATAATTAAATCAAGCACAGAATGGCTTTCACTTGTGACTCTTGTAGGTATATTAAACAGGGGCGCGATCGGAGATATTTTGTTCGATACGCGTTCTGTTCATTTGCTGCAACGTCACAAATTGGCAGTATGCAAAATCTGAGACAAGGGGACGGAGAGAGCAGCCAATCAGCAAGCGGTGAGTTCCCCGGACGTTGCGTTGCCTCGTCTGTCGTCTGCTGGGGACCATATACTATAAACCGATATGGTTTTCGCTTTCTAATAAATCAAATGTCTGTATGAAAAAAATGTATTTTTTATTATCAAGCTTAAACACGTTCTCAAATAGTAATGTGTACGACTATTACAATTTATTAGAATCAGTTTTTCTGCAACGTCGCTAGGTGGTGTTGGGCACAGCGCGAGAAAAAAGAAGAGCGGTCTACTCGACGCACTTTTCAAAATGTCGTCGCACCGAAACGTGCCGCTCATCCCCCGGGTTTCGGCGCGTCAGATAGAGCTCCTCCTGTCTTTTATGGAGGAGTAACCCACCCTCGTGACGCCGTCGTACCTATTGGGGCCATCGCTCACAAAGGCCGACAAGGAGGCGCTATGGGTCCGGCTGAAGGCGCTGCTGGATGCCGAAGACCCTCCACGAAAGCCCGTGCAGCAGTGGCAGGTCTTCTGGCGGAAGCAGCGGTTCTACGCGGACCAGGCGCTAGCCCTTGTCAGACAGCAGCAAAGGTGAGCGTGCGCGGATTCGTTTCAGCCGGTCGTCTCATACGCTCGGTTTATTATTAACAGGGTAACCGGAGGCGGTCAGCTCGCTGGGTTCTACGGCCGCATCCTGCAGCTAACCGCAACCGCGCGGGTGGATGGTGGGCGAGCCGCTGTGTACGGGCGGTCGGAAGCGGTAAGCACTGGCTTAGAATACTGTTATCGGCTAAGTGTTGTGAAATAGCACTTTGTGACCGTCAGAAATTCGGCAAGCGAGGTTCAATGCGACGCGGCCTACGGTGACACAAAGCGTATTACGGTGTGTCGTTTGTCGTGACACGGCGTGTAGCTCACGTTAGGCGTCGAAAATATCCGCTTGCGTGTCGCGTCGAGACGGTAAAAAGTGGGTTCAAACGTCTAGGAAAAGGCCACCCGGCCCTGACGGTAGCTGACATGCTAGGGTGGTGTTGCTTAGAACTTTGTCGGAGGCGGTCGAATCTGCAGTGGTGAAAGGACGCCCGTGAACTTAGATTTTGAGGCATACTAGAGGAACCTACGTGCTCGAAACTGTTTGAGACCATCGATGAGGGGCATAGCCAGTGGTTGGCGCACCAAACACGCCACCCCCCCTTCTCGAAGGTCTTTATGTGCATAGCATGCCATGTTTTCAAACACCCCTCGAAAAAAAAAAATCTAGCTGCGCACTGTCCCCATTACGTGCAGACTCGCTACATTAAACCGTATCAGTTGTGATTAGTAGCTGTTGGTACAAACATCGTTATGCGTGCAGACAAGTTTTGTGACACATTCTCAACACATGCTTACAGTTCGTCCCCCCAGATGAGAGGCTGCAGGCGCGAGCTCTCGCTGGGGACTTCCGGCACCCTCAGCCCACGCAGCCA
This sequence comes from Dermacentor variabilis, assembly GCF_050947875.1. NCBI lineage: Eukaryota > Metazoa > Arthropoda > Arachnida > Ixodida > Ixodidae > Dermacentor > Dermacentor variabilis. The sequence goes on from NC_134571.1 coordinate 134,815,797, forward strand.
TTGCCCGCCCAGCCTACAGTTTCGGTTGGCAAGACGCCCGGCACCAGTGGCTTGCAGGTGAATTTGCACACATCGCATTTCTTTTTTTTTCGTTTATTGCACTCGGTGTCCATAAAGCAGTGCCTTACGCGAACGGGCTTTTCAGAGCGTTGCACGTGGTGCCGGTGGTGTGGCTGAGCAGAATGCGGCCCAGGAGTGCCTGAGTGCTCCAGCTCGAAGTTGGAGTCACCTTGTCCTGTCAGCTGTACCAATATAAACAGTTTAATGGAATCACCCAGCGGCATGTGATGCTTCTTACCATGTTCGTCCTTTTAAACATCAGTTACATAGCCTTCTGCTGTGAAAAAATAGCATAACTTGTATGCTTTCAGCACCACAACGCCAAAGGCGCCGCCGAGTGCCACCGGCGGGTGCCCGTGAGGCCCTCCCACGCCTAGTGGAACTGCACACCCGGAGCAGTGAGCAGCAGCAGGAAACCAACACGGTTCGTGGATACTATTTCTGTGCACTGCGGATATATCTCAAAAAGAGATAGGATGCAAATGGATGTAGCCTAGAAATGTTTTTCAATAACTTTGAAGTGCAATAACAGCTATTCTGCCTTGAAATTAAACAAAAACTTTATGGCGAATGTGGGCAAAGGGAAAATAAGGAAATTTATGGACGAATATGTGCTATTTTACAATATTCGATGGAGTGTCTTTCTATTGGGTATTTTCTTCAAAATTAATTCGTACCAAACATTTACTATTTGCACACCCCTACAGAAAAACAAACCTAAGTATGTAAGGAACTAAATCCTCAGCATAGTTACCAAGCACAAATATACATTTTTGCAATTATAACGTCGCATCTGCACGCCTTCTTCGATCGTTGGTGGCGGTGTGTTTTGCATGCTGAAGCAGTAAATAGGACAGAGAATCGCTGATACTGCACAATCGCCCGCCAGAAAATCTGGTGCGTAGCCCTGAAAAGGGCTGTTTGGTTTCTTCTTACGAAGAGGTGCTTGGAGGTGTGAGATGAGTTTGAGGAGGTGACAGAAAATGAATTCTGGCACCACTATGGTCTGTCCAAACAAAGGGAATTGGATATGCGCAGAAGTCGGCACCATTGACGGATGTCGCTGGGTCAGTGGATTTTCAGCGGAGAGAAAAGTGTTGTGCACCCTGAGACTCTTCATAAACAGAAGCTTCCAGCAAAGTGTCGGTAGCGAATAATTCTGAGGTGACATTGGCGACGTATTTCTTCGTTTCCAACTGATTGCGGAGCTCCGGGATGCGGCCACCCGCCAGGCCGTAGCCCTGGAACCGAGGCCATGCTCCACAGCGAGGCTGCAGACAGGCAGGCTTCAGCCCTGGAGGCCATCTTGCAGCAACAGGGCCAGGCGTTGCAGGAGCTGCGCAGCGTGGGGGCACTTGCGCGGGCCATTGCAGCGGCACTGCAGCGGCCTGCACAATAATTTATAAAATTTTGCAATCTTTTTTTATCTGCAGCAAAGGCTGCTGCAGTTTTTTTTAACCTGCAGCAAAGGCTGTTGCAGTTTTTTTTGTTTATCTGCAGCAAAGGCTGTTGCAGTTTTTTTGTTTATCTGCAGCAAAGGCTGTTGCAGCTTTTTGTATCTGCATCAAAGGCTGTTGCAGTTTTTTTAAAGTCTGCAGTGCATATTTTTTTTTAATCAGCAGCGAAGGTTGTTGGGCATAGTTTTAAACCTGCAGCGAAGGTTGTTTTGCATAGTTTTAAATCTGCAGCAAAATGTGTTGTGTATAGTTTTTTAAACCTGCAGCAAAAGGTGTTGTGTATAGTTTTAAACCTGCAGCAAAAGGTGTCGTGTATAGCTTTAAATCTGCAGCAAAGGGTATTGTGTATATGTTTAAACAAGCACCAAAGGTTGCCTTTTTTGTATACTTCCAAAAACATCGCATTCCACATGAGGGCACTTAAGAACTTGGACTGTGCACTAGGTTTTGCTTCGCGACTTCTGAAATACTTGTGGGAGTTTGTTTTTGTTATTGCTGCGACTTTGTTGTGCTATGCGTATATGTCTGTGCATAGGAGAGGCAGGCGCCTCTTAACGTTTGTACGTATATTAGAAAATGACTCTCTTCTTTCTTTTTACCTTACAGTAAGGGCAACTTTATTTTACTCAACTATATTATATCGCGCAGTTCCGATACAATTTCAGTTCTAAGATAACGCTCATGTCGTGCATTTAATTTTTTAAGCATTATTCAGTATTCCCACTTGCCGGCGTTGCAGTCCCGATTCAAACAGGCTTTTTCGGACTACCCGCCAGTTTGTGCGGTGGTCACTTTGGCTCGATGACAAACTCTGACACCGTGTCCCATTCACAGTTAAGCCGCTGCTTGTGCATAAGTGTTAGGCAACATACTTCATAGGAAGGATAGCAAGTTATTGTGTGCTAAAGAGAAGGACAAGAAAGAAGCACATGGCATATGCGCTTGTGTTATGCTTCTTTCTTGTACACAGTTTTTTCCCATGCATAAAAAATATGCACAGTTCATCAGGATGGCATTGCAGCCATAGAGTCATTCATTAAAAGAACACGGTTTCATTGAGATGGGTAGCTAATGTACAATATGTTATCGTGCCAAAAAAAATATTACACAAGACTGGAGAGCATAGCAAACTGAGTCGCAGCGTGATGCTCCGAGGAGGAAACAGTGCATTGTATTGCTTGACGTTGACTTGATAATAAGTGACTAATAAATTCACCGTGGCTAATGAGCCCACATTAATAGTGTGTTTGTAAACTTTGGCATACCGACAGCATTCGTTTCACTTTCTTTTCCCACCTGTGAAAAAAAAATTAACGCACCAAGCAGTTGCAGCATTACATTGGCTGCTGCCGACGAGGTCGCAGCAGGCAGCGGCGTACCCTCCGGAGATGGTCAGCATGCACTCCCCATGGTCCTTGAAAAAGGTTCACCACGCGGTTGCGCTGCTGCTGGCCCCTCAGGTACAGCTCCTGCGGTGGTGGCACCTGCATGGGTGGTGCTGGCGGGTCGACCAGATCTGCGGTCTGCTGGACAGCTGGAGGCACGTCACTGTCGTCATCATTCTCTTCCGGGGCAGGCTCACGTGCCGCCGAGGCAATGTTGTGAAGAGCTGCACAAGCGGCAATGATGGTCGCCGCTCGATCGGGGTTGTAGAGCGGGGTTCGGTAACGCTGCAAGCAGCGGAACCTGCTCTTTAGGACCCCGATGCACCTCTCCACAAAATTGCGCATGGCGGTGTGCTCCTTGTTGTAGAGGCCCGCAGGGGTGCTGCCAGATGGATGCCCCAGCACTGGTGTCAACAGCCACGGCTCCAAGGGATAGCCGGAGTCTCCTGCGCAAGAGCAGGGTGACAGTTTTAGTGATATCTACTTCATTGTTCACTATATCTACTTCATTTGCAGCACTTACCAAGCAAACATTCACCAGGGTGCAGTTCTGCTTCAAGGTATGCACGAAGAGGGTTCCTACGCCACACCCATGAATCATGACAGGACCCCGGGAAGCAGGGGTTGGTGTCTTCGATCCAGAGGTCTGCATCGCATGTCTGCAGATTAAAAATTAGTGCAAACAGTTGTCGTACAAGTCCTTTAAAGCACTTTATTGTATGAACCTAACTGAATATCCGCACACTGTGACAGGCTGTTCGAATACTGCTATGAACAAATCTCGGACATGGAAGGTCTCGTAGTTAAAGTTTCAACACGCGGACTTGTTTTCGTCAGGGCACTGTCAAAGACTAGCCCGCCTGTTTACTGCTCGGAACGTCACAACTTGCTGGCACCCCCGCGTTTACCCACATTACTGTTTCACGTTTCAGCTAATGTTCCGCAACACCTCCAACACGAAAAATTGCAGGCACAAAACCGGAATAACAGAACTCCTTTAGTGCTATTAAATGGCACGTGTATTGCAAGATTGCGTGTTCAAATCAAGAAAAAGAAATGGGCATTGGCAGGACATGTAATGAGGAGGGAAGATAACCGATCGTCATTAAGGATTATGGATTGGACTCCAAGGGAAGGGAAGCGTAGCAGGGGGCGGCAGAAAGATAGGTGGGCGGATGAGATTAAGAAGTTTGCAAGGACGACATGGCCACAATTAGTACATGACCGGGGTTGTTGGAGAAGTATGAGAGAGGCCTTCGCCCTGCAGCGGGCGTAACCAGGCCGATGATGATTGCAAGATGTAGCGCCCATCATTAAACGTGTGCACATTGAACGAGGACGCATGATGATGATGACGATGATATGTGGTTTTTAATGGCGCAAGGGCCAGTTATGGCCAAAGAGCGCCATGTACATGTTAATGAGTTTGCGATGAAATCATGAGTTCGATGAAATTGGTGTGACGTGGCTGTAGAGGGGCCTTAAAAATGTTCGCGCTAAAGTGCGCAAAATCTGTACAATAAGATTATGGCGATGTCTTATGACGTGTACTATGAACATTTAAGGTGCATTTAAGAAGAATGATACGATGTGTAAAAATATACATGGTTATAAGATATGCTAGAGCACTGTTGCCTCCTTAGAGCCCTTGAAGAACAAGGGCCTGGAGGCATGTGCTATGCAAAACTGTTATCGCAGTGGCATCCTCTGGAGCGAGGATGCTCTACGAATTTAATGGACATATAACGTGTAGTACGACATTTAAATAGTTGAGGATTGCCTTGGTGTCAAAAAGCGGTTCCTTGCCGAGAAACATAGCCGGGTGTAGAGGGATGTTATAATGGTAAGCAAGCGGAAAATGTTTCTTTCTCTCCGTTTCGGCTTCCCGACACTCCAGGAGCACGTGGAGGACGGTAAGCCTCTCACCGCATCTGCCACAGGTTGGAGGTTCACTTTCAGTAAGCAGGTAACTATGGGTGCCTAATGTGTGTCCTATTCTGAGGCGACAGAATAGGACATCTGTTCGCCGAGATTTTGTTGGGGAGGGCCGAAAACCTAACTGGGGCTTTATAACGTGCAGTTTGTTATTTGTTTGCGCGTCCCACGTGCACTGCCAGTGATGTCGCAGTTTAATTTGTAAGAAAGGCCTCAGATCTGTGACAGGCACATCAGCGGTAGGGTTAACAGCTTGCGATGTGATTGACGTGGCCATCTCGTCCGCGAGAACGTTACTTTCGATTCCCCTATGGCCAGGGACCCAGCATATTATGATGTTCTGGTTAGATGAGTACGCTCTACACAATACCGAATACAGTTCATTGAATACGGGATTTTTATGTTTGTAGAGTGACATTAGGCCCTTCACGACGCTTAGAGAGTCTGTATAGATCGCTGCTTTTGGAAGTTTTGATCTTCTTATATGCTTCACAGCAGAGAGTAATGCGTAGGCCTCGGCCGTAAAGATGCTTGTTTCCGGATGCAGTACATCGGATTCCGAGAAGGATGGGCCGACGGCTGCGTAGGATACCCCGGCATTTTTCTTCGAAGCGTCTGTGTAGTACGCTGCGCAGGAGTGTTTGTACTGCAGTTCGAGGAAATGCATTCTAATTTCGGCCTCAGGAGCGTGCTTTGTAATATTTATAAAGGATATGTCACATTGTATCACCTGCCACTCCCAAGGAGGTAAGAGCTTGGTTAGGTGCATTAAGCGATGCTCGAGGAGTGGGACACGCATTTCATCGCTAATCTCCTTCACACGCAGCGAGAAAGGCTGTCTTATGGAGGGGCGATTGCTGAAAAGTGTAGCGCACGTCATATCGGTAACGGTATGAAAACATGGATGTTCAGGATTGGAGCGTACTTTAAGGAAATATGTAAAGCTAATGTATGATCTCTGTAGGTGGAGAGACCATTCATTCGATTCGGCATATAAGCTTTGAATCGGGCTTGTTCTGAAAGCGCCCGTGGCTAAGCGGATACCTAGATGGTGAACAGGGTCTAGCATCTTTAGCGCGCTCGGGGCGGCAGAGTTATATACTACAGCACCATAATCCAATCGAGACCGAATTAGGCTCTTGTATAGGTTCATTAAACACTTCCTGTCACTACCCGATGTAGTCTGGGATAGAAGTTTCATTAAGTTCATTGTTTTTAGACATTTTTCTTTCAGATATTTAATGTGTGGAATGAAAGTGAGTCTGTGATCAAGTATAATACCCAGAAATTTGTGCTCTTTGTTGACAGGTATTTGGTGTCCACACAGTTCTAAGGAAGGATCCGGAAACAGGCCTCTCTTTCTCGTAAAAAGAACGCAAGAGCTTTTGTGGGGGTTGATTTTAAATCCGTTTTTGTCTGCCCACTTGTAAATCTTGTTCAAGCCCTGTTGCACCTGTCTCTCGCATACTGAGAGGTTACAGGATTTGAAGCCGATTTGAATGTCAACGTAGACAGAATAAAGAATGGCAGGTGGTAGCGAAGCACGAAGCGAGTTCATCTTCACGATGAAGAGCGTACAACTCAGCACGCCTCCCTGTGGTACACCTGTTTCTTGTGTGAAAGGTCGCGACAATACGTTGCCGATTTTCACTCGGAAGATTCGATTCAACAAATAGCTGTCAATTATTTTCAGCATATTGCCACAGATGCCCATTTCCGACAAGTCTCGCAAGATGCCGTAGCGCCATGTTGTGTCATATGCCTTCTCCATGTCAAGGAATATTGACATGAAAAACTGCTTATGTACAAATGCGTCCCGAATATATCCTTCAATGCATACAAGGTGATCTGTTGTCGACCGGCCTTCTCTGAAGCCACACTGATAGGGATCAAGTATATTATTGAGTTCAAGGAAGTGTATGAGTCTGCGATTAATCATTTTTTCAAAAACCTAACAGAGGCAGCTTGTAAGAGCTATTGGGCGATAGCTTGCCGCCATGGATGGGTCTTTCCCCTGCTTCAAAACAGGGACCACAATTGCTTCTTTCCATGCAGTTGGAAAGTATCCCGCAGCCCAAATAGTGTTGAAAATTGTGAGTAGTGTAACTTCAGTGTCATTGTGTAGGTTTTTGATCATTTCATACATAATTCTGTCAGAACCCGGTGCGGAGCTCTTGCATGATCTCAAGGCAGCTCTGAACTCGGCAATACTAAATGGACAGTTGTATGGTTCATTCTTTCGACATTTTCCTATGAGTGGCTTACATTCTTCTATTTGTTTGTATTTTAGAAAGGATTGCGAATAATTTGTTAGACTTGACACGCTCTCAAAATACTCCCCAAGTGAGTCTGCCTGGTCTTTCAGTGTATCGCCTTGTGTGTTTACCAGATGGAGTGAATATGTTTGGCGCCCTCTAATCCTATTCACCCTGTTCCAGGCTTTGGTCTCATCTCTAAACGAGTTAATACTCGATAAATACTTCTGCCAGCTTTCTCTTCTGGCCTGCCTGCGGGTTCTCCTGCCTTGAGATTTTACATTCTTAAAGTTAATAAGATTCTCTGCAGTGGGGGAATCGCGTAGCAACCCCCACGCTTTGTTCTGTTTCTTACGAGCACTCCTACATTCGTCGTTCCACCACGGGACACGCCGTCTGCATGCCAAACAACTTCCTTCAGATATGCATTTATATGCGGCATCTATTATGAACGCTGTAAAATACTCCACAGCGGCATCAATTTCTAGAGAAGACATATCAGCCCATGAGATGCTAGATAGATTTCGGAATTTCTCCCAGTCGGCTGTATCTATCTTCCACCTAGAAGCTTGTGGAGGAAATTCATTTTCTTTGGATGTTCTTAGCAGTACGGGGAAGTGATCGCTCCCGTAAGGATTGCTCATAACTTCCCATTCGAGTTCGGGCAGTATAGACGCGGAAACTATACTAAGATCTATTGACGAAAAGGTTCTGTTTGCAAGAGAGTAATATGTGTGTTCTTTCTTATTTAGAAGGCACGCACCTGAAGAAAAAAGGAACTGTTCAACGAGACGACCTCGCGCGTCTGTACGAGAGTCGCCCCACAGGGAGCTGTGCGCATTGAAATCGCCAAGAACAACATAAGGTTCTGGCAATTCATCTATGAAGGACTGAAATTCAGGTTTGTTTAGTTTGTAATGTGGGGGTATGTAAAGTGAGCAAATAGTGATGAGTTTGTTTAGAAGGACAACTCGAACCGCCACTGCTTCGAGGGCCGTTCGTAGCTGCAAACGTTTACACGCTATGCTTTTTTGAATTACAATGGCAACGCCACCCGATGATGCGAGAGCATCATCGCGGTCTTTGCGAAAAGTAACGTGTTGTCTAAGAAAATTTGTGTGTTTTGGTTTTAAGTGTGTTTCCTGTAAACACAGCACTTTTGGATTGTGTTGGTAGATGAGTTCTTGTAGATCATCGAGATTCCTAAGAAGACCTCTGACATTCCATTGAATGATTTGTGTATCCATATTAAAGAAAAAATTGGTGCTGTGTTTACGGAAACGGTGGTGATGTCTTAGGTTACAGAGCTCTTTCGAGGCCCTGTAACGGGAGTTCTGCCCTTTTTGAAGCGTTCGAGGGAGCCTCGCCGCTCCTTAGGCGCTTGGTGCGCCTTGAGGATAGGTGTTGTGTCCATTGCCTCTTGTGAGGCGCCGGACACGTGCTCTTGCGAGCGAGAAGTTACAAGAGAGAGTCCTGCCTTGGAGGGCAAGACCCCTGCGCCCACCAGCCCAGAGGTCGATGGGGCACCCTGCGGGATTTGGCTGCGGCGGCTGTTGCCAGCGCTGGAAGGGGCCGGGGAGGTTGGGACAGCCTCGGCGGCGGCCACCTTCGGGGTCCATGGTCCCTCATTCTGGGTTGACGGAGCAGCGCTAGCTGCAACCGCCGCGGGGGCATATGGCGTAACTGCCGACTCACTGCCTGTGGGTCGGACAGCCGCCGGAGGCCGTTGTGACGCTGCCCCCTGACGCGCCACATCGGCAAAGGTTTTCTTGGGCAGGTACGATACCCGCCTGCGTGCCTCCTTGAAACTTATATTTTCCTTTACTTTAACTGTTACAATTTCCTTTTCTTTTTTCCAGGATCGGCACGCCCGCGAGTACGCGGCGTGCTCCCCATCACAGTTTACACAGTGGAGAGCATTCTCACAAGCTTCAGATGTGTGTTCGTGGGCACTGCATTTTGCACATGTCTGGCGGCCTCGGCAGCTCTGCGAGCTGTGGCCGAAGCGCTGGCATTTGAAACATCGGAGTGGGTTTGGCACGTACGGCCTGACACGGAGCTTGATGTACCCGGCCTCGATTGATTCGGGCAAGATACTTGATCCAAAAATAATTATTAGGTGCTTCGTCTGAATCTCTTTTCCATCCCGCCTCATCTTAATTCTTCTGACATTGATCACATTTTGTTCGCTGAAGCCCTCCAGTAGTTGCGCTTCAGTCAGCTCAAGCAAATCATCATCTGACACAACACCACGGGTGGTGTTCATTGTACGGTGTGGGGTTACTGTTATGGGGGTCTCTCCAAATGACACTAGTTGCGGTAGTTTCTCACACTGTTTTACATCACGGAGCTCCAAGAGGAGGTCGCCGCTTGCCATCCTCGACACCTTGTAACCTGGACCAAAAATATCAGTTAGGGACTTTGAAACAAGGAATGGTGAGATGTTTCGCACTGCTTTGTTTGCCTTTTCGGAATGAATAACATGGAAGTGGAGAAAGTTCTGGGTTTCGCGTCCAAAAAACTTGAAGACATCTTCGGTGCGCCCTCGTTTCTGAGGGCGATCAGTAAGGGAGGGGAAAGAAGTTTCCATGAAAAAATGTATGCATTCGGCAACAGCGCCGACCGCCCACCACGGAGCCCAACGAGGGGACGCGGCAGAGCTTGCGTACAAGTCTGCACGACGCCAGTCGTACGCCGTCACTATAACCGAATATGGTGTACCCAAGGTTGGATAGCCACACAGGGTTAACCCTTGCCGCCAGGAGAAAGGAAGTAAAAAGAAGGGAGGAGGAGACAGGAAAGGTCAAAAAGTGAGAGATAAAGACGAAGATTCGAGGAGGGAGAGACAGGAAAAGGCGACTGCCGATGTCCTCCAGGTGGGTCAGCCTGGAGGTGCCGTCTATGTGAAGCCGAGGCCGAAGAGGTGCGTTGCCTCCGCCGGGGAGCCTTAAAGGTCCATACACCCAGCATCGGCTCAACCCCCAGGATCCCCTTTTCCCCAGACACGGCTAAGCCGCGCACGGCTACACGCGGGAGGGTCCAACCCTCGTGTGCTCGGGTACGTGGTGTCGCAACACACCAAACGCCTGCTTACGCAGACGCCCCTGCGGGGGAACGAGGACGCAGGACGGCAGCACAGGACAGCGGGTACTATGGCATAATCCAGCAGGAGCGGCGTTTTGAATCCATCGAAATCGTGAATCAAGCTTCGGGGATACTCTGCGATCCAGCAACGTCAATTTCATGCGCTGTGGAGACCGCTGAGCCGCAGTTCTGTTCCATCGCGATGTACCCTCAAAAGGAATCAATTCCCGTTGCGGATAGATCGAGAATATCGCTCCTACTAGATTCTGTTGCAACAGTCCGAGTGAAATGGATAATTACTGCTACACAAACGAAAAAAAACATATCACTAAGGATACAATGCAAGAATAATACTCACGATCATGGTGTTCATGGCGTAGAAACCGTTCCTCGACATATAGCTCTGTGTATCCCCGGGGCTCAGACCTTGGAGCTGATGTATGGCGATAAGTGTGCCATCAACGCAGCCGAGCACACCGGGGATCAGTCCGAGCCGCGCAAACGCCGCCATTGCCCTGGCCTTCGCGGCTGTCGTCTGGGAGAAGTCCACCCACCGCTTTTGCCCGCCAACGACAGTTATGGTGTTTGCCCCTTCGTGGATAGTGTCGCTGACGGACGACTGCGACAGGCCGATGAATTCTTCACTGCAGACGCCCCGCTGAAAGCTTCCCGTTGCGAAAAACCTCAGCGCGCACAACACCTTCCGCTCAGTAGAAATTCCACTGGCTCGCTGGCACCCGATGATGCGCTCGAGTTCACCGCACAACCAACGAACCGTTTCTTTTGAGAAACGAAAACGACGCCGGAATTCGCCTTCTGTCATCTCTTCAAACGCATTTCGCACCTCCACCCGCTCTCCTTTCTCCTCAAGCAACGCCAGCGCAACAACCGAAGTTTCTAACGCAAGCGCCATTTTTCTCAAATTAAACTATGGATTGGATCCGATCGTGCCAGTCAGCTGCCGAAGCCGCCTTTTGGATCTAATCCAATCCACCAGACGCGCCATGCCAAGCCGGTCTCGTAACGAGCGATGATCGCTCCAAACTTCTCAACTCCCGTCGCGTTCGGCGCATAGCAGACGAAAAGCTCGGTGGGCAGATGATTGACAGGAGCGTGTCGTCATTTTGACGTCACCAAAAACGGGGCCGCGCCCCGCGGCTGGCGACGTCGGCGCGGAGTAGGCCAATCGCGCGCACCGGTAACCGAACGAACGCGCCGAACAACAATCTCCAATGGCACCCTTGATGGCCTCTAGTACTGTCGCAAGCCGCCTAAGGTGATCGTCGAAATTTCCGACGAAGACGACGACGTCATCCAAGTAAACAAGACAGGTCTGTCACTTCAACCCTGCTAACACCACGTACATGAAGCGCTGGAACGTTGCAGGCGCCGAGCACAGTGCGAATGGCATGACCTTGAACACTTAGAGGCCGTCTAGCGTGATGAAGGCGGTCTTTTGGCGATCTCTCTCGTCGACTTCTATTTGCCAGTAGTCAGACTTGAGATCCATCGACGAAAAATATTTAGCGTTGCAGAGCCGAGCCAATGCGTCGTCTATCCGTCGGAGGGGGTATACGTCCTTCTTAGCGATCTTGTTAAGTCGACGATAATCGACGCAGAAACGTAGGCTTCCGTCCTTTGTCTTCACTAAGACAGCAGGGGATGCCCACGGACTTTTAGACGGCTCGATGTCGTCGCGCTGCATTTCATCGACTTGTTGTCTTATAGCTTCACGTTCTCGCGTCGAAACTCGCTAAAGGCTCTGGTGGAGTGGTCGAGTGCACTCTTCGGTTATTATGCGATGCTCTGCGACTGATGTTTGTCGAATCCTTGATGACGTCGAAAAGCAGTCTTTGTGTCGTCGAAGCAGACTTCTGAGCTGTTCCTGCGTAATCACGGGAAGACTTGGATTTATGTCGAAGTCTCGTTCGGGAACCACGGTCGTCGGGGTAGATGCGGCAAAACCCGAGAGGACAAACGCACTGCTGGTTTCCAGAATTTCCTCGAGGTAAGCGATCGGCGTGCCCTTGTTGATGTGCTTGAACTCCTGGCTGAAGTTTGTCAGCAGCACTTTCGTTTTTTCTTCCGTGCAGTCGAGCGATCCCTCTTGCGACACAAATTTCACGGTCGAGTTGTAGACGTTGGTCACTCTCGATGACGCCTTCTACGTCTGCGGGTGTTTTCATGCCGACGGAAACGACAATGCTGGAGCTTGGCGGGATGCTGACTTGATCTTCGAGCACACGCCAGGCGTGGTGACTACGATAGCTCTCCGGCGGTATCGCTTGATCTTCCGACAGCGTTATCAACTTCGACTTCAGGTCGATGATTGCGTCGTGTTGGTTTAGGAAGTCCACGCCGAGAATGACGCCTCGTGAAAACTGTTGGAGGAAAGCGAAAGTGGCAAGGTAGGTTAGGTCTTGAAATGTAATTCTTGCAGTTTTGATTCCAGTCGGCATTATTAGGTGTCCTCTAGCGGTGCTAATTTGAGGGCCTTCTCCTGCAGTCTTAACCTTTTTCAAGTGGGCAGCGATAGTTCCACTTATAACGGAGTAGTCGGCTCCTGTATCCACCAAGGCGGTGACTGCGTTGCCGTCGAGAAGCACGTCGAGGTCGGTGGTTCTTTGTCTTGCGTTGCAGTTAGGTCTTCGAGTCGGATCACGGCTGCGTCGTGTTGAACAGAAGCTTGAACGTTGCGTCGTCAAGTCGTCTTTCGTCTGTGTATTCTTGACTTTATGGCTTTGTTGGGAGAGCAACGTCTTGTTGATATATCGTCGAGATCGTCTTTTCGTCGTCTTCGTCGGCGGCGGAAGGTCTTCGTCAGTTCGACGAACAGCAACCGCACCTCCATCGCTTGCTGCCTTTAATTTTCCGGATATGGGCTGGGATATGGGATATGGGATATGGATGTATGTACAGCGCTGCGGCGAAAGGCAGCGGCCTGGTGACGGCGAACTGGACGGTCGTCGAGGGCGCCACTGTGTGGCAGTGAGATAGTCGGCGATCTCACGTGGGCGTTCTCCTTGCTGTGGGCGCGGTGCGTTGATGACGAACCCTCGCAGTCCCATCTCGCGGTAAGGGTATCGTCGGTAGATGTGCCCGACTTCTCCGCAGTGATAGCAAAGCGGACGGTGGTCGGGGGCGCGCCAAACGTCAGTCTTCCTTGGAATTCTGCGTGGGGTGACGGCTTGGCGTGGTGGTGGTGGGGGTGGTCGTGGACGACGGAACTGTGTCGTCACTGGGCGCTGCCGTGGGCGCGGATGGGGAGCCTGACGGCGGGCTACAGCGGCATAAGTCATCGCTTGCGGCTGAGGCTGCGGCGATTTGGGGGCTACTCCGAGTTGTTGTTGGAGCTCCTCACGTACGACGTCGGCAATCGAAGCCATTTGAGGCTGTGATGAAGGGAACAGCTGTAGCTCCTCCCGCCCGACCGCTTGGATAGTCTCGTGCAGGTCGTCGGTGGCCAGTGACTCAACTCCGGCGTAGTTTGTCGAGTTCATGCGGTGGTTGAATTGCCCATTCTGCATTTCCAGTGTCTTCTCGATGCTGGTGGCCTCGCGAAGAAACTCATCGACGGTCTTCAGTGCGCTTCGTGGAAGTCCGGCGAAAAGTTCCACCTTTACACCACGCATCAATAGGCGGACTTTCTTCTTCTCTGACATTTCCGGATCGGCGTGGTGCAGTAGGAGGCTCATTTCTTCTCTAAAGGTGGCAACACTCTCCTTTGGCAGCCGCACTCGGGCTTCCTATAGAACATCGGCCCTTTCTTTCCGGACGGTGCTCGTGAAGGTCCGTAAGAAGTTACTTCGGAACCGCTCCCTCGTTGAAAGGTTCTACACCCGATTCTCGAACCAGGTCTTCGCGGCATCTTCCAAGGAGAAGTACGCGTGGCGCAGCTTGTCTTCAGAGGTCCAGTTGTTGAAGACCGAGATCCTTTCGAAAGTCTCCAGCCAGGTTTCTGGATCCTCCGACGAAGCTCCACGGAAGGTGGGTGGCTCTCTAAATTGTTGAAGCACGATGGGAGACGCTTGGGCTGCCATTGTGGCCGTTGACTTGGTGACGATTTTCCTGGTCGTCTCAGACAAGCGTCCGTGCTCCGGGGGCAGTCCTTGCAGCCTGCGGCTAGCTCGCTAGTTTTTGGCGACGGTGATGGTGTCCTCGGACTTCGGACTTGGATCGCGGCTTTGCGGGAACATCCGGTACATGAACGCACAAGCACCTCCACCAGATGTCACGTGGTAGTGACGGCGAAAAAAGCAAAACGGTGAATGGCGAAACTAGCGTTTTATTGGGTGAACTTGTGCCCACAAAAGCAAGTTACACTCAAAGGAGAGCAATAGTGGCGAATGCGATCGGCGATCGTCGAAATCTGATCAGCGGATCAAGCGCGTCGGCTTTTATACATCAGCCGTGGAATGTTCCAAAGTAATCGCTGGGACCCGCGTGTCTTGCTCAAAGTTCTACGGTATTCGCGTCGCGCATACATGCAATCAGATTACACAAGGTTAGGTCACAGACAGCGGATAGAATCATCGATAACATTCCAGAAACTTCCGATACATGCAGGAGCGTCCTGCGCTGTGCGGTAACATTGGTTAGGTGGTGAAACGTGGTCGCCAGATGAAGATAAACGAGTACACGTGCCAATATAAAGCAATAACAATGTATCAGACGGCTAGACGAAATGAATTTCGTAGTTTTATCGGCCACAAAAATTGCAATAGACATTCGCTAACTAAATAAAGAAACAAGCGTGCTACCACACGCACACTGGCGGACATGAACAGATTTTCTCGATGAATATGAATTAACTGAACACTCGCTGTCACAGTGTTGGCGTGATGAAGAGCGCCGGCGGCGGGACGCAAACACTTCGTGGTGCCTCCCAGTCCACCGCGTCTCGAAAACTTGAGATTACGCGACTTTAGACATTATAACCGCATGGGAATACAGCGCGCGAAGCCACCAGCCATCTATATTTGCCGTTACCTTTTCATCTGCTGCAAATTATTAGATACGACGCGTAGGCGGCGTATGCACAAAGCAGCGTGCACTGCCATGGGCTGGCATGCGCTCACCTGCCCCCTATTTAGCATGCGCTTGATCACGCAACCCCCTACACTGGGTGAGCTTCGTAACAGCGAACATCAAGTTACCAGCGTTCTCGGCTCACCCTCAGATCTTTCTAACACATCTTCGCAACCAAACAAATATTTATACACATGTACAAAACATGGTGTTTGCGGTCGTCACCGCCAAGCAAAATGTCCAGGCTCCAGAAAACGTGTCTACGTGGTGTCCAGGTGGGTCGACATCTCTCAGATTTCATTTTCTGTGTTCCAGTGGCTCAGTTTGCGATGAAGCGGCAGACAGCACGAAGGTCACTTCGCTCGCTGCTGCTGCTGCGCTTCCTCACGCTAGTGTTTCAACAGCGAGTGTCCGCGGTTATCAGATGTGATGTGTGCACGTTTGCCTGTGCGCGTTGACGATATGCTTGTTAATTTACTTAGTAGGCAAATGTTAGCAAGTTTACACGGTCGATAAAAGTACGATCCGTGATTCGTATGGCTGTCTAAACTTGCTATCGCAATTGATGCAGATGGGATGACAGCGCGTCCATGATGTGCAAGTAGGACACGTGCAGTGTTGTTCTAGAAGCCGGCCGTGCTGGTCATCTTGGTCGGGCGCTCCGCTACGACTTCTCGGTTCCTTACAGTGAGGACCCCGGGAGAACACGCCTTTCACCGAGCGACACGCTGCCATGGCTAACTGGCAAGATTCACAGTTCAAGGCCCACCGATTGTTATCATAGGAGGATAGGGAAATTCCTAAATCTCTACATATAACTCTTGTAAGCAGGTTGAAAACGATATTTAGGAATATTCATCTAACCCCTATAACCCGTTTACCTTGGTAGACCGGCGCACTACCTTATTCATGCCCCCCAATACACACTAAATAAAGAGCGAAAACACCCGTTAGAGCGCATTTAACATTTTCCGGTACTTTTTGTCACACCAGGAGCTCAATCAAACACTCAATCAATCAGTTTATTTCCACTTGAAACATTGGATGGCAAGAAAATAAAACCTCTGTAGATCTTGACATAGATTCCTAAACCGTGTACTGTTCAGCAGCTAAGTACATTTTACATTACATTTGACATTGCAGCAAAGTACACGTTCAGTAGCACAGGACATTATCAATAGCATTGCGTGTCTGCCTTGCGTACAAAACACTTTAAAAAAAGAAAACGGAAACATCGCGTGTCCATTCAAGTTTAACAAGTACTTATTTGTACACACGGAAGGGCAAGCAATATTGTTCACGTATAAAACGACATTATTTACAACACAGGAAAAAAGAAACAGCTTCAGATACAGAAGAGTTATACATAAAATACATGAATCTAAGACCTGCCATATAAAGCAACATCAATACCATTCTGCGCTACATCATTTAAAACAGAGGGCAGTGTAATTATTGCCATTTGCCCACCATAATTTGTGCGAGGTCTCTTCCTCTCAATCTTTATCACAAGCCGCAAGGGATATATAGAAGCATAGCAAATTAATTATGCTTTATCACTTGAGGCTGAAAAATTATATTTTAATTCATACTTGTATCGTAAAGCTAGCCTTAATATATAGAAATTGAAAGCCTTTGGAAGATCTGCAATTCAGAAGAGCTGCACAGTGCGGTGCAGCTCGGGCTAAGTTGCAGATTATGCGTAACGCTTTTTTTTTTTTTTTGAAGGACAAACTTTTGCCAGGGATCGATGTGTAGCGGTGCCTCATAGCAGTTAGTAGTAAGGCAACTGCGACATGAACAGCGATTTAAAAAGCAGCGATTTCATTTTAATAGGCAAGTTATGATTATTACGGTATAAAAACCAATTAAACAAGGGGCGGCTAAGCAAACGTGCGTGATATGCGCATCGCACAGCAACTTCTCTGTAAAGCAAAGACCGAGTGTTTGGAAGTTTGCACAATGTCTGTGTGGTTTGAATAACATCTGGAAGACTGAAAACACATTACACACTTACCCTTCGGATAGCAGAACATAGGGGCGCTATAACGTAAAACTATTCCAAACTTTTCTATTCCATTCTGCAATCAGCCCTATGCAATTAGTTAAAAACTTTTTTGGACCACCCCCAATTGGCCTGGCTGTCATGCGACGTCACGAAAGCCGCGATAACTCGCCATCTGATATGACGTAGGCACACTTATTATGCACGAGTTGACCGAACAAAAGCAATATAGTTATTTCTGATTCGACGCCTTTTCGCCATTAACCCTCGACTATTGGTCAAAGGCTTTCGGGCTGCACCCACTTCACCTGCCTGTCACGCGACGTCACAAAACCAAAAAAACTCACCGCGTCAAAGTGACGTGTACACGTTATAGATGCATTAATACGCCGAACAAAACTGAGTTTTCATCTGAATAGCCGCAGGCTGCCCCGTTTCAAAAGGAATAAAAGATGGCAGCTGCCGATCGCCCAGGCACTGGCTACTCGCACCTACTGGAAAGCATGGGTTTATTTGCGTATAATAAAGCTTTTTGCGTGGCCGCGTAACGTTTTCGAGAACTTTCGGCACGTTTACCACCCTCCTCGTCCGGTTATCGATTTTGCAGTGGCTCGACCCCATCAAATCCCTCTCCACTTGAGCGTGCTCCTCGCCTCTTGTCAGCCAATTAGATAAGACAAGCCGCTCAGCGTAGGCAATGTTATTCGTTTTTCAAGCAAACAAAAGTGACCTCCTATGAACAAGGAGAGCGTTTGATTGGTCTGTTCAGACAACCCTGCGGGTGACCGTCCGATGCTTGCGTCGGCGGTTACGCACATTTGACGTCAGGAGAGTGGAATAAAAACATTTTGGAATTGCTTTACTTTATAGGACCCTAGCTTTTGCTTTCGCAACATTTACTTCTAAAGCATTGAGATGCCACTAACGCTACAGCATGACAAGTATATCCCTAGTTTTTCTAATTATTTCATCAGGATCGTTACCGGGAAAAATACACTGGTGTCTTCGGCATATGTAACATTAAAGGCATCAGAGTGAATATTTACAAGATCACTTATATACAAACTAAACAAAAAAGGCCGCAGTGTGTCCCTGATGTAATTTGTAGCATTTGTGATGAATGTCCACTGACGTAAACGTACTGACAGCGCTGGGACAGATAAGAACCTATGAGTTGAAGAGCATGTTCTCTAATTGCATAACTTTGGACTTAGGCAACAAGCCTGTGATGACTTATGCTATCAAAAGCCTTCTTAAAATAAACGCACAGTGCTAATACTATGTTTTCTTCTTCAAAATTTTGAAATATGATTTCTTTTTGGGCAAGAACTGCAGTTTCCGGAGATCTGTTTCTTTCTGAAACCATGTTGAAATGGCCTAACATTATTAAGGCGAAAGCCTCAAGTCGCTCACACCCCCTATGGCCTCGTCCGGTCCAGTGGTACGAAAACTATCATCATCAAAAATTGCCCATACCCCCCTAGGCAAGCAAAATACCCAATGGCTCATCCCTGTCGTAATCCAGAGGCTACAAGCACTTATCACAGTGAAGCGTACAGCGCATACATTCATTGGAATCATCATACAACGCGCAGAAACGACGCGTCTACTCGAGCGGTACACAAAAAAACACGTCACCTTCTCAGTGGCTCATGCCCACGTAAGCAAGCAAAATATGCAATGGCTCAAACCCTCGTAAGGCTGTGGCTACAAGCGCTCAGCAAAGTGAAGCGAACAGTGCATACATTCATTGAAATCGCCCACACGGCACACATAACAGCATACGTTTCAATCCCCTACTGACGAATACAATGTAAAGTCGAATAGAAACGTCGTTGGCGCTGAGTCCGCTAGATTGGTTGGTTGGTTACAAACTTTATTTCTATTTACAAGAGAGCCGCGAGCTGAGCCCTAAGGGCCCAGCCCTTACAAAGTCTAGGGGGCGGTCCCTAGTCCGGGACCCCCGTGGCTTCTGCAGCGGCTTTGGCTCGGGCCACCAGGGCACGTTGTTCCTGGAGGGTTGAGCAGCCGAGCAGGGTGGCCTCCCAGTCCTCTCAGGTAGGGTGGGGGTTTGGGGGGAAAGCAGGGTTAGAGGGGCATGCCCACACCATGTGGTATGTGTCCGCAAACACCTCCCCACAGTGCGGGCACTCGCCCGAAAATGCCGGGTTGAAGTGTTTCAGCACCGCCGGGCACAGTACGGTATTTGTGTAGAGACGGAGAAGCCAGCGCTCCTCCGTCTTATTGAGGCCTTTGCAAGGGGGGAAGTATCGGCCGTGATTAAGCTGATACAGCTGTACGATTTCTTTAAAGGTGATTGCCGGTTTGAATTCAGGGACCTCGTCGACGGGTGATAGAGGCGGCGCCCGGAAATGAAGCGCGCGGGCTGTAGCGTCGGCTACTTCGTTCCCCTCTATTCCCTGATGAGCTGGGGCCCAAATAATGGAGCGCCGGGGTTGGAATCCCTGGTTCTCACATTTCGTAAGGATTTGGAAGGCCCGATATGGAATTTGGCCTTGTTCTATATTGCGGCAAGCACCCCTCGAATCAGTGATGATGACCCGAGACGCTGGATCTGCGGCAGCAAGTGCGATGGCCACCTCCTCCGCGTAAGTAATATTGGGGGCCCGGAAAGTGAGACCATTAACGGGTGTGTTTTGATGGACGACTGCCGCCGTAAACCAACCCCCGTGGTGAGGGCCGGCAGCGTCCGCAAAGAATACTCCCGGGCGATCTCCATAGGTTCTGGTGATCCTTGTAGCGCGCGCTTGGCGGCGGCCCTCGTGAGTATCTCGTGTCACGTTGTAAGGGAGAGGGTTCACCTTTAAGGTGAGACGCCATGCGTCTGGCAGTGAGACTCTGGGTTCCGTGTGGGTTATATATCGGATGTGCAAGCGGGACAAGAGGCGGCTTCCCGCTGGTGTTTTGCTCAACCGCAAGAATTGATTGTTAAGATGAGCCTCGCGTAGTTCCCCAAAACTATTCGTCATCCCCAATTCGAGGAGACGTTTGTTGGACGTAGTTATGGGAAGATCGAGGGCTCTCTTATAGATTTTGCGTAAAATCACCTCAAGGGCGTTTTCATCGCATTTGCGTAGGTGGAGATAGGGCGCCGAGTAGAGTATTCGGCTGGTTACGAATGCGTTCGCTAGCCGCAAAGCGTCTTTGCATCGCAAGCCCCCCTTTTTATTGGACACCCTTCGGATCATACGACCCACTTGGTCCCCCACCTTACGGAGCTTTTGAAGAGTGGTATCAATTTTGCGGTTCCTATGTATGCAAAGGCCCAAAACTCGGATCTCGTCGCGTTCCGGGATGGGGCCTGTACATAGGGATAGGTTGAGTTTAGTGGTGCACTTCGGGTTGGGTCGTAAGTGCACAAATTCCGATTTGGTCGGGGAGCATTCCAGGCCGCATCGGCGGGCATATGCGTCCACAATAGCCGCCGCATGCTGCAGGTTGGCCTCGATTGCTCCAACCGATCCGTGAGTAGCCCACAATGTGATGTCATCGGCGTACAGAGCATGCTGCACGCCTGGGACCTCACCCAGTAGGGCAGGGAGCTTCATCATGGCCAGATTGAAAAGGAGTGGTGAGAGTACCGCTCCCTGCGGGGTACCTCGCGTACCGAGCTGGTACGGGCCATGTTCCGTGTCTTGTATCCGGATAAAGGTTTGGCGGTCTGTGAGGAATTGTTTAATGTAGTTGAAGGTGTTAAATCCACAGTCTACCTGGGATAAGTGGGTTAGGATGATTTCGTGCGTGACGTTATCGAAGGCACCCTTTAGGTCTAGCGCAAGGACGACCTTACCGTCACTAGGGTGTTCGACTGGCTCGAGAATCTCCGTATGAAGTTGTAGTAAGACATCCTGCGCGGACCTGTGTGGGCGGAAGCCGTACATGGTGTCTGCAAAGATGTGTTGGGTCTCTAGATGGGTGGACACTCTATCCCGTACCATAGACTCCATCAGCTTTCCCACACAAGAGGTGAGGGAGATGGGCCGGAGATTGTCTGTGTTTATGGCTTTTCCTGGTTTAGGGATGAAGGTGACCAACGCCGTTTTCCAGTCAATGGGAAGAGGGGTGTCACCTTGCCAGATTGCATTAAAGTAAGTGAGGAGCTGCTCATAGGCTGGGTCGGGGAGGTTGGCTAGAAGCTTTACCGTTACCTTATCCCTGCCCGGAGCTGTTCCTCGTTTCATTTTGGCAAGTGCCGCTTTGAGGTCATGAAGCTGGAACGGTCGATCCAGCTCAGCGTTCTCAGAGCCTGCATATGAGTACGCGTGACCTCGGGCATCCTGGTGTGTGGAGAGATATTTCTCTCTGAGGGAGATAGCCAGTGCGGCTGTGTCTCCGTTAAAGTTGTGGATCGCTCGCTGGAGGTGTTTATGGGTTTCTGTCCGGGTTTTCGTAGGATCAATTAGGGCACGGAAAAGACGCCATGTAATCCGGTTCGACATTTGTCGAGCGGCCGTATTGCATCGGTCTACCCAGTTGGAGTCGGCGAGCTGGGCCGCGTACTCTGCCGCCTCCTGCGTGAGTTCGGCGATGCGAATTTTGAGTTTACGGTTGTGTTTTTGCCTGCGCCATCGGCGGACAAGGCTGTGCCGGGCCTCCCAGAGGTGAAGGAGGTGGTTGTCCACCGCCGGATTTGCCTCGGAGAGCTGAACGTGCTGTTCAGTGTCTGTGAGTTGCGTGATTAGCTGTTGTGACCAGGTGGTGTACCCCTGTTCCACTATAGGTTGTGGGTTCTTGTAGTTGGAACGAAATTTTGGCCAGTCTGGAAGGGTTGCCTTGTGGTGAGGACGAGTGAGGGGTGAAGTGCGAATTGTGGTCGTGAGAATGCAGTGGTCGCTACCGAGGGTTTCCTCGGTATTGTGCCAATCTGCGTATCTTATGTTTTTAGTAAATGTTAGTTCCGGGCAGGTATCCCGAGTCACGGAGTTCCCAATCCGAGTGGGTTTGGCAGGGTCCGTGTGAAGAGTGAGGCCCAACGTAGACGCAAGCTCCGCCAGCTTGCGTCCGCGTTTCTCTTCGCGGTGGTAGCCCCATAATCGACTGGGGGCGTTGAAGTCCCCAACAATTATGAGGGGTTCCCTATTTGCCACTCTTAGTGCCCTGCTGAAGAGATCAGCAAAAGTGACGTTTGGTAGTTTTGGTGAGCTATAGACATTTAGAATGTGAAGCGGGGGATTGTGTTTTTGAAGCGGAAGAAGGGTGACCATCGCATACGAAAAAGCTACATTACAGTCCAGGTCCACCGGAGAGGCCGTATAATTTTTATGGACACAGATACAGCTCTGTGCGTCCTGCTGATAGCTTATGTAGTTCGTGAAAGTGACGCCCTCTCCCGCCTCTTGGAAGGCTACTACAGCAGGAAGTTGAGGGAGGGTTGTAATGAAGAGTCTAAGGTCAGCTCGCTTGGTGCGCGCCTTGAAGCCTCGACAATTCCACTGCAGAATTTCAGCAGTATTCGAGTTGCGTTGTGACACTCGGAGGGATTTAGGGTGTCCCGCCATGTTGAGTACTGGAATTGAAAATGGTCAGGTGCGGGGCCTGTTCTGAGCCGGGGGCCCCGGTAGACAGTATAACCGACGGAATCGGTTCTGCCTGAGGAAGATCCTCCTCCTCGTGCGGAATTTTGGTTCTGCTCTCCTTAATATTTTGACCGACAAGGCGCTTGACTGTGCCTCTCCGTCGGGTAGCAGGAGTAGATTTTGACGTATGTGCCGCTATAAGGCATGGGATTTTGCCGAGCGCTGCGTCGAGAGCGGCTGTGAATTGCTTTTCGAATGCCTGAAGTCTAGCGTTCATTTGCGCCTCAAACGCGTTGAACCTCGCCTCTATCACCGAGTGTCCGTGGTCAGGGGACGCGGGAGGGGAGGTATCGCTATCCATCTCCTCTACTGACAGAGGGACGGGCGGTGGGGGAGATTTCTGACGCTCTTGTGCAAGAGCTAGCCGTTTTTGTAGGTTAGCTATTTGCTCTTTAAGAGCAATGATTTCGATTTGCTCCGGCGTGCGGGGGGAATGGGGAGAGGAAAAGGGAGGACGTGAGGGGGCCACCCCACCCTCGCTGCTCACCTTTGTTCCCTGTTTGACCGCGTTGACCCAGGCTCTTTGCATCTCCGGTCTCGCTCCGGTGGCTTGTTTCCCTGCCTGCTGCTGTGGCAGGAGGGGCGCGTCCTTCTTTCCCTGGTCAATAGGACCGGCCGGGGGCGCCCTTTGTTTTGGGTGGTCAGAGTCGTCTCTCTGGTGCACGGGTTGCTTTGGTCGCCGTTTCCCACGCTTACGACGGCCGCGCTTGGGTTTGGGACGGTGACCCTTTTCCGAGCGCTGGTGTTGCAGTGGGCGATATTTAGCAGTGCAGGATCGAGTCCCCGTGGCATGGGCTCCTCCACACAAGGTACACCGAGGGACGCATTCGTGCGGTTCGCGTTCTCCGTCTATGAGATGGGCCGCAGTTCCACACAGCCCACACTTGTCCGGCCTGGGGCCGGGACAGACGTCAGTACGGTGGCCGACCATGCCACACTGGGAGCAGGCAGGGATCGTGCGCCGATACGGGCGGACTTGTATAAGCGTAGCCTCGTAGTGAATGTAGCGTGGTTTGTTCTTGCCAGCAAAAGTTACTCTTGCCTTATTTGATGCTCCGAATTTCCGGACCTCCAGGATTTCTCCGGAGCGCCACTGGAGACTAGAACACAAGATTTCATCGGTATCCGTGTTGCGCACCGTGACCACACCATAACAGATGTTGCCGCCGTCTTGCCGGAGATGTCCGAGTAGGGGGATTTTTTCAGTGGGAGAGTCGAGCTCGAAATCTCCGATGATGCGGTCAGCGATCTCGGGCTTTGCAGTGTAAACCAGTATAATGTTCTGCTCCTTAATTGGGAGAACCGTGATGACTTGTGCGCATTCCGCGCCCAGGTAAGCGATGAACGCTCTGCCGTATCCGGTTTCATGTAATTTCTCGTGCAGAGACACCCGTATTCGCGGCTTCACAACAACCACGAAATCCTCCGGGGCTGGCTTGGGCATTGGAGCCGGTCTCCAGGTCACCGGCGGCCGAGATTTACCGTCCGAAACGCGCGAGGCGGGCGTTGGTGGCTTGCAGGGGCGAACGCCGGCAGCGGGAGCGTCCGAGGAGGCCGCATCCATGGCCGCCGCGTTCATCGAGCCCTGCGTTCGTCGAGCGATCGCGGCAACGAGCGCGGGGCTCTTCAAGGTTGAAAGCGGCTGCTCTGTATTGCCGCTGGGTTGTATGGTGGCCCAGTTCATCGAGTCTGGGTCATATCCTCGGTATGTGGCTTGCTGAGACATCTTGTGGTGGCGCGAAACGGTTGCCCCGTCGCGCCGGGCGGTGGCTCTGCCGTTAGGCTTAGCCGACCCGCCGGCGTGGCCGACCGATGAAACACTCAGGAAAAGCTTTAAATGGGCCCACCTCGTAGGAAATCGTATCCAGGGATGCCGGATGACGTTCGGTGTCCGATGGTCGTAGCGTGGATGGGCTCAGATGAGATTATCCGCGGCTCCTGCCGAAAATCGGCGGAGCCGATCTGCCTCTGTGTAGACTCCTAAACACAGGCGCGCGCGTCGAGTCCGCTATGCGAGCGCGCGAAGCCGCAGCTAAACGTCAAAAACGAGCTGACGGAGCCGAACTGCGAAACCAGCAACGCGACCATGCGAGACAGAGTATTACGAAGTGTGCAGCAGGCTTTCGCTTTCACGTGTTACAGGGGCCCTATAACGTAAAACTATTACAATGTGTTTTTATTCCAATATCCTGACGTCAAATTTGCGTAACCACCGACGCAAACATCGGGCGGTCACCCGCAGGGTTGTCTGAACAGCCCAATCAAACACTCTCCTAGTTTATTGGAGGACTACTAGTTCTTTGCTTTCAAAATTAATAACATAGCCTACAAAGAACGGTTTTTCGTTTGTTGGCTGTCAGGAGGCGACAAGCACGCTCAAGTGGAGAGGGTTTCGATGGAGCCGAGCCAGTGCACTGAAAATCGATAGCCGGATGAAGAGGGTGGTGTCGGCGTCTGCGGTTAGTCCGCTTTCCCTTAGTTAGCTTGCGATGGCTGGTAGAAAAACGCGGTGGCGTGCAACGGAAGGTTAAGAATGCCGCTAAAACGGATCCTCAACAAAGAAGAGTTGGCAGAGCAAGGTCGATCGTAAACGTGCTGAAAGTTCTTGAAAACATTACACGGCCACGCAAATTTTTAATTCTACACAAATAAACCCACGCTCTTCGGCGGGTGCGAGGAGCCAGTGCCTGAGCGATCGCTGGCCGCCATCTTTTATTCCTTTCGTAACGGGCTACCAGAGGTTATTCAGAAAAAAAAACAGTTTTGTTCGGCACGTTAATGCATCTTTAACGCCTACACGTCACTTTGACGCGGTGAGTTCTGGCGGTTTTGTGACGTCGCGTGACAGGCAAGTGACGTGGGTACAGTCCGAAAACTTTTGACCAGTAGCAGAAGGCTAATGGCGAAAAAGGCGTTGAATGAGAAATAACTATTTTTCTTTCGTTCGGTCAACTCATGCATAATCAGTGTGTACACATCATATCAGATGGGGAGCTATCGCGGTTTTTGTGACGTCCCATGACAGCCAGGCCAAGTGGGGGTGGTCCAAAGAAGTTTTTAACCAATCGCACAGGGCTGACTGCAGAATTTGAATAGAAAAGGTTGGAATAGCTTTATGCTATAGCGCCCCAGGAGTGCAACATGTTGCATAATACTATTCTGTCATTCTAGGAAACGGGAAAGACGAATTAAAGCTACCTACTCGTGGGCTTTACAGAAAACAGGAAGCTATTGGCCTATATTTAGGAACCTTGGCCCATATTCACAAAACGTTCTTACGCTAAAAGCATTCGTGCCAGCCAAGAGTGATGCAGGAGATATTATTAGCGAAGACGATCAGCCAATGATAAGCCGCAGTTACGAACTAAAATCTTTGTAAATTGAGCCTCTTATTCCTTTGGGATGACCTTTGCGACTTGCATGAAAACATGCAAAATAAAAGGTGCTATCAAGTCAATAACAGGTTTGACAGGCAAAATCTGCAAGTAATCTGCGCCACAAGACGCGCTGTTTTTAAGGCCGTGAAATGTAGATACAAATTCCATGATATCAACAGGACAAAGGAAAGTGTTATCAGGGCTGCTGGAATAAATAAATTGGAATGTCTCTGAACTGCCAGTAGGCTGAAAATCAAAGCGGAAGGAGGTGTTGAAGGCGAGGAGCCAGCGATGAGCCGCTCATTTCGATTTACTGCAGCTAGCCTCGCAAGCATTCCCAAATGGTTCAACCATCTTTGTTGTCTGCTTTAGTACGCAGGGTACAAGGGAACAAACAAGCTAACGCGTTAGCTTGAGGGTCTATTAAACGAACGATGGCGTCCTCATCTGAACCCAACGAACTCGCACTATCCCTCATAAAATTCCATCATTTTAAATGCCAAAGATATCCTTGCTCATCAATGCGAAGTCCGCCAGAAATACCCTCCGCTTCGCCTATAACTCAGCGGGGAAGAGGCCGCCCATTGGCGCAAAACCCAGGCCGGGGTATTTCCCTTTTAAAAATGTCAAACGTCATGTATCCCACTCACTATAGGGCCAAGTGCCCTTGTAACGGTGGCATGCCCACCCTAATACATGTAATCTGGGAATGCACTCAGCACCTTCATAGGCCAAATAGCAGTAATACAATGAAGCAGTGGTAGGCATACCTCTCCCGTTCCTACTTGGCAGGACAAAAGTTCTTAATTAACCAGGTCAGGCAGGCGGCAGGGGTCAGTGGGGCCCTGGACAGAGGGGCTCCGACCACACCTCCTTAAACTATTTTCCTGTCAAATAAATTTTCTATATATACAGGGTGTCCCAGAAGTATTTCCCTGATTACCGACTTGCAGAAGGCAGAAAATATGATAGACACATACTTTCTATCTCGAAGTACAGGTAAAATTTTCAAGTTTTTCTACGCACACACAATTAAATTTCAACGTGTGCTCCTTTCGTTGCCCGAAGGATATCCAGGCCATATTCCAATTTCATCCATCTGTTGGTCAACATTTCGTCAGGGATGGATGTTATGACATCATTAATTCTGCACCGTAATGCTGAGATGTCGTTCACTGGTGTTTTGGTGTTTGGTAAACCTGGTCTTTGACATAAACCTAATAGAAGAAATCCAGTGACCTTATGTCCGGTGCATGTTTTTAATCAGGGAAAGACTTCTGGGACACCCTGTTATCTATATCGAAGTTAATGTTATCGGGTGTTCCATTTATAGTATCAGAGCTAAAAATAGTGGCTAGTTGCCTCTAGAGAGCGCCACCGCGACCTCAGCTACGTTGCAAGATGCCTGTATAATATTGCATCTTGGTCATTCTCATGCCCTTGCACAATTTGTTTCGGTACGCCTTGTACTGCGACAAATCAGGCAAGTCGTTAGTTTCGACAAAAGTGTTGTAAAATCAGTCGTTAATATTATTGCGATGTAGTAAGGAAGGATTGAATCGGGGCTTTCTCATTCTTTTAGGACTTGAGACTTTCTTAGAAAATGTTGAGTGTATAAATGTCCGAACCTAAGTATAAATGCCTCGCACGCAGCATTCGCGTGCTCTGCGCAGTACACGTCGTTCCATAGCGCATTTTGCACTGCAACCTGAAAACATTCAAGATTACTTTCAGTTAGTACTTGATAATCACGATCACATCGCAATGAGGCATCTGTTGCGCGCGCGTTTCAATGCGCATAAATACATTACCATATGATCGCTCAAGTTACATCAGACCCCCCGATTTCTTTAGCGACAACTCAACACTCGTTACAAAACGTCAAGGAGTGTTGCTGACTGCAGCGTAATACGAGTCGGAGATTTATTAACATTTGCGCCCCCATTAGTAGATACAATATTATCAAGATCGGATCGCAGTGTGCTGTCAGTCAACATATCAATACTAAAACCTTTACCAGAGAAAACGGTCTACTTATTTTCATTGACAAACTGACCTGCATTGTCTAGGCATTTCAAGAATTCTGATGCAGCGCCATTTGGGGGGCGATAAAGAAGGAAAAAGCAGTGCGGTGGCTGAGAAGCGAGAGCCCCTCGCCATCATCAGATGCAAAAGATAACTCTGGGATAATTTGGTATTGAAGAGCAGAAAGGAGAACAAACGAGACGCCGTCACCTCTACGGCCAATTGGACGGTTAATAAAACACGTCTGAAACATTGGGAGCACTAATAAGTTATCATCTACATGTCGCGCTTAAGATATCATCAGGACATCGAAGTGAAAGTCACAGCCGTTTATCAACACGTCAAGCTCATCAAACTTGTTGCACATTCAACGATCGTTGATGTGAAAACACTTTACCTAGCGGCAAGATAAGAACTCAGAACCGAGGTGCCCTTTTATCTTTTCAGGAATCATATAGTTTCCAGCCTCTAGCGCAAACATCATCGACGCAGAAATTGGCAAACTACAAGGGAAAAGAAGAGCATTGCATGCGTTTCCATGGTCAGTTTCTCTGAGTGAACTGTCTGCAGCCATGCGATCTACATCTGTCATCGACACAATGTGCCAATACAGGCTTTGAATCTTCTCGGCGCTCAAGCACTGGACTACCAGCGCCTCAACAAGATCACTCGCAAGGAGTCTACCCTCTCCCGCGCATAGAAGACGCGATTGATAGTCTACAGGGTGCACAATTCTTTTCGTCTCTAGATTTGCGCGAGGGGTATTAGGAAGTACCGATGACAGACCCAGATCGCGCGAAGGCAGCTTTTGTCACACCCGATGGCTTATATTAACTTAGTGTCATGCCTTTTGGACTTTGTAATGCACCCGCAACTTTTGAGCGCATGATGGACACCGTTCTGCGCGGCTTGAAGTGGCACACGTGCTTGTGCAGTCTTGACGACGTTGTTGTTTTAGCTCCTGACCACGCACATTCAGCAGTTCCGGTTGTCTTTTGACGCGTTTAACAAACACTGGCCTACAACTAAACCTAAAGAAGTGCCGAAGTGCCAATTTGCAGCTCAGCAGCTGACAATTCAAGGTTACGTCGTATTCAACGTAGGTAACTCTCCCAGACCCAGCCTAACCTCTGGCCGTCGCCGAATTTCCTCAGCCAACATCCGTCAAAGAATTGCGCAGTTTCTTAGGTATGTGCTCTTACATCAGACGTATCATTCGCAATGGGTATTTTCGCTGTTCCGAGGCCATGTCCAGGATGTCAAGGAGTGATATATAAATGAAGGTAGAAACACTGGCATTCGATGTAACTGGGAAGCGCGAGAGGGCATCGGCGTCAGAGTGCCTGCATCCATAGCGACAGACGACACGGATATCCTATTCCTGGATTCGGAGGGCCCACCAAGGGAGGCGGCCAAACGGGTCTTTGAGGTTAGACAACCATGAGACCGCGTGATGATCCGTCGCCACATGGAACGGTCGACCATAGACATAGGGGTGAAATTTCTGATGAGCCCATATGATGGCCAGGCACTCTTTTTCCGTTACTGAGTGATTGGCCTCATGTTTTCTCAGGCACGGCTGGCATAAACGGCCACGTATTCGGCATTAGTATTCTTACGTCGTGCGAGCACGGCACCAAGGTGAATGAATGAATGTGTGTGGTTTAGTGGCGCAAGGGCCACATATGGCCAAAGAGCGCCAAGACAGTGTTAATGATTTCGCGGTGATGATAATGAGTTCTGTGAAGATGTGACTTGGCTGTAAAGGGGCCTAAAAATAGTGGCTGTAAAGTGCGTAAAATCTATGTGCTATAAAATTATGCCGATGACTAATGACGAATACTATGAACTGTAATGAAGAAGAAGAGCACAGGAACAAGGCCAGCCAGATCGTCTCTTCCATGCCTGCTGTGCAACCAGTGGGCCAGCCGGATCGACAGTGCTTGGCACGAGTGTGAGCCGTTCGAGCTACCAGCTGTTCCTGCTCTGCGTCACCTGCTTCCTCGGTTACGAAGAGACGTTACCATCGGAACTGTTCAGTGCACCCATTACAATTGGTGGAGGTGCGGGGTACTCAAGAACATCTACACCCTGGAACTCCGGTCTCGGACTCTGCCTCCCGTCATGCCTGACTCTCGCCAGCCGACGCCGCCGCCAGCCCCCGTTGCCTGCTCTGGCGCTGTCCCGCAACGCCATCCAGCGGTTTTCAGCGGTACGGACGAACAGGACGTCAATGACTGGTTGGCTACGTACGAACGGGTGAGCTTGCACAATCGATGGGATGATACCCAGTGGCGTAGCAACAGGGGGGGCCGGGGGGCCGTGGGCCCCGGGTGCAAGGGGCGGTCATATACGTCTGAAGACACCCCTCTTTCCGCTGGCTACACCCGGCGGGGGGGGGGGGGGTGACAGAAGACCTATGGGCCCCGGGTGCCAGACGACCTAGCTACGCCACTGATGATACCGCCAAGTTAAATGCCGTCATATTCTACCTAGCGGGAGTGGCTCACCTGTGGTTTAAGAATCACGAAGCCGACTTTCAGTCCTGGTCCGCGTTCAAGACCAGTTTCGCTGCAGTTTTCGGTCGCCCTGCCGTCCACAAGTTGCGCGCCGAGCAGCGGTTACGAGAGCGAGCGCAACAACCAGGTGAAACATTCACCTGTTACATCGAAGAGGTTCTCAACCTGTGCAAACGTGTGGATGCTTCTATGCCCGAAAATGAGAAATTAAAGCACATTTTGAAGGGCATCGCCAATGACATTTTTCAAATGTTGATCGCCAAGAGTCCGCGCACCGTAGCAGAGCTCATAAACTTGTGCCAAAGCTACGACGAGTTGAGAAGGCAACGCGCTTTGACCAGGCGCCTCTCAGTGGCTGACGAGGCCCTCTCTTCCATGACCGTCCTCCCTGATCGCTCCCCCCTGCTCACACAAATCCAAGCTTTCGTGCGGGAGGAAATTGCACGTCAGCTCTCTCTAATGCCCTTTGCTGAGCTACCCCAACAGCAGCCGCTGCCTTCACAGCCTCCTACACAGCTCGCCCCTACGCACCGGCGGGTTATTGAAGAGCAAGTTGCTGAGGCCCTACCTATGCAGCATCAGCAGTACCCTGTCGCCGCGCCACTTACCTACGCAACCGTCGCCGCGCAGCCTCAAGTTGCTGAGGCTCTACCAATGCAGCATCAGCTGTACCTTGGCGCCGCGCCACCTACTTACGCATCCGTCGCCGCGCAGCCTCCTCGTCAACCACTCGTTGCGCTACATCCACGGCCGCTACCACCCGTTCGTCATCCCGTTCATCGACCTCCTCCTGCGTTTGCTAATCCTTGGCGCACACAAAACAACAGGCCCATATGTTATGCCTGCGGTATTCCCAGCCATGTTGCACGACTCTGCCGCCGCCGCATGCTGCACTCTGATGGGTTGGTGCAGTCGCCTCCCTACGCCGACGTGCAACCTTTTCAAGACACTTATCTTAGTCGGCAATCGAACAGGCCACCAGCCGAGTGCCCGGTCCTTCCACGTCGTTCGCCTTCCCCGCGTCGCCGCTCGTTATCCCCCTTGCATCGGCGCCCTTCACCCACGCAAGAGGAAAACTAAGCACCGCAGTTCAGGAACTGCATCGCCATCGATCTGTACAAGTCCTTCATTGTCGCCTTCGAACGTTGTCGATCTAACTGTGGACGGCCTCCCTACCGTTGCGCTAATTGATACTGGAGCAGCCGTGTCTGTCCTCCTATGGCCCGCTCGTCTCCACGTCGTAAGTCGCCAGGATGGCTCCGCTTTTGCACCGGGGGTAATTGTAATGAAGAAGAAGAGCACAGGAACAAGGCCAGCCAGATCGTCTCTTCCATGCCTGCTGTGCAACCAGTGGGCCAGCCGGATCGCCAGTGCTTGGCACGAGTGTGAGCCGTTCGAGCTACCAGCTGTTCCTGCTCTGCGTCACCTGCCTCCTCGGTTACGAAGAGACGTTACCATCGGAACTGTTCAGTGCACCCATTACAGAACATTAGAATCCATCGTAGAAGAATGATAAATTATTTAAAATATGCGAGAAGTTAAATTGCTTACAGCACTACTGCCTCGCCAGAGCCCTTGAACCACAAGGGCCTAGAGGCATGTGCTATTCAAAATAATTATCATAGCGGCATCCTCTGAAGAGAGGAGGCGCTACGAACATGTGGGGCTAATAACGTACAACACAACATCTTTCATAAAACCTAGGACTGCGTTGGTGTCAAAGAGTGGTTCTGGACCAAGTAACATAACAGGATGGAGGGGGATGTGCTGCCGGTATGCTAAGAGAAAATGTTTCTTTCTTTCAGCTTCGGCTTCCCGACACTCCAGTAGGACGTGGAGGATGGTCAGCCTCTCCCCGCATCTACCACAGGTTGGAGGCTCGTTTCCCGTGAGTAAAAAGTTATGTGTGCCAAATGTGTGTCCTATTCTTAGACGACAGAATAGGACATCTGTCCGGCGTGATTTTGTTACAGGAGGCCAGAAACATAATTGTGGCTTTATTACATGCAGCTTATTATTTGTTTCCAGGTCCCACAAATGTTGCCAGTAGTTTCGCAGTTTTCTTCTTAAGGAAGGTTTCAGGTCTGTGACAGGGACCGAAGCAGTAGGACTAACTGCATGCAATGAGATGGATGTGGCCATCTGGTCCGCTAGTACGTTTCCCTCAATGCCCCTATGTCCAGGCACCCAGCATATAATCACATGTTGGTTAGATATATACGCTTTACACAGTATGGAGTAGAGTTCATTAATTACCGGATTTTTGTGGCTACAGAAAGACATCAAGGCCTTCACAACACTAAGGGAGTCCGTATATATAACTGATTTCTGGAGTTTTGATTTATTTATATGCTTTACGACCGACAGCAGTGGGTAAGCCTCAGCCGTAAAGATAGTAGTTTCCGGATGCAGTACATCGGTTTCCGAGAAGGATGGACCGATGGCTGCATAGGACACCCCGTCGTGTGACTTTGATGCGTCTGTGTAGAACTCCGTGCAGGAGTATTTGTGCTGGAGTTCCCGGAAATGCATTTGGATTTGAATCTCTGGAGCGTGTTTTGTAACTTGCATGAAGGATATATCGCATTGTATCAGCTGCCACACCCAAGGAGGTAGCAGCTTGGCTGCATGCATTGGGCGAAGCTCGAGGATTGGGACACGCATTTCATCACTAAGCTCCCTCACACGCAGCGAGAAAGGCTGTCTTACGGAGGGACGATTATGAAAGAGTGTAGCATATGTCGTATCGTTAATGGTATTAAAACACGGATGTTGAGGATTAGAGTGGACTTTCAAAAAATATGTTTGGCTGATGCATGTTCTCTGCAGATGAAGTGACCACTCATTTGATTCTGCATATAGGCTTTCAATAGGACTTGTTCTGAAAGCTCCAGTGGCCAGTCGGATTCCTAGATGGTGGACCGGATCTAGCATCTTTAGCGCGCTCGGGGCTGCAGAATGATAGATCACGGCACCGTAGTCCAACCGTGATCGGATGAGGCTCTTGTAAAGATTCATTAAACATTTCCTGTCGCTGCCCCATGTTGTGTGGGATAACACTTTAAGTAAGCTCATTGTTTTTAAGCATTTGACCTTGAGGTACTTTATATGTGGAATAAAAGTTAATTTCGAATCAAGTATGATGCCTAAGAACTTGTGTTCTTTGTTCACAGGAATTCGCTGACCATACATTTTGATACTGGGTTCTGCAATGAGGCCTCTCTTTCTTGTGAAAAGCACAAATGAACTTTTGTTGGGGTTAACTTTAAATCCGTTTTCTTCTGCCCATTTGGACACATTGTTCAAGCCCTGTTGAACTTGCCTCTCACATACTGTAAGGTTGCATGATTTGAAACCTATCTGTATGTCGTCTACGTAAACAGAATAAAAAATGGCTGGCGGTAATGAAGCACGAAGGGTGTTCATTTTCACGATGAAGAGCGTGCAGCTAAGTACACCTCCTTGAGGTACACCACTTTCCTGTATAAAAGGTCGCGACAATACATTGCCGACTTTCACGCGGAATGTACGGTTAGACAAATAGCTTTCTATTAGGACGAGCATATTGCCACAGATGCCAATTCCCGACAAGTCTCTCAAGATCCCATAGCGCTACGTAGTGTCGTACGCCTTCTCCATATCGAGGAATACGGATAGGAAATATTGTTTATGTAGAAAGGTGTCGCGAATGTTTCCCTCAATGCGCACAAGGTGATCGGTTGTGGACCGCCCTTTTCTGAAGCCACACTGAAAGGGATCGAGGATATTGTTGAGTTCAAGGAAATGTACAAGTCTCCGGTTAACCATTTTTCCAAAAAGCTTACAAAGAAAATTTGTAAGAGCTATCGGACGGTAACTTGCCGCCAAGGAAGGGTCTTTATCCTGCTTAAGACCAGGGACCACAATCGCTTCTTTCAATGTGGATGGGAGGTATCCCGTAGCCCAAATAGCGTTGAAAAGCGTGAGTAGTGTAAGTTTGGTGTCAGTGTGTAAGTTTTTGATCATTTCGTACATGACTCTATCAGGTCCCGGTGCAGAGCTTTTGCATGTGGTCAAGGCAGCTCTCAACTCAGCAATACTGAACGGCCGGTTATAAGGTTCATTCTGTCTCGATTTTCGGATTATTGGCTTACATTCTTCTATTTGTTTGTATTTCAAAAAGGATTGCGAATAATGGTTTGAACTCGACACGTTCTCAAAGTGTTCTCCAAGTGAGTCTGCCTGATCTTTCAGTGTTCCACCCTGTGTGTTCACCAAAGGAAGTGAATATGTTTGTCCCCCTTTTATCCTATTAACCCTGTTCCAGACTTTGGCCTCATCTGTATAGGAGTTGATAGCAGATAAAAACTTCTGCCAACTCTCTCTTCTGGCCTGTCGGCGGGTTCGCCTGCCTTGGGATTTTATTTGTTTAAAATTGATAAGATTCTCCGCAGTGAGGTAGGCGCGTAGAAAACCCCACGCTTTGTTTTGTTTCTTACGAGCGATCCTACAATCGTCGTTCCACCACGGGACACGCCGTTTGCATGACAATCCATTTACTTATGATATACATTTAGTAGCGGCATCTATTATGAAGGCTGTAAAATATTCCACAGCAGCATCAATTCCTAACGAGGACATGTCATCCCATGATTTACTTGTTAAGTTTCGGAATTTCTCCCAGTCTGCTGTCTCAATCTTCCACCTAGGAGCCTGTGGTGGATATTCCTCTCCTTTAAATGTTCTTAATAGTATGGGGAAATGGTCGCTTCCCTAAGGATTGTTCGTAACTTCCCATTCGAGTTCAGGCAGTATGGACGGGGAAACTATGCTCAGATCAATTGAAGAAAAGGTATTGTTTGCAAGACAGTAATATGTGGGTCTCTTCTTATTCAGAATGCACGCACCAGAAGAAAAAAGGAACTGTTCAACAAGACGACCTCGCGCATCTATACGAGAGTCGCCCCAGAGGGAGCTGTGCGCATTGAAATCGCCAAGAACAACATAAGGTTCTGTCAATCAATCTATAAAGGATTGGAAGTCATGTTTTGTTAATTTGTAGTTTGGGGGCACGTAAAGAGAGCAAATGGTGACGAGTTTATTTAGAAGAACAGCTCGAACCGCCACTGCTTCGAGGGGCGTTTGTAGCTGTAAACGCTGACAGGAGATACTTTATGAATTAAAATTAATAATAATTAAATTAATTAATACCACAGCATCATCGCGATCTTTGCGGAACTTGACATACGGTCGGAGAAAGCTTGTGTGTTGTGGTTTTAAGTGTGTTTCCTGTAGACACAGCACTTTTGGATTGTGTTTTTGGATAAGCTCTTGTACGTCATCAATGTTCCTAAGAAGACCTCTGACATTCCATTTAATGATTTGTGTATCCATATTAAAGAATATTGGTGCTGTGTTTACGGAAACGGAAGTGATGCCTTAGGTTACAGAGCTCTTTCGAGGAATCGGGGTTCTGCATTTTCTGGAGCGTTCGAAGGAGCCTCGCCGCTCCTTAGGCGTTTGTTGCGCCTTGAGGACAGGTGCAGTGTCCATTGCCTCTTGTGAGGCGCCGGACACGTGCTCTTGCGAGCGAGAATTTAGCAGCGAGGGTCCTGCCTTGGAGGGCAAGACCCCTGCGCCCACCAGCCCGGAGGTCGATGGGGCACCCTGCGGGATTTGGCTGCGCCGGCTGTTGCCAGCGCTAGAAGGGGCCGGGGAGGTTGGGGCAGCCTCGGCTGCGCCCACCTTCGGGGTCGATGGCCCCGTTTGCTGAGTAGGCGGAGCAGCGCTAGCTGCAACCACCATGGGGGCAGATGGCGTAACTGCCGACTCACTGCCTGTGGGTCGGACAGCCGCCGGAGACCGTTGTGGCGCTGCCCCCTGACGCGCCACTTCGGCAAAGGTGTTCTTTGGCAGGAAGGACACCCGCCTGCGTGCTTCCTTAAAACTTATATTTTCCTTTACTTTGATCGTTACAATCTCTTTCTCTTTTTTCCAAGATAGGCACGACCGCGAGTACGCGGCGTGCTCCCCATCACAGTTCACACAGTGGAGAGTGTTTTCACACGATTCAGCGGAGTGCTCATGAGCACTGCATTTTGCACAGGTTTGGCGGCCGCGGCAGTTCGATGAGCTGTGGCCAAATCGCTGGCATTTAAAACATCTCAAAGGGTTTGGGACATATGGTCTGACCCAGAGCTTCACATATCCTGTCTCAATACTCTCAGGGAGCACACTTGAACCAAAGGTAAGAATTAGATGTTCTGTTTTGATCTCTTTTCCATCGTGCCTTAGCAGAATTCTCTTAACATTGATTACGTTTTGATCGCTCCAGCCTTCTAATAGCTCCATCAGGTCATCATCCGAAAGTACACCACGGGTGGTGTTCATCGTGCGGTGCGGGGTAACTGTGACTGGGACATCTCCAAATGATAGAAGGTTAGGCAGTTTCTCGTGTTGTTTTTTGTCGCGGAGCTCCAAAAGGAGATCACCGCTAGCCATCTTCGATGCTTTATAACCTGGTCCAAATGCCTGAGTTAGGGTTTTTGAAACAACAAAAGGTGAGATTGTTCGTGCTAGTTTTCCTTGTTTTTCAGAATGGATTACATGAAATCGCGGGAAAGTTTCTTTTTGGCGTCCAAAAAATTCAAAGATTTCTTCGGTGCGCCCCCTTTTCAGGGAGCGATCAGATAGTGGAGGGAAAGAACTAGCCATAAGTGGGAGTGTACTTTTCGGTAGTAGTGCCAGCCACCCACCATGGAGCCCAACAAGGGGACGCTGCAGGGCCTGTAAAACAGGGCCTACAAACGCCAGCTGTACGCTACCACTATAACCAAATATGACGTACCCCAGGTTGGCTACTCACACAAGGTTAACCCTTGCTGCCAGGAAGATCGGAAGTAATAAAGAAATGAGAAGGAGACAGGAAAGATGAAAAGTCAGAGAAAGACGAAGGCTGGAGGGAGAGACAGACAGGAAAAGGCAACTACCGATTTCCCCCCGGGTGGGTCAGTCCGGGGGTGCCGTCTATGTGAAGCAGAGGCCAGAGGGGTGTGTTGACTCCGCCGGGGGGCCTTAAAGGTCCAAACACCCAGCATCAGCTCAACCCCCAGGATCCCCCTTTCCCCAGACACGGCGAAGCCGCGCACGGCTACACGCGGGAGCGTCCGACCCTCATGTGCTCGGGTCCGTGGTGTCGCAACACACCAAACGCCTGCTGACGCAGACGCCCCTGCGGGGGGCACCAAGGTCGACACCACTGGCGTCAGTGTGAAGTTCTGTAAGTGCGCTTGGATCACAATGGCTCAAGATTGGCGGAGACGTAAGTAGGCGGCGAAGAGTCGTAAAAGTATCATCAGAGGCTTCCCACAAATTAGACATTTCATTGTCGCCTTGGGTCGCGTTGACGCAACGAGCCAGGGCAGACCACTATAGTCATAGAGGCAGCGGGTTGTGGTCGTGGTGGTCCTCCTTCTGGCATAATGAAGACGAGCTGCAACGTCCCATTGCGAAGTTCCAGAATTCCTGTTGTACCCCGCACCTCCACAAATTTTAAAGGGAGCTTATTTGAGTCGTAGAGCAGCAGCAACAAACGCAGGTAAGGCGCAGGCAAAGAGCGAACTGGGTAGGCGCCGCGCAACAGGGAATTTCAGCATGCTGTTCTTCCTCACAATATATATATATATATATATATATATATATATATATATATATATATATATATATACTGGATGAAAGTTACTCGAGATGATCCAGTTCCTTTATAAGCACACAAAGAGTACGAAACACAGGAGTTCGGTTTCTCTCTCACTATAGTATATATATATATATATATATATATATATATATATATATATATATTGTAACAGATACGAAATGCACGGACAAGAAGAGAGAAGAGAAGACGAAGAGAACGAGGAGTTTGAGAGGCCGAGCTGCGCTTCTATCACGCTACGATCATCGTCCATCTCCTGTAAATGAAACCAAACAATATATATATATATATATATATATATATATATATATATATATATATATATATATATATATATATATATATATATATATATAAACGGCACACCCGACTTCACTCACCCTGTCCAAGCGCTCTCGGCACTGCATCCTATACTAAGTAGTGGTGCGATCAATAAAGTTGTTCACCACTAGCCAGCGCATCATTCATGCTGCTACACTGGTCATAGCCTATTTACAACAGTACGCCACCGTAAACGATATTGTTAAGGCGCAACCGCTAGTCACGCCACTCAGAATACGATTTGACGTGTAGACGAGGAATCGGTCTCGACAGTCATCTTGTTTATGAACATTGCCTCTCTTGTAAATATTTTAAATACATCTTTATAGTAACTTCCGCAACGTAACATATTGGTGGAGGTGCAGGGTATACCCACGAGGGATAACAACGGAGCTCCGAAATGGTCGTCACCTAGGATTGTACAACATGACAGATGAAACAGGACCCGGAATGGCGCGGCCTCCATCAACGCCTACAAATTCGACGGTTATCCTGGCTCCGCCGAGGGGTCTAGGAACGTTCTGCGGCGCCGACCGCCTTGAGGAGGAAGACTGGATCACCACATATGAGCCCCCAACAAATGGCATCCGACGATTACGTTGGCTGACTTGATGTTCTACCTACAACGCACGGCGACGGCGTCGTATGATAACCACGAGGAAAAGCTTAACACCCAGGGCACATGCAGGCAAGAACTGGGGGACTCTTGGCCGTCCCGCTGGGCGGAAGAGTGCCGCTAAGAAAGAACTGGCGACCAGCGACCAAACGCCCACAGAACCATGCGTCTCTTACGTCGAACATGTGCCGGCTCTGTGCCGTAAGGCGCACAGCGATATGACTCAGTCAGATAAGGTTGGACATGTACTGATCAAACTGCTCATGTAAAAAAATTGTGAAACAGTACAGAACATCATAAAATAGTGTCAGCGCTTTGAGCACGTCTGCCGAACATAGCTGCGACGTCCTCTTGTGACGATAGGCTAGGAATTCAACAACCATCATAAGTCGATCTGACGTGAATAGTGCGGCGAGAACTTGAAGTCATGGCTCCTGCCGCCCTTTCTTCCCGCCCCAGTGAGCCGCACAGCTTGCCTATAGTGTCATTTCTACAAGCAACTATCAGCTAAGAACTGGCTAATCTTGGAGTTCATCGCGTATGTGCCGTTTCCACTTCACAGCTGTCTAATGCTACTTGTCCATCCATTGGTCAGTCGTATGCTGCACGCTAACGAAGCCTAGCCGACTGGTGAACCACAGATCATCAGCCAATTTGTTTTGCCCGCCAACGTATCGGTCACATTGCTCCCTATTATAAAAACCGTACTGTTTTCTCCCCTCGTCGGCCGCCATTCTCATGTTATTATCGCCCCAAATAAAGCCACCGTCGTTACCAGCTTCCATTTGGACCGCAAATGCCAAACAGTCCCTCGTTCCGACGTTGCCAGTCCTGTTCACCACCAGCTCGTCGAACATCGTCCCTATCCCCGCAGACTCGCTGTCCACCATCCCTGATACAGCCTCGACGCCCGTGCATGAAATCTAAACGATGCAGCTCCCGAAGGTGGTGCTGCCTTCACTACTCGACCGCAAAACCCTCTGATCACTTTGCCGATGACGTCAGCGTCAAAGCACTCATTGACATTGGCGCGCTTATATCCGTGATGAGTGCGCAATAGCGCCGGCTCCTGAACAAAGTTCTCGCACCCTCTACCTCACACACCCTCCGCCTCGACGATGTAGGAACGCCTACCGTGCTTAGTATGTGCAGCGCTCGCATTGGCAACGCGGGGCGCCTAACCGCTGTTTTGTTCGCCGATTTTGAACAATTCCGTTACCACGTGATACTTGCCTTAGTGTTTTTATCGTCCCATTCAGCCCTCTTTGACTACGCGCGTAGTGTCATTCAGCTTGAACTTCCCATGGTTGCTATAGTCCACCAGTCACACAACCACGGTTATGCTCTCCCGAGGACATCCGCCCGTAGCCTCAAGCCACTACGTGCGTCACTGTAATGCCGCTTCGATCTGTTCCTGACGGCGTCTACGTACTATGTGCCACCGCTGACATACTGCTAAAGAGAATTTTGGCCATTCCCCATACCCTGCTCACTGTTACAGGCAACCAGACTTCGCTCCCTCCCCTTAATTATAACTGCTCGACTCAAATAGTTCCCAGAGGCGCGTATTTGGGT
Organism: Dermacentor variabilis; assembly: GCF_050947875.1. Taxonomy (NCBI): domain Eukaryota; kingdom Metazoa; phylum Arthropoda; class Arachnida; order Ixodida; family Ixodidae; genus Dermacentor; species Dermacentor variabilis. Next base: position 134,856,729 of record NC_134571.1, read on the forward strand.
GACATCTTGCTTGTCAACGATTGCAAGACATCGGCTCTTGACGGGGACATTCCGTCACCCTCTACAGCAACCTGCGATTCAACCACGCTAGTCACAGACGAACTTGGCAAGATGATTGCACCTGGCCTTCTTCCTGCACATGCTGCGGACCTCCGCCGTCTCTAAGAAACTTACCGCGCCATTTTTTTTTTTTTACCTTGACGGTCGCCCTTTAGCCCTGACATCAGGGTCAGCCCCCGTATTTACACAGGAGACGCCGATTCGATGCACCGCCGGCCACACCGTGTTTTACATGCGGAGCGACAAGTGATACAAAGTCGATAAACTATTGACTAAAGGCTTTATCGAGCCGTCTTGCAGTCGGTGGGCGTCCCCTGTTGTCTTTGACAAGAAGGACGGCAGTTGGTGCTTTTGTGTCGATTACCGACACCTCAACCAAATCAGGCGCCAGGAGGTCCTACCCTTGCCGCGTATTGATGACGCTTTGGACTATTTGCACGGAGCCAAGTACTTTTCATCCATAGACCTTTGATCAGGCTATTGGCAAATCTTAGTAGATGACATGGACAGTGAGAAAACTACCTTCGTCAAACCTGACGGCGTCTACTAATTCAAAGTTATACCGTTTGGTCTTTGTAATGCTCCGGCAACTTTCAAAACAAAAATGGACTTTTTACATCACGGCTATAAATGGTCTACATGGTCTATATATTTAAGTGACCAATTATACCTCAACAACAATTTACAAAAAAATCCTACAATGGTGTAATAAATGGCAAATGTCACTGCATGAGCCCAGTAAAATCAGTTGGTAGGACTATAACAAGGAAGAAGGTGTCTCTGAGGTATAAATACAGCGTCGGTCTACACGAACTAAAAAAAGATAACAGGATATAAATATTTAGGATTAATATTTACCGCCACATGAATGAAGTCTGTAGCAGGGCAAATCAAGTTTGTGCAGCGTCTGGCGAAGATTGTATTGTGCAACTCGTGAAGTGAAAAGCCTAGCGTGTAAGATACTAATACAGCCAATTACTCAATATGCTAAGATTGTATGGGACCCTCACACAGCTACTAACCGTCACAATATATTTAATAAATATCAGCACGTGCACTCTCCTACTGAACTATGCAGTCGTGCAAACCTTTGCGCTTTATAAGTAAGGACTAAATTTTACCAATTAAAATTTTTATTTTTAATTATTCATAATCAGGTTAAAACTAATTTATCTCAATTCTATGAAATTTCTTCACGCCAACGCTCTAGACAGTGGCACAGTTTATACATACAGCTGCCAGCTACACGGAATGACAGATTCAAATATAGCTTTTTTCCGAGTGCGATTAAAGTATGGGCTGAATTACCAAATTCAGTCGTCGTATCTTCTTCCGTCAGTGCTTTTATGGCAGTGCTTTTATGGCTGCTTTATAGACTCATGTTCTCTGATATGAATCCGACTTCGCATGTATTTCTGTTTCTGATGCGTATAAAACAAGAGTATTGTGTGTTTGTTCACCGAATGTCACTTTATAGATACCATGATTGTACTGCCTTGTCATTTTTCACTCGACATGTAGCAAATTTTTTTTAATCTTTTCTTGTATTTTTCTCACTTTTTAAAGGCTCTTTCTTTAGCTGACAGTACAAATGAACAAACAAACATGCCTGTATTATCTAGACCATGTGATAGCCTTTTCACCAACATTCCCGAGTCTTCTAACGCGTCTGTCGGCCATACCTGGTGTTTTTCGACGCGTCGGCCTCCAATTGAACTTATCCAAGTGCCACTTTGGACATCGTCAAATTACCGTTCTTGGCAATCTGGTCAGTGCCGCTGGCATTCAACCTGACCCTGACAAATTCGCGCGGTCCAGAACTTTCCTGTTCCGTTTTCCACCGCGGACGTAAGAAGATTTGCTGGACTATGCTTCTACTTCCGTCGTTTCAAGAATGACGTTGCTTTCACATGGGGCCTTACTGAAACCAAAGCCTTCTCTGCCCTCGTACGCTTTCTAACGTCTCCCCCAATGCTAGCTTATTATGATCCATCTGCCACCACTGAACTCCACACGGATGCCAGTGGCCATGGAATTCAGGCTGTACTCGTTCATTGGCAGCGTAACGCAAAGCGCGTAAATTGCATACGCCAGCCGCCTCCTGTCACAAACCAAGAGGAATTTTCCAATTACTGAACAGGAGTGTCTGGCGTTAGTTTGAGCAGTAGCCAAATTTTGCCCCTACTTGCACGGCCGCTCATTTTCTGCGGTTACCGATCACCACGCCTTGTGCTGGCTCTCTTCACTGAACGACCAGAATTGCGCCCTGAAGGACTAGAATTTTTGCTTGTTGGACCGCGCCATCCCTTGTCATCAGTTCTCGAGCAGTTGCATGACGCACCTACTGCAGGCCACCTCGGCTTTTCTCGTACTTACGACCGCGGACGGCGCTGCTTCTACTGGCCAGGCCTGTACCGGTCTGTGCGCCGCTACGTTGAAGCCTGTGAGCTCTGTCGGCGCGGCGAAAAAAACCTGGTGCGCTGTCCGCTGACCGTCCTCACCCCACCGATGCGGCCTCACAACAATTATTTGGCGTCCGTCTCGATCTTCTCGGCCCTGTTCCGACGTCGAAATCTGCCAATAAGTGGGTCGTTGTCGCGACTGATTACGCGACCTGGTGCGCAATCACGCAAGCTTTGCCCGCAAGCTATGCAACTGAGGTGGCGAATTTCCTTTTGCATGAAGTTGTCCTCCATCACTGCGCACCCTAGCAGCTCCTCACTGATCGCGCCCACACTTTCTTGACCCGAGTTGTTGACGACCTACTTGGCTCCTGTTCTGCCGAGCACAAGCTTTCCACCGCCTGCTACCCGCAGACAAACGAACTCACGGAGCGGCTCAGTCGCACGTCGACATAAATGCTATGTACGTTTCTGACAACCACAGTGATTGGGATAGCACGTTACCCTTCGTGACCTTCGCCTATAATTCGTCCCGTCACAAGAGTGCTGACTTTTCGCCCTTTTACCTTCTGTTCAGCCACCACCCTACCCTGCCGTTTGCTTCCTTCCTCGGCGAACACTTCCACTGAATATGCTCAAGACGTCTTCGCCCGGCCTCACACGGCTCGCCAGATTGCCGACTCCCGGTTCACTGAGTCTCAGGCCACGCAGAAGATCCAGTACGAAAGCAGACATCGGGACGCCCTAATTTCTCCTGGCTCCGTTGTCCTCCTATGGACACAATGTCGCCGTATCGGTTTGTCAGAAAAGCTGCTGCCGTGCCACACAGAGCCCTGCACGATATTGCATCAGCTCGGCGATGTTAACTATGAGATCGCTCCACTAGGCTCGCCTGGCCCCACGGATGTTGTAAATGTGCCTCGGCTGAAGCCCTATTACTTTGCCGCGAGTTCACTTCCCTTATAGTTAGCGCCGAGACGACGTCTTTACAGGCAGAGGTTATGTTGCGACGTAACCAAGAGTGGCGCCGGTCAGAAGAGGACGATTTTACGTTGTCTTGGTAGTCGGCCTTCGCAGTCATATTGTTTATGTATCTCTGTCTCTTTTGTAAATATTGTAAATACATTTTTATATGTGACTTCCGCAAGGTAACATTATATGCATGGCAGCATTTTGGTTTCTGAACATGAACGCATAGCGAACAGGACAAAAGAATTATGCAACAGGATATAGCGATTCCCGGTATGCGCTACTCCCGAATGTCATTATTGGTAAATACCGCAGCAATCCCCTTGCTCAAGTGTATACATTTTGCCTGCTACTCTCTTTGGTTGCGACTAGCCATAGCTAGCAGCACGTAGTAATTGATCTTTTGCCGTTCCGTAATCTTTGTTTCCCTTCATATATATTTCAGTGAAATAGCAAAGAGCTAATTGCCTTGCCACCGCATTAGCATAAGTCTGCTATTAAAAGCCAATAAATAGCAACGCTACGAAGTCGCCCAAAGTAATCGTATCTGAGAAGCGTACATACCTGTGCAATTGAGGCGTACCGTATACATTTCCCTAATATGCTCCTCTGCCAAAACATTCGGACATCGGCACGCTAGCACCTCAAGCATGGAGCAGTATAGTAATACTTGCTGAGCACAGTACTGTCGGGCATCACTATTTGGCTGACTCGTGGCAACGATCGGGTCAGTTATTCGTGGTTTTACCTTCAGGGTTTCGTGATCACGTGGCCTAAGTCTTCAAGGTTAAACTGAACTGGAGCAAAGCGCGATGAGAATTGCCAGTGAGCAGAAGAGAGCATTTACCGACAAGACAGCGGCGGGTCTCTTGGACAGAGTATTAGCATCATGAATCGCACCAGTAAGTCAATGCTCTTTCCATATGTTTTTGTGACACTTATATTGATGTAAATCTTGCATTATAAACTACAGAATATTATAGCCGTTTAGCAATATTTTTTCAGAAAGAGAAACCTAAGTTTTTAGAACGCTGGCCTTCAAAATTAGGCTGCCAGTACGGTGTCAGAGTGCTACATTTCTCTACTTTCGCGGGAGTAAGAGCTTTCTCAAACTAATATATAATGTGAAGCCTTCTTATCTAATCCGTTTGTTCTGCGCCTTTAGAGCACAATATAAACTACTCGTTTATTTATGTACTAGTATGTGCAGTGGTAGCCTTTGAAAAAGCATAGTACCACACTGGTTAACAACAAACACTGATTTCCGATTACCGACCGTCCCTGAACTGCGTAAAGGGCAGTAAAAAAATAAATTAATGCATTGCTTTTCATTATTTGTGTTCTCTTGTTTACCAAACCATTAATGTCTTATACCTAACAGTGAAACCGTTCAGCGGAATGCACATCCGGGTCACGGCGTTGAATGTAAGTTCCCCTTTCATAACATCTGGGAAATCGCTTGCAAAATTATTACTACACTTTGTGAAGTTTGCACTCACGTTACGGACATGCTGATTTTAGGCCTAAGAGGCGCAATAGCGTGGGCAACTAACTTCTTGGTAAGGGCGTTTAAGCGACAGTCTGCGAATGTAGCAGAAGAAAGATACTAAAGAAACGAAATCGCAGTTAAGTGTTATGGATAGCCTTGTGACCGAATAAATGAAGTAACTAGTCGGTATAGAGTAGTTTCTGCCATCAGTGGTCACGGGCACTTCGATATATTCGTTAAAGGTAATCGTATAACGCTTGCCTTAAATATGTATGGTCGCAGTCCGTGAGGTGGCAGGGCTATTCCTGCGCCGGCATCAAGAGCTAAATATAACCCTCAAACATCTGCAGTAGCGCCGCGGATTTCAAGGACGTACTACTTCTGCTAAAACGCGTCAGCAATATTCGGCGTCCCGCAACGTCACGCGCTAGACGATGCGCATTGAGAACATTTTTGAATGTGACCACACAAAGCCACAGTTACACAGAGAAAGGACATCCTTAGGAATACGATACTGAAACCGAATTCTCACCTCATGATGATCTCGAACCCATTTTCAAGCGAAGTACAATGTAACGGAGTGCCCCCATCGCAACCAGCAGATTATCTTTTATAGACGAGAACCAGAAAATTTACTCGGGTCTTCACAAAATACCATTTTATTTCGCCACATATATTCATACGCTGAAGGCCTCCTTAGAAAGGAAGTCACCAACCAAATATGCAGAATGTCAAGATATTATGGTCTAGAATATATCCCGAAGTAAAACATGATTGGTAGAACGAAGTTAAAATAGTCCACGGAACAGTAGTTCCACCAAAAGTGTCAGGGGGTAAAAGAAGTAAAAAATATATTCACAGGATATTTACAATAACTGCGGCAGCTGGCAAGATGGCAGACAGCGTGTGAAGTTAAGAGCGTCGTCTTATTCGGACTAAGCTTAACACGTTTTCTTCGTCAGCCTATCGCAATATGAACCAATGTGTAAGAATAAAGTTGAATATCTCTATATATCGAAGCCGCACCCTACAGAATGAAACAACACTCCATCAGAAAACAAGAGCTAATACATGTTAGACGAAACGATAGTGAAAACACGCAACAACTTAGAAAAAGTGAATGTAGACGTTGAGTAAATACTCTGACCTCAAGATTGAGAAGATGTACGCATTTATTAGTAAGCTTAAAATGGGGGTGCTATTGGCATCCTAAACGTTCGGGGGTGGTAACGCACTGCATATAGTGAGAAACAGATATTTCCGTTATCCGTACTTATCACTGCGTTGCAATGTATTTCTTGCTGAATATGACGGCCTATGAGATAGGGCATCTTGATTCTTTCCTTGTGGCAGTGGCTGCCTTGGATAGCGCTGAACTGCAGCAGCAATACCAGAACAAAGGAGATGTACGGTCCAATGGCGAACATGATTGAGGTCCTCTCTCAGGAAGCTGGCTTCACGTGAGCATAGCCTCATTTCAACATCTGCATTCTATTTCTAGGCGCTTACGTGCCGGTCCTGCCACTTTCGTACTAAAGCGTACAAAACGGCTGCGTAGCTTGCAATCGCTCAACCACAAAGGTGTTACGCTACTTCCGGTGTGAAAGATATGCTTGCGCCCGATGAAGAACGAATGCGTCATTTGCTGGAGCCTGTTGCCAAGTTTACTGATATAACGTTGTCATTGTGCCGTACAACCTGCCTACAATCTCCTTCGGCAAAAATTCCGTCGACGTAGCTCAGCGAAATGAGACTGGAAATGGCGCAGCATAAATGAATACAATGCCCATGTTTGAGAAAATGTTTCTTCCTATTGACATCCGCCTAATCTAAACGATCCTCTACACGATGGCTTCATAATTTTTCATGGATGAATACTATTCCCGAGAACATAGTCATTTCGTATTCACGCGATTATTACCTCCTGACACGTTTCAACATACAGAGAATATGTTTCGTAGGCCATACACTTCTTTCAGAGCTTCGGTGTTTGTGTTCTTACTTGTCCCGTCGTCGGCCCACCTACGTTCTGCCCCCAAAGCAGATTGCTTTCAGGATAAAACGCGCGCAATCGCGCGTTGCTGCCGAAGTACAACACCTCCCCTCGACTCGCCTCCCTCTGGTTCTGTGCGCGCGACGGAAGACGGCACGCTTCCTCCCCGCTTTCCTCCCTCGAGCGCGCGAGATTGAGCCGCGATCGTCGTCTCAGCCTCGCACGCTTTCACTCACACATACAGCATACGGAGTGCGACGACGGTGTTATCGCCCTTGGACTTGATACGAAACATCACGGCGACGGCGACGGTAAAACTGCGCCTGGAGTGCCCGTGTAATGGCTATCGCAATAAAATGCAGCAGATCCAACGAGTTGGAATCTATATGCAGCGAAGCTTTGTGTGAGTGCATAAGGAGTCGAAACACGAGACGCGCGCGCACGAACACACACACACACAAGCGCGTGCGCGCACAAATTATGCCGAGAGTCAGTTTGAGGTTAGGGGGTTGGTCTTGCTGTTGTTGTGGGGCCCAGTTTATGCGACTACAGCAAAGCGCAGGATGATTTCACACCTTGCTGTATCGGCCAACAACCAGAAACGAAGGACGCAGATGGGTTCTGCGAAGAGGGGACGCGGCAGACACCCACGCGTGGGAAGAAATTGGATTAGTGGTTGCGCCGTAGGAGAGGCGCCAGATCTGCGCCCTCGCTCGGAACAAAAGGGGCGACGGTAGCTGAAGGTTAACGTTCTGGGAGACGGGCGTGAAGCTAAAGGTAAGGGAGTGTTTGAGGCCACCGCCACCAGTAATGCCCATGCGATTCCCACATGTCCCGTCGACCATCACGGTCACAGAAATTGGGCGATGCGACACCAGAGAGAGAGTAGAGATTTTGAAGGAGAAGAAGAGATAAGTGCAGCGCCGTAACGGTCTCTCAGAGGAGAAGACCTCAACAGCACTGCACGGGGGGAAAGAGGTGTGAGGAGAAAAATATGAAGGAGAGAGAGACCAGAAGAAGGTGACGCGACACTGCCAATCCGGTTTCCGTGTCAGTGTTTGGCATCCGCGCACGCCTTCTGAGAATGCCTTGTGAAAACGACGGTATCTTTACGACCAGTTAGCCGGCTACGACCGATGGATGGGTTTGTGTGCGACCGACATCGAGTCCCAATTATGGTGTTTGGATTTCAAGCGAGCCGGCCCACAGCAACAAGGGAGACGAAGTTTTCTTAGTACTGGCAGGGCAGCCCACTGTCCGGCAGACATGCCGTCAATAAGCCGTGGTTTCGCGGAAACATTCTCGTAGCCTGCGTGGCGGCCACTTGCAGCACAAAAAGGGGAGGATATCAAGGCGGATACTCGGAGCCTAAAGTAGGGGAGAGGGAGATGACACGTGCCTTTGAGCAAACCTATCCCCTGGCGTGTTGTAAAGTGTGCCGCTGTTTCCGCCAATGCCGTGTGCGGCACGAAGCTTGTTGTCCTATTGGTTGCAATGGGGTGAACTCGCATGTTTGACTGAATGGTTTGTGACTCTTTTGTGCAGCTGATGGTTTAAAAAGTCATGTTTTGGTTGTGTGGGGGAGAGCGAAGTTTCTGGCTTGAACTCGGACAGACGCCTCGGCGTTTGAATAAAGCGTCGCGTTACCGGACAACGGCTCTTCCTTCGCGCTGCCACCGTGCACTCGAATCATCGATGGGCGCCGACTTCGGACCTCAAACCCCTTAGCACGCACAAAATTGTCTTTACTTGCGCACGTCTTAAAGTCGCAAAGCCGGCCACAGCGCTTACATCTCGGTTCCCTCCCGACAGTACGTAGCTACAGGTACGAAGCCCTGGCACTTAAAACAGCGAGGTGGTGTCTCCACGCAGTCTACAAGCTCGTGTCTGATAATGCCGAGGTTAGCCTTCTCGGGGGGGGGGGGGGGGGGTCAGAATTTGGAGCAAATGTGAGAACCGCAGAGTCGGTGCGCTTTGACTTCCACTCATATTAGAGCAATGCGAAAATCAACAGGACTGATGCTGAATATCAGAGGCCACCGATTTGTCATGCAACTAGTGTTCGTTTCATGGGCGTCGCTATCGACACGATGTTACCGTGGCGACGCGCAGTTGGCAGTGTTGCTGCATCAGTGCAAGAAGTCAACGCACTTCGATGCATGGCAGGTGTACTTTGGTGAAACAATGCTATGCTGGTGCTTAAACTTAAGGCTGTACTGATAACAGGCCACATTCTCTATTAGCTGCCGCTGATATCACCATCATCGAGTCAGTTCGTACGCTTAGAGGCAGCTAGTACATAAAAAGGAACTTCGCTTGGCGACGGGAGTTCCTCGGGCGGCCTCAAACAAAAACGTTACTAATGAAGCAGTCTCTTCCGCACCGTCTTTTCGCATCTCAGGCCTTGTTGACACAGCTACTAAGGATGGGCGAGTGCCCCGCATGCACTGCGCTTCTTCGGTGGCTAAGAGCAAGAACTCGCTCTCATTTCCATACGGCGCTGAATGCTTTCCGATTTTTAGGATTGAAATGTCCTAAACGGCGTTGTCTCGAACCACCGTGGTCTTTTTCAGACGTGACCTGCAGCCTCAGTGTACCCCACCTCTCGGCGAAACACACCATTCAAGCTGTCGAAACAAAGTTACTTGTACTGGACCGCATGACCACAGCGTATCAAAGCCACGTACAAGTATACACAGACGGCCAGGTCGTTGTGTGAACAGGTAGCTGCGCAGCAGCATTCTGCACACCGTCCCTTGACGTGCCATGTTCTGGCCACCTGGATGGCGTAGTTTCATCTGCAGCAATAAAAAGCGCCTAGTTACCCCTGTTTTGCGAAAACTACGGGCCTATTCTGCACGACATGTCAAGTTGCTGACGGACTCAAAGTCAGCGTCACAACGACCACCATCTCGGCCTACCTCGAGAAAACTTTACAAGGCAATCTATGGCACTGATTAAATGTCTAGTGAGCAAGCGATCTAATGTAAAATTTCAATTAATCCCATCCCATGTAGGAATTGAAGAAAACGAAAAATGCTGACTTTGTCGCACGCCTAGCGCTGACTGGTGTCCCATAAATGAGAGCGCCAAACATTTTTCAGAATTTTGAGAATGCAATCCGCAATCACTTTAGGGTGATCCAAAAGACTCCACACGCAGCTTCTGTTTTCCATGGACTTACTCACAAGAAAGCGACGCTGGTGTGCCGCTTCAGAATCGATTCCGCGTACAGCCCGGTATATGGTTATTCAAGACTCGACGTTGCCCTTCGCCGCTCTGTGCCTTCTGTGGTGATATCGGCGACACTGAACATTTCATTTGGCTACGCCTGCAGTTCGACACAGAAAGAAGAACGATGGTCCACAGCCTCCAAAAGAGTGGTCTTATGCACAGTACCATTGAAGGTGCCGTTTTCCCCGGAGGGCCCGCGACAATCAGGAAGTGACTGCGACGGCTGCTGATTGCTTTCATGCGGGACACGGGGTTCATCGACACCTGGTGACACACCCTCGATCTCAGCTCATAGGAGGCTCAGGCGGAACAATTGGCGGCTATGTACACTGGGCTGACTCCGCCAGCTGCAACACCACCACCACCACTATATGCTGTTTGCACTGGAAAGTTTTAAAAAAAAGTTGAAGTGAGAAAATACGGATTAGGAAGCCGCCGCTGGTGCTTGTCATGCGCTTGCCCTCGTGTTGTCAGGATTTGCAGAAATAATGCAAAAGTAAGAAGTATTAGCCATGCGCATCCGCGCAAGAAGGACGCAGTGAGCCTTCAGCCACAATAAAATTTTAAGTGAAAAGGTAGAGCCAACTCAAAAGAAACCTCAAGTAATGTGGGTAACAGCATGTGGTAACCCTTTAGAAAGAAAGGGGTAAAGGGAGGCCATCGCATCGCCGGGAGGAGGGACTTGCTCTGCCCCCCACTCCCTGGAATACTTCGGAGGGGCCCTCCCTTAGTCGGCGCCTATGACTACCACCATTCCACGAGAGAGAATGAAACTTACAGCGCCAGTCTGCCCATTGTGGAAGAACGGCGGTGGTGCAAAATATGTTACATGCAAAATGACGTAGAACCAGGAATTTCACACTTCCGAAGTGTGCTCTGACTACAGCAATCTCACATTTCGCTCATTTTCATTTTTCAGCTATAACATGGTTTGTCCAGACGAAGGAGGCACAGGCATAGCCCTTCCGAATGGAACTTGGATAGGTCTAGTCGGCGACCTGTATAGAAATGTAAGTAACTGCCCACCGAGCGAGCCGTCTCTGTGGCTACATATTTTATAAGCAGCCCCTGTACTGGCGGGGTTTTTTGCGTTCGCTGTGTAGTAATCAACTAGTGGAATAGTAACAAATATTCATGCGCTATTCCTGTGCTTTGGCAGTTTTTTTGCATTGGTGCAGTAATATAGGTAATGCACAGTGTGGCCCAGCGAGTTGGAAAACAATCCCAACTTAACGAGCTAGTTGTAGTTCGTGAAGTACAAACCAAGATGTATGCACTGAAAGATAAGCAGGGTAATATCATCAGCAATCTCGAAGGTATGTAAAAGCAACGAAAGAATTCTATACTGACCTGTACAGTACCCAGAGGAGTCAGGATACCTCCATTAGAAACAGCAATAAACAGGATACCGAAACTCCTCCTTTAACTAGCGATGATGTCAAAAGGGCCCTACAAGACGTGAAACGAGGAAGAGCGGCAGGAGAAGGTAGAATAACAGTCGATTTAATAAAAGATGGAGGAGACATAATGCTTGGAAAACTGGCGGCTCTTTATACGAGGTATCTATCGACTGCGAGGGTCCCAGAAAACTGGAAGAAAGCAAGCATTATACTAATCCACGAGAAGGAAGACGTTAAATAATTGAAAAATTATAGGCCCATTAGCTTACTCCTAGTATTATATAAAATATTCACCACAATAAGCTCCAATAGAATAAGGGCAACACTGGACTTTAGTCAACTAAGGGAACAGGCTGGCTTCAGGAAGAGATATTCTACAATGAATCACATCCATGTCATTAATCAGGTAATCGAAAAATCCGCAGAGTACAATAAGCCTCTCTATATGGCTTTCATAGATTACGAAAAGGCATTTGATTCAGTAGAGATACCAGCAGTCATAAAGGCATTACGCAATCAAGGAGTTCAGACGCTCTACATAAATACATTGGAAAATATATAAAGAGATTCTACACCTACCTTAATTCTACACAAGAAAAGTAGGAAGATACCTATAAAGAAAGGGGTCAGACAGGCAGACACAATCTCTCCTACATTATTCACTGCGTGTTTGGAAGAAGTGCTCAAGTTATTAAGCTGGGAAGGCTTCGGAGTAAGAATCGACGGCGAATATCTTAGCAACCTTCGGTTTGCCGATGGCGTTGTTCTATTCAGACACACTGCAGACCAGTTGCAACAAATAATTAAGGACCTTAACAGACAGAGTGTAGAGTGGCGTTGAAGATTCATATGCAGAAGACAAAGATAATGATGAATAGCCGGGCAAGGCAGCAAGAGTTCAGGATCGCCAATCAGCCTCTAGAGGCTGGGAAGGAGTACGTTACCTAGGTAAACTAATGACAGGGAACCCTGATCATGGGAAGGAAATTCCTCGAAAAATACAAATTGGTTGGATCGCATACGGCAGACATTGTCAGCTTCTGACTGGAAGCTTAGCATTATTATTGAAAGGGAAGGTGTAGAATCAGTGCATTTGACCGGTGCTGACAAATGGGGCGGAGACTTGGAGATTGACGAAGAAGCTCGAGCACAAGTTAAGGACCGCGCAAAGAACGATGGAACGAAGAATGCTAGGCATAACGTGAAGAGACAGAAAGAGAGCGTTTTGGGTCCGAGAGCAAACGGGTATAGCCGATATTCTAATGGACATGAGAAAAAAATGGAGCTGGGCAGGTCATGTAATGCGCAGGTATGATAACCGTTGGACCATTAGGGTTACACAATGGGTACCAAGAGAAGGGAAACGCAGTCGAGGACGGCAGAAGACTAGGTGGAGCGATGAAATGAGGAACTTCGCGGGTGCTAGTTGGAATCGGTTGGCGCATGACAGGGGTAATTGGAGATCACAGGGAGAGGCCTTCGTCCTGCAGTGGACATAAGATTGGCTGATGATGATCACGATGATCATGATGTAGCCCTGTCAAGGAACGAAGACACCAGAAGGCAAATAAAGAAGATACACACGAAGCACTATGTGTATTCCAGCAAGCCCACAACCAACAAGCCCACATGGCCACTCTCGCCAACTTAAGGACTATGAAAATGCTTATTCGGAAGCAGCTCCTTTGCGCCGCACTCACTGCCAAAGCTCTCTAACCATGTAACGTCCGCATGATACCGCGTTCATGAAGAAGACAAAAATTAGGCCCAATATTTTGAAAAGAAAGCACCGCAAGTGGTATCGAAAAAGAAATATTTCCAGAATATTTTATCTCACAGGTAACCAAAATGGAAACGTTACACAAGCAAGCAGCGCATATTATTGTACAATGTGAAAATTAAAAGCTGTTTAGGAGCGATGATATGCAGTTCTCATGTCCAGCGAATGTGAGCCATAGCTTACTGTAAGAATCCGTTGGTAATTCAGGGCAGTTTAGATCAATCAGTCCCAACTAGCGCACCATAGCCGTTTGCTGCTTCCATAATCACGCTTAGTCGACGTAGTAGCTCCCATAGCCTCTACAGGGCGACGAGCACTATAGACGGAGCACGATTCCTGAAAGCAGGTCCATAGCTGCTTTCAGGTATGGACCTGAAACCTCTTTCGGTTGCTCCACAATGCACCAGAGCGCACGGTAACTGTCTCAGCCAATGAATGACGACTCAAGCGCCACCTGAAGGCAATCAAAGAAACAAAGTTCTCTCGACCGAAATCACATGTTGGAATGCATGTGAAACGAAGCTTTCGCCTAATTAATGCTACCAATCCGCTTCTCTTCTGCAACGCGTTTTGCAGCATAGCGATTGCCTGCCTAGCGACGCCTACCTAGGAAATTAATGAGAAGCCGAAAACATCGCCACGTGACCCATGTTAACCAGGCTGTTGAGGATAACTCTGTCTCCGTGATAGGTCCACTGATGGAAACACCAACTCCATGACCAGCCCAGTTTATCAATTGCATTATTTCTAGAGCCGGCTATACTCGGCAAGAAGCCGACCGAGCAAACGCGGTAAATCACGGAAAAGAAGACACAGGAAGCTTCGATTTATTAACGGAATTAGGCGTTTGAAAGCATATATTTGCTGCTCTCAGAATATGTGGTGTCGTTTGTTCCTTTACCATGCAATTCAGTAAAAGATAGAGGCGACAACCCGTAGTCTGTAGGGGTAGTTTACAGACTGGGCTACATATGCAGGCCAATTCGTAATACGAATGCTGTCTTGTGTGTAAGCCAGTCGGTAAAATAGAAGCAGCAGCAACAGTCATGGTCAGCAACGTCCAGGAGCTTACACCTGGAAAGCTTCGTTCCAAAAGAAAAAAAAAACAGGAAGAAACTGTCAAAGTCATTGCGAGCTTCACTGGGGAAAGCAGGGAAGTCATGTATGCAAGCCGGTCTACTCCGTTACCCACCTTTCTGTGTAGATCTGGCGCACATATAGACATACGCTCTCGCAGAGACACCGGTTTCCTGCACGAAATCTAGGAAAGCTTAATTGCGCCTTTTCTTTAGTACAGCTCTTTTAGTAGAGCTCTCACCAGTACGCATGCAGCTCGCTTCATGATTGTGGCCTGATCATTCCAGAATAACGTGCGCCACGTTATTAGATCGACGTAGCGGTTGATCGAGAGCACTTAATTGATTTTATTTTACCTGCTCGCCCGTGCAGTATCCAACAGCACCTCGTCACGGCGCGGGGGACAATATTACCGTGCTTCACCCAAGGGCTGAAAGTTCCAGCGCAGTACTGGCACCTGTTCACGGTCTGTGCTGTGCAGCTGCTCAAATTTGCAGAAATCACCTAGAAAATTTCGGGGATCTCTATAGCGTTTAGTATTACCTTGAAATATACCTGCGTTCGTGTGGCCCGTTATCTCGGATTTGTTTCGCGCCACCTGCACGTAGTATAGGATGCCGTTTCCCGTCACACCTCGCAAATAGAACCTGTGGGGAGAACGAAAATCTCCATACAGTGACCTCCACGAGGTGTTTTTCACGATCGCCGCGCTAACTCAACCAACCCTTCCCCCCTCCCTATACCCCCCTCCCCTATGGGAGGCGCTTCTTTTCGCACGATTTGTGCCTCACGTCTACTTGTTTCTTCACAGAGGGCTGACATTGTTATCACTCCGATCTCGGTGACATATGATCGTACCCAAGTTGTCAATTTCTCTCCACAAATAATGGCGGAGTACTTGGCCATCTTGGCCGGATTCCCAGACCTGGTGGAAATCAGCGCCTTTGGAACACTCATGGCGTTTCACTGGCAGGTAAGCAAGAAAAATTCTGCTTGCGTGAATTCTAACATGGCTGAGTACGCTGCTAAGAAGCATATTTCCACTGTGGACACGAGAAAAAAAAAGAACACGAATATATCGCGCAGCAGGGGATAGATTTCAGCACATAGCCATAGGTCGGCATACCGACTCACGAGAACCCCACTTGGAAGATTCTAGCCCTATCCTTGCCAATTTCGAGGATTGGCGAAGATCGGGTGCACACCCAGTGTCAGATTACAAATCGATAAATCAATGAAAACCCAGCAAGTAAAAAAGTATGATATATCATGTGCTATTCTATCACCAGATCGATGTGTTTTAGAAATACTTGCGAGACGACTTTATTTACTCAGGTGTTATGTAGAATTATTTTTAGTTATGCTGTACAGATGTACTTAAGAAGCCAACATAAGCAACCAGCAATGACACCAAGGACAGCATCGGGGAAATCACCTGCATGCCTTAAGCGAAATAAAGAAATTATCAATAAATTAAAATGAAAGAGGGTGAAAAAAATTACCCAGCAACTCCTCTGGGAGTGGTCTAAATGCGCAAACATTGTGCCACTTGCTCACATCCACGCAGCCAGTTGTCATTACCAATGCTATGAAACTTGATCCGGCGAGTACAAATGACAGCGCTGCGGCGACACGAACACGTGAGGACACCGCCGCAAGGTGTACTGATGACGCAAACAAAGTACTGCAGGTGATGGCCCCAGGTGCACTGATGGTGTTCCGAGTACCATAAGCCGTTATCGCTATTTAGCGTTTTATCCATCCGCGTCGAACCCTTATGAACCTTGACCAAAAGAACTCCGGCGGCGGCTCCGTATAGCACGGCCGCACGGACCGTATCTCGAAAGCGATCTGCGATGGCGAGAGAGAGTGCCGACTCCTGATAGCTTCGCGCGCTGTGTTCTCGCCGCTTGGCGTTGAAGAAAGCGATCTACGAAAGGGGCAGAGGGCGGCGTGAGCTGAGAGCTCCGTCAGTGCTTCGACCTCGCCCCTTCGTTAGCGTTGAAGCGAGAGGCAGCACGAAGGTGAATTCGCTCACTGCTGCGGGCGCTATGTTGAAAGCATCTTACGGGACTACGCACGGCCGGTTGTTGCCAATTGGTACGCATAGAAATGCTAAGGCATTTAAAACAGCCGGTCGCAGGTGGGATACGAACCCACGTATTCGCATTACGCGTGCGATGCTCTTACCAGCTGAGCTACCAAGGCGCCGTTTCCTTATCAACATTCCTTCCCATTTTCTTTTTGTCATTTCTTTCGTTCAGGTAGGTACTGCAGATAATTTCACCTGTGCTGTCCTTGGTGGCATTGCTTGTTGACTTCTTAGGATATGACTAATAAAAATCGGGCCTCACGGGTTTCCTGTCCTCGAGTGTGTGTGTGTGTGTGTGTGTGTGTGTGTGTGTGTGTGTGTGTGTGTGTGTGTGTGTGTGTGTGTGTGTGTGTGTGTGTGCGTGTGTGTGTGTGTCTGTGTGTGTCTGTGTGTGTCTGTGTGTGTAACCAGAGAAAGCTTCGCTATAAAAACTAAGGGAAATTACGCTAAGTTCAGCCACAGCCAAGCTTATACTGTATATTTTAGTAGTAATAAGACCACGGATGCCAGAAAAAGTATATAATAAACTACCTTCCAAGAAAAGCCTGCGGAAGGCAGGCGAAGAGGCCTGAATTCATTCATGCTTTCCCTTGGTGTAGTGCATGAAACTGCACTTAACTGCCCATCGATTGCACAATAGCGATGCGTCTTACGAAACAACAAAATTTCCTCGAAGAGACTGGCGGAGCTTTTTCATTGTGAAACAACCATCGTGCAGCGCTCTTGCAGAGTCGAGAGATCGCTTCCCCAGACGAACAAAGCCAATGTCAGTGTCTCTTCCTCTGCTACGACGGTATTATGTTTAGAACTTTGCGCGCGGCACAGTTGTGCCTCTCGCCTACCTTTTGACATTACACGCCTTTCAGTTGGGTCAGCACAGGAGAAAACTGCATGCAAAGAGAATGAGTAATGCTATTATCGCTTATATCTTTGCAACAGCACTACCCCCGCACCGTGCTTTGATATCGTTGTCTAAAGGGAAAAAAACATTACTCAGTCACGCATGGGTCGCGTGAACAGATGGCGCCGTAATCGTGCCATGCATGACGCAACTGGAGCATCATTTAGCCTCTCGCTCGGCGTTCAGAGCATGGCTCAGCAGTACGTCTGTCGATCTGAGCGGCAGTGGCCGCGTTTAGGATAGCTCATTCTGCCGTAGTAGGTATAATTTATCAAACTCAAACCGTGCTTATCAGGAGTTATAAGGGCTAGAAGTGGGGAAACTTGATGCAGCAATATTGGCGGCCTCTCGGCTATGGCAGCCCCGGCTTCCGACACGCATGCAGGCTCCAGAAATGACAAGATCAAGGCTAAGACTGAAAGACAAGAGGGATGCCAACTCGCGCCCACCGCTTTTGATCACTGCTGGCCGACCCACGAATACGAAGCCAGCAAGAGATTTGAGCGCAGTATACTCACAATAGGTGTGTCGCAATTGCTCGAAGCGTAAGCTTCGCTATGCGTGAATAAACGCCACTCGTGTGTGTGGTTACGTCATTGCTGTGCCCTATAGTGCTGTACACGTCCTGCAGCACGCAAAACACGTTTCACGTACCCCACTGCGACCTGCGTCCCCGATACAGCCTGCCCAATCATTTTTTTTTCTTTTCGAAGGTGTGGGCGGGCCTGCTATGCTCCTTGGCGGTCTGTGTGATAAGTGCTGTTCTGTTGGACGCACGTGTGCGAGCCAAACAAGGCTCGAACATTCGACTGGGGCGACTCCTTGAGGAAAACTGGTGGCTGTACGTCTCAGCCATGTTCATGGAGTGTAAGTGGCAATCATATTAGATCTCTTTCAAGACGCATGTTTGAGCGTTCGGATATTTTTTTACCTGTATTTGGTTCCCACATACAAAGAATCAGGATGTGACTTACATCTGCGGATATTAAACGTGGAAATAACTGTACCTGCCACTCTTAACTGTACTAGGGCATGGCGTCTTTGTTGGATGTCGTACTTTGCACACCCATATCTAACTGAATGCCTGTCGTACGCTGCAGTTTTCTTTATTTTGATATATTCAGTGTTATAAGAACAGAGCGTTAGTGCCTAGGAACTGCGCTATTAATTCTTTCCAAAAAAGATGGCATTCCTGTGCTGCCACGAATTCTGTAGTATATACCAGATTATTTTATTAAATTGCAGTCATGTGTAATTCGAACTACTGCAGGTTCGTAGTGGTTGGAATAAATAATGTTCCTGACAAAGATTTCTCGTAAACGTTGGCTAAAATTCTTACTTCAGTGTGCGCTTGATTGCACGAAGTTAGTATACATGCCGAAAAGCAGCGATCCTGGTTTTTTTCTTCAACGCGTGATTGACGCAGCTTGAGCATATCCCTTGGCTTGAGATATTTCGCACCGCTTTGTCCCGAGACAACACTGCCTCATTGTTCAGACACTGCTCATATATATTCATTCATTAATAAGATATATTCAGATAATTCAGACAGCGCTTCGGCACATAACTTATCTTTAGAAGAAATGACGTTCCCGCTATACTATAATATAAAAAGGCCGCTAAAAGCCGTCTAGCAGTAAAATTCTTCTAGGGGAATTTTTTAATGTGAGCGACCGCTTTTTGTCGATATATTAAATGATGAGTGCAAAATAAAAGTTGCCCCGTCATTTGAAAAAGTGCAGTTTTCTTACTGGGGGCACAACGTGCATTTTTCGAAATACTGAGTCATTAAATATGCTCTATTTTTATGCTAGTTAGCTTGTAAGCATTGTCTATAAGCTGCGGGACACATACTCACTCAATAGTGTAAATTTACTGCTGATAATGCACGCAATGATACCAATGCACATTGGTAGCAAAATCTGCACGACCCTTTTAGAAAAACACCACGTCCAATTTCTAGCTCAAGCTACTTGCAATAGCATCATAGCACGTGACGCGTTTCTCTGTTGCGGTATTATACAATACTTATTGAGGCTTCCGCATCCTCACAAGAGCGCTATTGTGCTGTAGAACTTTTGTTTCACGGTTTGCAGAAAACACATACCATGAAATTAACGCGCGCTGCCTCCATGAACAAGATAGCTTATGGTGAGGAGCTGATACAGAGTTAAATTTATTTCACATATTAATGCAATTCAGATCTTAATGTTATATTTTGAATTCCACTTATTACAATGATTACAAGGTGGTCAGTAAGACTATACCATTTCTTGGAGAAGGCGACAGCCTAACTTAGCCAACTTGCACCAGGAGCCACCTTAACATGGAGCACCCAACATTTGGAGTGCTTTGGTAAACGGGGCTTCCGTTCGCTGGCAAAACCCGTGCCAAGCCGCGGCATTTACAAGCGTATTGAGCCACGCCACAATTCCCTAATTTGGGGCATAGAGACGCCTTTGATTGCAGTAGCTCGCTACTAAATGAAGACAAAGAGGCTTATTCGGAGTCTGGCACTTGTCCTGCGGGTACGAGGAGAGAAGCAGGAGAACTATAGGCGCTCGCAGGGACGGCCGCTTGTGTCCTTCTCTGATCACTACACTATCAAATCTGGGTAGCATTCACGAAAACGTGCTCACACTAAAACTGTTCGTAAGAGCATAGTGCATCCAATCGTGACGTTGGGTACATTATTAGAGACGGCGGCCGACCAATTGCGGCAAGCCCTCACAAACAAACAACTTTGTCGATTCGGCCCCTGCTTTATTTATTTCGCAGCATCAATGCGCATGCCCCAAGATTCGCCAGGACGGATGATACTCGCCAGCTGGTGGCTGATCGTGGTTGTCCTGATGAACGCCTTCACGGGACACATGAAAGCCACCATGATGCTTTTTCCGGAACCGGAGCGCATCGACAGTTTTAAAGATCTAGCTCGGCGCACCAACATTCGCCCTTTCCTTTGGAAAGGTGGAGCCTATGAAAACCTGCTCAAGGTGAAAAAAATTTCAGCACACCATTTCACATTGAAAATCATGATAATTCTCCTTGCAATGTCGCATGACTACAGTATGCGCGATGTTGCCATTGATCTCATAAAATTTTATATCACTGCAAGCTATGCAGCAGGGCTCACGCAACTCTTAGACACATTCTTTGGGAATGTGACGTTATATGCGAAGAAAGTGCAGTTTCCCCAGATGAAGCTGCGAGCTCAAACCTCGAAAATCAAGTATGGGCCATCCAGCAAGCCCGTGAGGCGGCGAGGAGACAGGATCTGCGGACCTCCTCAGGGGCGGCCTAGGCCCAGGCCACGAATTTGCCGGATTGTTAATACCACCACCACCACCATAGAAAACCATGCATTAAAATTGGCTACATTATAAACTATATACAACTGCTGTAGTGGAGTGTGGTGTGCCTCAGAGGTGGTTTTTGGGGCCGTTGATGTTGATAATCATGTAGATGACATGTGCGATGACTCTGCGCAAACACTGATCACTAGGAAACTATGCGAAACACTTATTTGTTCAAACTTTAACAGTATCTGGATGCAAATAGATTAGGTGGCACATACCCAGTGGCCCAAGTTGATCGGACCGTTAGTTTCTAACCCGTTTTCATCAGCACAGCAACTTTCATCAGCACAGCACAGCACAGCACAGCACATGCTGCTGCTGCTGCTGCTGCTGCTGCTGCTTGCTGCTTGCTGCTGCTTGCTGCTTGCTGCTTGCTTGCTGCTTGCTGCTTGCTTGCTGCTTGCTGCTGCTTGCTGCTTGCTGCTGCTTGCTGCTGCTTGCTGCTTGCTGCTGCTTGCTGCTTGCTGCTGCTTGCTGCTTGCTGCTTGCTGCTGCTTGCTGCTTGCTGCTGCTTGCTGCTTGCTGCTGCTTGCTGCTGCTTGCTGCTTGCTGCTGCTTGCTGCTTGCTGCTGCTTGCTGCTGCTTGCTGCTGCTTGCTGCTTGCTGCTTGCTGCTGCTTGCTGCTTGCTGCTGCTTGCTGCTTGCTGCTTGCTGCTTGCTGCTGCTTGCTGCTTGCTGCTGCTTGCTGCTTGCTGCTTGCTGCTTGCTGCTTGCTGCTGCTTGCTGCTTGCTGCTGCTTGCTGCTTGCTGCTTGCTGCTGCTTGCTGCTTGCTGCTGCTTGCTGCTTGCTGCTTGCTGCTTGCTGCTGCTTGCTGCTTGCTGCTGCTTGCTGCTTGCTGCTGCTTGCTGCTTGCTGCTGCTTGCTGCTTGCTGCTTGCTGCTTGCTTGCTGCTTGCTTGCTGCTGCTTGCTGCTTGCTTGCTGCTTGCTTGCTGCTGCTTGCTGCTTGCTTGCTGCTTGCTTGCTGCTGCTTGCTGCTTGCTTGCTGCTTGCTGCTTGCTGCTGCTTGCTGCTTGCTTGCTGCTTGCTGCTTGCTTGCTGCTTGCTGCTTGCTGCTTGCTTGCTGCTTGCTGCTTGCTTGCTGCTTGCTGCTTGCTTGCTGCTGCTTGCTGCTTGCTTGCTGCTTGCTTGCTGCTTGCTGCTTGCTTGCTGCTTGCTGCTTGCTTGCTGCTTGCTGCTTGCTTGCTGCTTGCTTGCTGCTTGCTGCTTGCTGCTTGCTTGCTGCTTGCTGCTTGCTTGCTGCTTGCTGCTTGCTTGCTGCTTGCTGCTTGCTTGCTGCTTGCTGCTTGCTTGCTGCTTGCTGCTTGCTTGCTGCTTGCTGCTTGCTTGCTGCTTGCTTGCTGCTTGCTGCTTGCTTGCTGCTTGCTGCTTGCTTGCTGCTTGCTGCTTGCTTGCTGCTTGCTGCTTGCTTGCTGCTTGCTGCTTGCTGCTTGCTTGCTGCTTGCTGCTTGCTGCTTGCTTGCTGCTTGCTGCTTGCTTGCTGCTTGCTGCTTGCTTGCTGCTTGCTGCTTGCTTGCTGCTTGCTGCTTGCTTGCTGCTTGCTGCTTGCTTGCTGCTTGCTGCTTGCTTGCTGCTTGCTGCTTGCTGTTTGCTTGCTGCTTGCTGCTTGCTTGCTGCTTGCTGCTTGCTGCTTGCTTGCTGCTTGCTGCTTGCTTGCTGCTTGCTGCTTGCTTGCTGCTTGCCGCTTGCTTGCTGCTTGCTGCTTGCTTGCTGCTTGCTGCTTGCTTGCTGCTTGCTGCTTGCTTGCTGCTTGCTGCTTGCTTGCTGCTTGCTGCTTGCTGCTTGCTTGCTGCTTGCTGCTTGCTGCTTGCTTGCTGCTTGCTGCTTGCTGCTTGCTTGCTGCTTGCTGCTTGCTTGCTGCTTGCTTGCTGCTTGCTGCTTGCTGCTTGCTTGCTGCTTGCTGCTTGCTGCTTGCTTGCTGCTTGCTTGCTGCTTGCTGCTTGCTGCTTGCTGCTTGCTTGCTGCTTGCTGCTTGCTTGCTGCTTGCTTGCTGCTTGCTGCTTGCTGCTTGCTTGCTGCTTGCTGCTTGCTGCTTGCTTGCTGCTTGCTTGCTGCTTGCTTGCTGCTTGCTGCTTGCTGCTTGCTTGCTGCTTGCTTGCTGCTTGCTTGCTGCTTGCTGCTTGCTGCTTGCTTGCTGCTTGCTGCTTGCTTGCTGCTTGCTGCTTGCTTGCTGCTTGCTTGCTGCTTGCTTGCTGCTTGCTTGCTGCTTGCTGCTTGCTGCTTGCTTGCTGCTTGCTGCTTGCTTGCTGCTTGCTGCTGCTTGCTGCTTGCTGCTTGCTGCTTGCTGCTGCTTGCTGCTTGCTGCTGCTTGCTGCTTGCTGCTGCTTGCTGCTTGCTGCTTGCTGCTTGCTGCTGCTTGCTGCTTGCTGCTTGCTGCTTGCTGCTGCTTGCTGCTGCTTGCTGCTGCTTGCTGCTTGCTGCTTGCTGCTTGCTTGCTGCTTGCTTGCTGCTTGCTGCTTGCTTGCTGCTTGCTGCTTGCTGCTTGCTGCTTGCTTGCTGCTTGCTGCTTGCTTGCTGCTTGCTGCTTGCTTGCTGCTTGCTGCTTGCTGCTTGCTGCTTGCTTGCTGCTTGCTGCTTGCTTGCTGCTTGCTTGCTGCTTGCTGCTTGCTTGCTGCTTGCTTGCTGCTTGCTTGCTGCTTGCTGCTTGCTTGCTGCTTGCTGCTTGCTTGCTGCTTGCTGCTTGCTTGCTGCTTGCTTGCTGCTTGCTGCTTGCTTGCTGCTTGCTTGCTGCTTGCTGCTTGCTTGCTGCTTGCTTGCTGCTTGCTGCTTGCTTGCTGCTTGCTTGCTGCTTGCTTGCTGCTTGCTGCTTGCTTGCTGCTTGCTTGCTGCTTGCTTGCTGCTTGCTTGCTGCTTGCTTGCTGCTTGCTGCTTGCTTGCTGCTTGCTGCTTGCTTGCTGCTTGCTTGCTGCTTGCTGCTTGCTGCTTGCTTGCTGCTTGCTTGCTGCTTGCTGCTTGCTTGCTGCTTGCTTGCTGCTTGCTGCTTGCTTGCTGCTTGCTGCTTGCTTGCTGCTTGCTGCTTGCTGCTTGCTTGCTTGCTTGCTTGCTTGCTGCTTGCTGCTTGCTGCTTGCTTGCTGCTTGCTGCTTGCTTGCTGCTTGCTTGCTGCTTGCTGCTTGCTGCTTGCTTGCTGCTTGCTTGCTGCTTGCTGCTTGCTTGCTGCTTGCTTGCTGCTTGCTGCTTGCTGCTTGCTTGCTGCTTGCTGCTTGCTTGCTGCTTGCTTGCTGCTTGCTGCTTGCTTGCTGCTTGCTGCTTGCTTGCTGCTTGCTGCTTGCTTGCTGCTTGCTTGCTGCTTGCTGCTTGCTTGCTGCTTGCTGCTTGCTTGCTGCTTGCTTGCTGCTTGCTGCTTGCTTGCTGCTTGCTGCTTGCTTGCTGCTTGCTGCTTGCTTGCTGCTTGCTGCTTGCTTGCTGCTTGCTGCTTGCTTGCTGCTTGCTGCTTGCTTGCTGCTTGCTTGCTGCTTGCTGCTTGCTTGCTGCTTGCTGCTTGCTTGCTGCTTGCTGCTTGCTTGCTGCTTGCTGCTTGCTTGCTGCTTGCTTGCTGCTTGCTGCTTGCTTGCTGCTTGCTGCTTGCTTGCTGCTTGCTGCTTGCTTGCTGCTTGCTGCTTGCTTGCTGCTTGCTGCTTGCTGCTTGCTTGCTGCTTGCTGCTTGCTTGCTGCTTGCTGCTTGCTTGCTGCTTGCTGCTTGCTTGCTGCTTGCTGCTTGCTTGCTGCTTGCTGCTTGCTTGCTGCTTGCTGCTTGCTTGCTGCTTGCTGCTTGCTTGCTGCTTGCTGCTTGCTTGCTGCTTGCTGCTTGCTTGCTGCTTGCTTGCTGCTTGCTGCTTGCTTGCTGCTTGCTTGCTGCTTTCTTGCTGCTTGCTGCTTGCTGCTTGCTGCTTGCTGCTTGCCTGCTGCTTGCCTGCTGCCTGCTGCCTGCTGCTGCTGCTGCTGCTGCTGCTGCTGCTGCTGCTGCTGCTGCTGCTGCTGCTGCTGCGCCGCTGCTGCTGCTGCTGCTGCTGCGCCGCCGCCGCCGCCGCCTGTCACACGTATGGCTCCTACCCACGATGGGGGATTGGCCAAGAAATCGGTGGATTATTTCAAATTAATATGAGCATAAATTTTCTACTATCTCTGGAACTAGCATGGAATAGCGTAGAATTACCGAATAAAATGGAATAAACAGTGACCCAAGTTGGTGGAGAAAACGTCAGATAGATAAATAGTCCCCTGAAAGTGCGTCAAATTCCTGAAGAATGCTCATCGCCTTGAAACCTTTTGTATTTTTTTAAATGCGGATTGATCCTAAGCCAGCTTGAATCACTGAGTAGTCCATGGTCTAATGGGTAGAGGAGTAAGCTGTTGCGCTGAGGGTGCCGGACTCAAAATGAACCGATGGACCAACTTGGGCCACGGGATAGGTGGCACTAGGCATGTTCCGCTATTCAATGAACTTCTGTGATGCCAACTTTGGTCACAGGCTAGGCTCCACTGGGTTTGCGCCACTCTTCAACGAACCTCTGTGACGCTACCTCGAGTAACTATGTGCCACTTAGTATTCACCGCACTTCAATGGCAAAAAAAAACATGTCATTTATTCGGAGCTGGGCGGAACCAAACTCGTGGCATACATATATAATCAAACTTACCCGAATATACAGTCATACAAGCACCGCCCACGAATTTCTCGTCGGCGCAGCTACATAACGCAGCGTGCTCAGAAGGAAGCTCAAGGAGCCCAGCTTCATGCGCGCCTCATACCCGACGCGTCTTGCGGCGGCCATACGGTGTGCCGCTACACAGATTCGTTGCTATTCGCATTAATGTCTACGTTCATCGTAACAAAGGTTCTGCCGCATTTCTTTAGCCGTTGTAGTCACTGCCTATGGTGTTGCGCTCCTGAGCTCCAGGTTGCAGATTCGACCCGGGCCCCGATGAAGACTGACTGCAAGAACGCTCGTGTACCGTGCATTTGGTGCACCAACGGAGAGTGGTCAAAATTAATGCAGTGTTACCCACTACAGCGTGCCTCATAATCAGAGCGTGGTTTTGGCAGTTCGAAGCTGTGTATCTTATTTTTCTTGCTCCTAAGAGGAAGGGACGGGGCACAGTGAGGCGCTGCGGTGAAACGTTGCGCATTTATCTCTCGCTTGGTCAAGCGAGAGATAAATATAAATACCTGCTAAGACAACGTCTAACCAGACAAGCCCCTTCAAAACTGGCGCTGTTATTTCAATTTATGCTAGTCAGGCATGACTTGACTGCTGCTTAGCTTCAATATCGCAACCACAGCATAAACCCTGAAGGGAATAATTAGAGTAAATTAGTTATCTTGAATGAGTTTTTGGGACAGTGTAACTTTTTATACAAATATGTCGCACTTTTCAAGTAATCCACCTGAACAAACTAAATTAAGCTATATAGATTATACGTATTTTTTTTTTCGTTTTTACCTGTTCGAGCTCAAGAAACACACTGTATATATGAATGCAGCTGTTTCGTAAACGCATGCAGTGTCTTAAGAAATGCGTTCAGCACCTAAATACGCAGGGTCTATATACTGTAATCAGTGGTTGTGTTCGCATATGTGACTATGCACTTATCCTTCGTTATCGTGCGGTCGTTTCCGCACCCACCCGCCTTACCCCCTCACCCGTATAGAAGATTCCTAGCTATATATACTGTGCCGAGGAGCGCATATGCCCCCTTGAAAAAGACGGGTCCACTTGTAGAAACGTTGGCTCCCGTTTTCACCTTGTTCTCATTTTTCTCATTGTGTGCTTATCAGTAGTTAATAAAATACTGATGTCAAAGCCTAAATTTTGCAGAAGGGACGAACATTAAGCTTGTTGTTGCTTTGTTGGTAATTTTATTCTTCCGCTGAGGGTACATTTAGAATGAGAGTTTCGTTTTATGCGAGTAAGGCAAGTGTTTCAACAAGAACACACTACCTCTTTTGTCATGCGACCATAAACTGGTGCGTCTAACTTCGGAAAAAGATACCCTTATTTGGCTGCGACTAAACCATACTTCAGATTCACCATAAGGCTTCTCTTCGCCTGCAAAGGACGTTATATGAGGTGCGGTAATGGATGCCGCCTAGATCACGTCTAAGAATGCCTAAAACCTGTTAGTCGTCACTGCACTTTTAGTACCTGGGCATGCCTCAAGAGCGTGCAGCTAAAATTCCGTAATTGTCACATATGCCGTGGAGAATAAATTATACACGTAAACAATTACTGAACCTTACTTTGTTGATAACCGTATAGGTCATTAAAATGCGATTTTCGTCCCCTTTTTAGAATAATGCCTCAGCGCACAGATACCTTTTGATACAAAAGCACTTTTGGTACACATTCGGTTGTAAAGAGTGGGCAGTTCTACTTTTGTGAATGATCGCGATTGCCGAAGTATCACTATTTTCACATAATCCAAGAGGCACAAACCTTGCGAACATTCTCAAGCCCTTGAGTTCGCTTCGAGACCAAGATGGGAGCATTAATTCGGGTGGCACACACGTTGTGGCACATTCTCGAACCCATATGTGCACTGGCCGCTCCTCTTGAATCTAAGATGGCGGTTTTATGGAAAGCGCCCAGTCCCAAGTAGTTCCATTTCATTCAAGAAATTCCCCTCCTGTGCTTTCTGTTATTGTTTCCACCTAAATGTTTCCCTTTCGTTTCTTCAGCCGGCGCCCAAATTGCTCTATAAAGATTGTCATTTCTATCATTCGTCTGCTCAGCAAGCATTTCTGCCTGTGCATCATCACTGCTTCGCGGAAATATTTTGACGTGCCTCAATGTCTTTATCCTCCGTCCAAATTAAGGTATTCTCCAGAAGCATGCTGTCAATGCAAGTCGATACAACTGCGCTCTCTGCATGGCATACGCAGAAATCCTTGGACGTCGAAGAGTACCGCAAGGTGTGGAACTTGATTGTTACGCATGACGGCCTTCGAGAAGACAAGTACCTCTACGACGAAGAGAATCTCCGAGAGGTTTTGCAGGGAAAAGCGGTGATCGTGAGCGACTACACCACCACGCTGTACCAAGCCTCGCAAACCTGCCGCCGCCGTCTCGCAGCCGGCAGCTACTACTTTGCCAAGGAGCCCACATTCTCGACCAAGCTGTCCATGGCAGTAAGCAGGAGTGTGAATCCGGCACTAATGCAGCTCATGAACGAAAGGTACGTCCAGCTGTATGTTATGTAGGCACCCCTCGAGCCATTAGTATGTCATCAGATGAGCCTGCTGGAGATGGCGCAATTGCTTTGAGCATATGGCGCAGGCCTTGTCTTGCAGAGCACAGCAGATATTGATTTACGCAGTTTCTCCTATTCTGGCCCAAGGAGGGTGGAGCTATAGGAATGTAGTAATATTTTATTTCGCGATTGTGGCGAAGCGGAGCCCTTTACGCAAAAATGAAAGCAGACGTTCACACAAAGATGAATGAAGACATACACAGGCGCTGAACCGCAACTATGGGTCACAGAATAGCCTGTCAGTACCTATTAGATTTTAATTCGTACTGTTGATTTTGGGCTCGTGAAAGCAGGAGGTACGTTAAAAGAAATATTTCCCTTTTTCCCTTCAGTTCAGCACGTCAATACCTCAGCCCTTTTGTTTGAGCGTTATCATTTTGAGACGACACTCGACAACATTGCTTAAGTCCAAGCACGCATATCAAACGCAGGACCACGGAGTGTTCACAATATTTTATTACGGTATTTTCACCTGCTATCAGTAAGCCCGAGGCGACATTCCGCAAATCTTCACATAAATGTTCCGCAACAGTGATCGCGGCGACTGCTACGAGAAGTCGTTAGGTAAAAGCAAACGATAACAAGTGGTCTGTTTATGTTCCGCCACAATGCTCAAATTCTCTTGGGCACACAGTCTCGTGGTGCTGTCATTATTGCAAAAAAATTACCAGCTTGTTTTAGAAGTACAGTAATTTTACGGTGGATTTATGTTGTGTTTAATTTCACCAAAACCGTCATTTCTAAGATGGCTAAAGCGCTCAATTAAAGAAAAGTTCGGTTTAACGTTTACCCGCGTTTTTCGTTTTTTTTTTTTTTTTTTGTAATCAAGGTGTGCTGATCGTGGACGTTTTTCTCTTACGAACCACAGAGCCAACCGATTGGTTGAAAGTGGAGTCATCAAGGCGTGGATGGAAACTCAGCTGGGTGACTGGCGGTCCTGCCTATTGGCAAAGCGCGAGGAGACATACAGCCCACTCTCGCTTTTCGAGGTCCAGTCCGTGTTCCTTGTGTTTCTTATTTTCGCCGGCTTCTCCGTCGCCTTCTTCATAGCCGAGATCCTTGTAGGAGGTAAATATACACCTTCTCAATTAACTACACCAGGCATCCCAGTTACATCTTTAGCCAAGTTATAAAGATGTTCGGGTTCACTATAGACCGTTTTTTCGTAGGCGCCGCCATATTGTGAACGCAGTGGCGCCGCCTATGAGCAGCGCCATACTGGCTTGGGTGAAAGCGGTCTTTCGCATGGCACGTATACGCTCGGCGGTAGGTTCTGGCGTTTGTTTTCGCGGCCGTGCGGTCTGTTTAGTATGACGCGCGTATTCTACGTGGCAAACGGTTCTGTGAGACGTGCTGAAGTGGTTTAAGGCGTCATGGCCGGAATTTCTGCTGGCGTTGAGGTGGACGGAACACGCAGCGCGATGTGTGCGCGCATATTCGAGTCTACAATCAGCCTCGGAGATAAATTGTGTATTTCTTAATGTTCCAGTCACTAATGTGACCTTATTGCAGTATTATCCTCTATTTCTAAGCTGCGGTTTAGGAGCCATGAAACGTACGCGACGATCGTAACAGCGTGAGCGTGGGTACCGTTCTGCTACGATAGGAGCCGTGATGTTATACTTTGACAAGCGTTCAAACTGTTCGCTGCAGGTTACATTGCGTGGCTACTTGGTTCGATGGATGAGGTTTCCGCCCCTGAATAAAATAGTTTTGACAAGTGATAGCAGCATACCTTACAGTCTGAATTACGCTGTCCAGCAAAGGGACTGTTTACGAACTGCGCGAGCGTCCTAAGCAGTGGTACGTGCTGGATTACATACATATTTGTTCTACATACCGCATGGTCCAAGCATACCGCATCAGCGGTTTTATATTTATAAACATTGTGCGGCGTGACTATGCGAGGCTCTGTTGCGGCATTAGCCCGTTTTCTCTTGCTTTCTCTAGAAAGAGGATGATAACCGAATTTCTTTTTCGGTTGTGTTCGTTCCGTTCTCTACGACGCACTCACACGCATTACGGAAATTTTGTCCTCAAGAGTAGGCATCGCATTCTTTTTATGCGATCCCTCATATATTATGGCTGTATGCAGGCGAAAAAGACAATGAATGCCGAAGCGCACAGCTTACATATGTACCGTGCTGGATCACCAACCGCAGTGATCGCTGTGTTGAGCAGCGCCATCGGCCTCATGCAGGAAGGCTAGCGTAGACACATGGTAATTTCAAGCCTACTAGACTTGAAATGCGCGAGAACGATGCCGATGCATCACAAATATTTGATTGCGCCTGCCGCTTAGATGTTTCGTGGTTGCCTTAGGTTGGCCGTGCACGAGCATGCGCTCTTATGCTTTATGTTTTACTCCCTACGCCAAGCGATCAGATATTGAGCAGATTTACCATTTCATGCTGCTAATACAGAGACACCGGTTTTCTTTGCTGAATTAAAACTGATATAAGCAAAATAGTTCGCAACACATATACACACCGCGACTGATGATGTGCGTACACCGCGGCTGATAAAACGCGTCGCATTTTCGCGCCCCCAAAAGATATTTCCGCCTACTGTAGTTACCGATGCACCGAAAGCTTCCCTGACGACCTTATGTGAACGGACACGGCGTAAATTTCACAGAGTACGATCTAAAACATCAAGAAATCGTTCCGCAGCACGCGACAGCAATACTTTCAAGCAGCGCCGCGCCGCATCGCCCAAGCCAGAGAGGAGGAAAGGCTCTCCGCGCGCCCTATCCTCCTCGCCCGATGAAACGGTCTATAGGAGGACACGACAGAAAGAAGGCTGTTGCCCGCTCTACGGAGATTACAACGCAGTTATTTGAATTGTTTATTTGCGTAATTACACAAAGTTGCTGAATTCGTTTAGCAAGACCTTGAGCTATGGAAAAGCGTTCTATGAAAAGTTATCCGAGTGCTTCAGAAAATATCCAGTTCGGCAGTGTTCCCCCGAGTTCCTACCTATTCTGCAATCATTTAATTCCGCATCATGCAGAAGGACCGCGATATGTGAACTAAACGC
Source organism: Dermacentor variabilis (assembly GCF_050947875.1). Classification (NCBI taxonomy): domain Eukaryota; kingdom Metazoa; phylum Arthropoda; class Arachnida; order Ixodida; family Ixodidae; genus Dermacentor; species Dermacentor variabilis. The sequence goes on from NC_134571.1 coordinate 134,887,752, forward strand.
ACGGGACTACACGCTTGGTCGTTCTTACCACAATTGTCTCAAATGGGCCATATATGAACGAAAACAACTTTTAATCTAGTAGACTGCCGCCAATGAAGAGCTTACCGGGCAGTGTTAGTTTCACGTTCGCGATACGTCTCGGTTACGCCTTCCGGAACCAATGGAAATCACTGGCGCACCATTACAAGCGCTGAAGTCAAGGTGTGCAATTGGTAGTCACACTGTTTTTATAGGGTTTTACGGGCTTTGTTTGCGACTCAAGAAAGATGATTGCCTAATAGGCAAGGATTTAAATATTGCAAAATGAGAGGTTTCTGAAACACACTGCAATTTCCTCACCGCAATATATTTTTTTTCTTCTGAATTTTGGTCTCGCAATGTTGATTGATAATTCTTGGCAGATTATTCAAAACATCTGGCAGAATTAGTATCAGCATGACTGTCGACGTTAATGTGATTAGCTATATGAAACGACACAACTTACTGGCACCGCCAAACGCGCCATGTATGAGGCGCGTATACTACAGCCAGCTCCTCTCGTGCTTCTGTTCTGAGCGACACGTACCCGGTGGTATATACGGTATACCCAATCATCAAAGTTGGCGACAAACAGAAAACGATTACATCTGGACAGAGTCAGACAGATAGATACCGCAAAGTACATTAAATATCCTAATATTAATACTAATCGCATTAACACAGAAAGCAGAAAGTTGAGTAATATTTCGACAAAATGGCCAAATCATGCTTTTAGTCATGTCCTCTTTTAGCGCACTATAATATTTTTAATCTTTTGCAACAGATAGGTGGGACACCTTGTAAAGTCGAATACTGTACTTTTTTTTCATGCGCAATTGACTGCCCGATATGTAGCATTTCTGGCCGTTCTGCGCAACTCTCCCCTCACGGACATGTCAGCTAACGTGTCATCAGTAAAACAGTCGTTGCCAAAAGAGCAAAGGTCAAGGTCACACGCGAATTTATGCACTCCCAAGCATAGGCGCTTGAAGAAACAATCCACAATCTTCGAGTTTTTAGGGGGTGGCAAGGGCGGAGCAACGAAAGTTGGCCCTCTTCTAGCCATCATGACGCGTCTGACAAGAGAGAGAGAAAAGGATGCATAAAATGGCAGGGAGCTTAACCAGAGGTAGTTCCGGTTGGCTACCTTGCAGGGGCGGGACGGAGTAGGGGGATAAAAAAGATAAAACGAGTGGAAGGGGGAAATTGAGATAGAGAGAATGGGCAGCGTTCCTAAAGACTATCGTGAAGGCCCGTATATATATATATACCTAACGAGTAACGAGAGTAAGGCCTTCAGCGCGGTTGTTCTTTAGGAGTACTCACCCAAAGCTTTTAGTCCTGATAGTGGACGATCGGTTCAGCACTCTGCACATCCCTTATCTCTGGACCCTATATGGCGGGCAGACACACATTATGTGTGCGAGCGTCTCATCGCTGCTGCGTGTGTATCACGTGGGGCTGTTGGTCATTCCAATAAAGAAGGCATATGAGTTCGTAAAGGCAATGCCTAGCCACAGACGGTACAGCATGGTCTGTTCCCATCGAGGTAACCCAGGAGGTAGATGCATCCGCATATCCGGAGACAACGAATGCAAACAACGCATGGCGGAAAAGTTCGAGTCCCACAGGGCCAAAGTACAATCACGGGACGTCAATCGCAGCCCCGCCGCAGCGTCTGTTCACGAAAGCGGAATCAAGACACGTTGACCACTTTCATGTGCAGATCAGGCGGCTTCGTCGGCGTGGTCATAAGTCTGACGAGGAGTGCACGATGTGTGCCACAAGTAATAGAAAACGAAGCCTTCCTAAATAATTTATTCGGTTATCAAGCTCCAAAACTAGATCAAATGTTTGTCCACATATGTATCTGTGTGTCTGGTGGGGGAAGTGGGTTATTTAAATTCTGATTTCATTATTACCACTGCTAGCTGTGGGCTACTGGTCACCCTTGCGTCGTTTTCGACAGTGTCCTAAAACCTCGGCATACATTATGTAACATTCGGCAAACGTAGGCATTCGTTAATTACGTAGGCAACACAAGTCACAACGGTGTTAAGCGGTGTTTGTGCCTTCAGCCTACGCGCTATTTCTTCTCCTTGCCACGAGGGGCTTCCGAAATATTTCCTTAGCCAATTCAAATTTTCGCGCTCGATTTCCAACCACGTTGTGAGAGTTTCTTCACTGAAAGTGTACAAATCTCCGGGACTTCGAGCATCGCGCTTCAATGAGTACGCCATGAATCGTGATACGAAGAAAAGAGAGAAACAGAAGAAGGTTAACGGCCAATTTCGGGAAGCACAATGCTGTCAAGATGTCGCAGGAGACTGCAGTACATAAACATCTCCAGAAATAGAAGTGTCCAAATAGATGTACAGCTTTCGCACCAGAAACTGGCTGTGTGACGATTGCCGAGATTAAGCCATGCATATGTTTGATATTAGCAGTAGATGATGCCGTATGCTATATAAGGTGTCCCAGATAATATTAAACCAGCTGTTAAAAGAAGAAAAAAAGGAAAAAAACGATGCACGAAACGTTTATTAGACATCCGAAGTTCAGTTGTCAGACCTCTGGCGACCAAAAACCGAAGGTTTCATAATCGTATATTGCACTGTATTTCTTCCTTCCTCTCTTTTAACACCTTAACATTATTAACAGGATATTTTTATTCTTTCTTGTTTCCTTCAGGTTCGAAGAATGCTGCTCCGAAAAGACGTCGTATGCCCAACGTAATCCCCGTGACCTCATCCTCCTCGACAATTAATTATCCTGCGAGGATCAGGGGAATACAAATGCGGGCTTTACAAACAAACGTAGCAAAATGGAAACGTGCCCATTAATCATTCGATGCAAAGCAAACCGTATGAAGACAACATGCAAAAAATGCACACACCAATTTGCCACCTTGCTTTACAATAATATTGGTGAATTGGCCAGAAATGTTTCGTACGCGAGAGAAACATTTAATAGTAAAAAAGGAAAGCAACACGAAGAGGTAGTAGTGTGTCAGCTCCGCCTTTGAACAATAAATTGTAGCGGAACTCGTCTCACGATGACTGCCGATGGCAATACGATTAGCATTCGAACAATCTAGCGACACAACGTATTTTCGATGTCCCGTTCATATAATATCTGTAACGGTCATTCTGAGACGTTTGTTGCTTCGGCTGTATGCGACACGCTGTGGTACTCTCTAGTGTAGCAGTACGCCTGCCCTGTATAGACATTGCTGTAGAAAAAATAGTAGAATAAAGTGTATTCATGCAAGCGTACTTCCCACATTACCACTACTTCTTCAAATGCAGACTGAATATTATTAAGAACAGTAGTATAACCAACTGCTGAGAAAATGGTGCCCTGTAAAGGCTCGTCATTTCGGTGTCACTGGTGAGCAATTCAAGAAACACGCATACAGCAGGTTAAGATACCGCGCATACTTCCAAGATGCACGATTCAACTGTCCTGCTTTGTAAAATCTAATCCTAAGGGGCTCACAAAGTTATTTGTTGTCGTTAGTGCGGCAGGTTGAATGTACCAGAATAGACGCTAGAAATTCAGATGACACGCACTGTCTGGTTCTACGGTAATGCAAGCATTTGCCGCTGCTGCGAGGAGCAGCATGGTCTCAAGGGTAGTGTGAAGATAAAGAGGATCCCGGCAGGGAGGAGAGAAGGCAGAGCAATTGAACTGTTACTGCATAGCCCGAGTATAGTACGAGCGCAGTCCGAGTATAGCATAGTATGCCAAACCTGGATGGCTGGCCTCTTGTAGCCACCGTAACTCTAGGAGGAGGAGAAGGATGAAAGAAAAAATGTCGCGAATTCAGACATTTTCTAACACTGTACATGGCGTCCCCGGAAGAGGGCAGACGGGCAAGGAAGAAAGCACTGCCCTAGGGCTACTTCTTCTGAAAAGCATGGAGCTCAGTAGAAAAGTGCGTTCTCTGTACCTGAGCTCGGGTGTCCAGTAGGGAAGCCTAAGCTGGGAAAGCATTTACCTGTTGCGGGCCACAGGGTGTCGATGTCGATGGTAAGGCGTTAGCATTGAATCAATATTGGAGGCGGGCTCCACCACTGGAGGAGCTGGCGCCACCGTCGTCGCGACGTGGCATGAGGGATAAGGTGGACACAGCAGCCACGTCGACTGCTTCGGAAGCACAGAAGTGAGCTGAAAACGAAAGATTAAAGTCCCGCCTGCGCTCTGGTTCTGATTAAGTGGGGAGGTCTTCCCGCTTCGGGTGTTTTCTTGACAACACATGAAAGCCCTTTAATAGGCAGTGGCTGCCTTTGAAGGCGTCCAACAGGGTAGGCTACTGATCGGTGCCGTAGTGCCGAACGTAAGCAATGGAGTCCAGTGTCAGCCTTCTGACGTACTAGCAGGACAAGAAGCTGCGTGCAGCTTGCATCGTAAAACTTAGAACCAGCAAGCAGCTATCGGTTACAACACGGGTGTGCAGTAAGAACTTCCGCGAGCAAGTTTTCTGCTACGGAGTCGGGGCTGCGATATTAGCGGTGAATAGCAGTAAGCGCGCACTGAGACGCTCGCACGCGCGCACGCGCTGCTCCGCTGTCATGAAGCTCTGGTCTATGGACTTGTTGATGCTGGATACCAACAAGTTAACTGGTCTGGAAAGGGAACGCTAAGAAGCAAATTAAAAAGGGAGGCATAGCATATGCTGAAGCAGCAGCAGAAGCAGCAGGAAATTGCTCGCTGAGAAGACTGACAAACATACAGTGCGACACAACTTGAGAAATGATACTGAAACGCCCAAGAAGTAAGAAGACAAACGGTTGAATTGTCGCGACGGCGCATCACAAGTCGCCGTCGGCGTCGAAGTCCCTATATACTTATGGTGAAATTATTTTTTAACCGCTCTGACAGCGCGCTCACGCAACAATGGTTGCTTGTGTGCTATAAAATGCTCATATTCCGCGATCTAAACTCACGCCACAGTGCGATAACTGGCTGGCAGTGGAAGCAAAACATTGCGCGCGGACATGCATAGAAGGGCAGCTGGCCGCTGTGAACCCGTGGGATCACTGCATTGAGGCTTCACTCTGTTATGCTCTATTCGGTTATAGAGACAGCTCAGCGATTGCCTGCCTTTCACGCAAGAAGCCGGTTCGGAGGTCTCCATCGCGGCGACCACACGTGGTGGGCGTTCACTGCGCGTATTCAGGAAAGAGGTCGCGTCTGTAAACCATCCTTGTGCTTTCTGTTAGGTCAAGATGATTATTTTGAAACTAAAAAACTTCCCTCGTTCCGAAAGTACGTACAGAAATGTCTAGGATGGCTCCGGCGTGGTGTTCTTATTGAGCGCCAACAGCCATACCTATGAGGAGGGCGCCGCGTTATCCCTCATACTACTACGATAGATGGCGAATCCGTAAGTCCTCGCCCCCGATGGCACCACAACATACTGCCATCGTCAAAACAAGGTTCCTATGAGGCACATACTGCAGCGAGACTCCTCTTTCGCGCTTCCATAAGGACACTCAGTGCCATCTTGCACTACCGCCGCAAAACGTGCCTGTCGCCTTCGAAATGCATGGCACGCCGGTGCACAATAACATCGAGAGACGCACCACGCAGCAACCGGGATCCTCTCTCGTGCTTCTTTCCGGACATGCTGCACCATCTATTGGCACTGCCACAAAGTTCGTGCATGGCCTCCGAGACAAGAAGCGTGACCTGCCAGTGCCTGCGAACGCCAAGATTTGTTCCCTCGCTTGCCGCACGCTCAGTGGCACATACTCAGCAGCACAAGTTGGCACGAGGTTCACTGAAGAGTGGCACGTACCTACAGCAGTATCGCAGACGTTCATTGAAAAGCAGACCATCCACAGCGCATTTGAGGCAAAGCCTGCTAGTGGATCAGGTTACTCTCTTTGAGGATCCCTAATCTGACATTATGTCTTAATCACCACGTGTTCGATTCAACTGAATGAATTGCACAGGATAAAGAAACAATGATTTTAGAATCCTCAAATAATGGGTCAATTATTTTTTGGCAGGAAAGGTTAGAAAAGACGTTCCGCTCACACAGGTGGGCGTAGGCTTATCTTTCTTTGCCTTGACTGGCTCTGTGTTTGGTGGTGCTGGTGGCTTGGATTCCTGCAACAAATGGACAGCAGTGGAAAAAGTATGTTCGACAAACAAGCTGCACTACGCTGCAATATGTGAATATAGAATAAGCATGGTATCAACGAACACATATATACAAGCATAATGAAAAACAGCACCGCAAATGCACAGCACTAGTAGTTATATGATCGAAAGCTGACCACATCTATGTTCCATTGAAGGTACAATAAAAAGCGTGATACAAACCAAACAACAAGACAAGTGCTGACTTCAAACCTACGCTCATTGCAGTAAAAGGGCATAATTATATCGCTGCCTGTAACATAAACCAACAAACGACCCTAAATATCACAACCATAGCAAAGGACAACACATCAGGACAAGACACTAATAAGGACCGAGATTAGGTCCACTAGAACAATGTGTGAGTCAGCAAGAGAAAGGTCTGAGAACCGTTCGGACCGACGGCAGGAGCCGAAGAAGCTCTTCTTTTTAGCCTTTTTGAACCTCGCAACACGAGGCACTAGACATAAGCGCCGGAGCGCACCATACATAAAATGTGGGCGAGAAAGATAACGACGGCTGCTAGAGGCGCCCCCCCCCCCCATCCGAAGAAAAGCGGTGCCCGAAAAACAGCCTTTAGTAGGATGGCTTCTTGTACGGTGTGTTTTCGCACACCTAATTCGCGTTGATGCGAGAGGCAGCACGAAAGGAAATTCGCTCGCCACTGCTGCCGCTCTTCAAAACATCAGCGACCTGACAGCGAGTGTCGGCAGTCATCAAGTGAGATATGGTCATGTTTGTCTGTGGACGCATGCCACTATGTTTGCTAATTTAGTTAAGCTAACGTTTACAGCAGTTCACGCGGCCAATAAAATTACTATCTTCAATTCGTATAGCTGTTCTTTGCTTTTCAAGCGACACTTTTTCTGCATCTTGTTTAATTCTACTTCTCAACTCAACAAAAGCCATTTCGAGAAGAACATGGTGGTTGTGTCAGATAATGCGTTATGATGTGAAAGGCTGACTTACGCAGTCGCTGTCACCACAGCAACAATGCACAACATGAACATTGTCATGAATAGACTCAAATATTCAGTAATCTGTACTTTGCGACAAAGCGATCATACACTACCTCTTTTAAGACCATCCACTAAGAGGCACCACTCCATATGTGCGGCCTAAGACACACCCCAAGCATTGTTCTCTTTGGGGCTCCGAACTTATAATAGATGCAGAGATGGAACACAAAAAGTACAGCGCGTGGCTTTCAGTACAAGCTGCACCATGTGACCACAGTCACGGTAAACCGAGACACACAAGAACTTCAACTTCTTTTTCTGTGCTGGCACAGAACTGGCGCCGAAGTGCTCCGGTACAATACTCCCCGGGTAGAAAGGACTGGCGACCTATAGGCAGAAGACAGCACAGGCGGGTTGTAGCATGGTGCGACATGAGCTGTTTCGCACCCTCGGAAACGATTGTTGGGAACTGGCTCGACCTCCTCGATGACATAGTTCACGGGCGACGCTGGTCTTGCGTGGTAAACGAACGCGCCAGTTGACGTTCTTCCGCACAAGGAGCCGCTTCAGAAATAGGTTTCGCTTCAGGAATTCGGTATGGCGGAATTGTGTCTATGCAGTATGATGGTTCACGTCCATAGAGAAGAAAGAAAGGTGAGGAACTAATGGTAGGTTGGGTTGCAGAGTTATAAGCGTCGGTTACGAATGGAAGTACCCGGTCCACACGAACATCGCCACGTCGGCAACATGCTGAAACATGGGGCTCTTGGTGCGTAAAAAGGATCATAAACAAGATTGCAAGGTTGGCTATCCGCTACCGCGTGACGCCTTGGAGGCTGGAGGATGCTTGTTCATGGCTAGGAGTCCGCGGTGGCGCCAAAGTTCACCGACACCCAACGGCGGTTAACCGGAGTGCTCCTGCGGAGCGCCATTTCCAATCTGGCAACGAAGCGCACATGATCTGGCTACAGAGTTACCACGGTGGCGCCAATCACCTACACCCTTGAGGCTTTCGCCTAAGATGCTCCTGTGGCTGCGCCGAGCAGAGTCTGGAGTCAAGACAAGCGAGATTGGCATGGAGTCCGCGGTGGCGCTAATCACCGTCACCCAAGTTCCAACTTGGTGCCCCTGCGGGTAACCGTTTCTTCTCTTCAGAAACAGTCATGGTTTAGCTCGGTACCCACGGTGGCGCTATTCACCGGCAGCCAGGGGGTTTCCCTGCTGCTCCTGTGGGCCGGTCGTCTTGAACCCACACTCGACACGCGCATATCTGGCTCGGAACCGCAGTGTCGCCACTCACCGACACCCAAGGCATTTTGCCAAGGTGTTCCTGCGGCGTGCTCGTTTCGAAAGCCAGAGTGGAAATGCACATTAGCTCGGAGTCCGCGGTGCCGCTAATCACCGACACGTCTACGCTGCGACGCGCTCCTGCGTGCTGTTACACTGAGCGCCATGCATGGTCCAACAATATTCGTTAAGCTCGGTGGCTTCCATTCCCCTAATCTCTCTTTTTCTTTTTGCCTGGTGGCCCTTTCAGTGCCACCAAGTTTACGCAAACTTGGACCATACGCCAGGTTGAGGGTTGCATACCGTTAAGCCACACTGTGCCAGTATCCTAAGCACTTGTCTACGAGTTTAACGATGTGTCAAGGTTTAGTTAGGGTACATGTACGTATCATAACTTCATAGCAGGTGCCATGTGTAGGTTCTTGTTGGGCTCCGTACCAAGGGGATGTCCCAGTGCAGGAATCGAGGAGGCGGCAACTGTTTGTTAATGCGCTATAATTTTAGGGCGCTTCAGGCATTTCTCAGGGGTTATCTATATTTGTGACTAACCATCTATTTATGTTTGCATCTAACCGCTTTCCCGCCAACCTGGGTCACTGGGTAGTCTGTGTTCGAATGGTTGGTGAATCCGGCTGCTGTGCTGAGGTAACAGGGCTTGAAACCAACCATCCAGAGAATCCCCGCATACTCAATAAACTTGGGTCACTGAGTACGTGACAATGTGTACGTATGCGCCGATCTTCAACGAACCTTCTTGACGCCACCATAGGTCACTGTAGATACGAGACTGGGTATGTACCGCTGCTCAAAGAAACTCTGACATCGACTCGGAGCACTGGATATGTGCCACTTGTTCGATGCTGGTCTCCAATAAACCTCTTTCCAGCAACTGTGTGTCGCTCTTCAAAGAACGTCTTTGACGCTAACTTAGGCAACTAGGCACATACCACTGGAATGTGCGGCTCAAAGGCAAGGATCAAAGCGGCACACCCCTGTATACTGGCACATGCGCAAGCTCTTGAAGAAAAAATGGCGGCAGCTACGCTCGTAGTTTTGAAATGACAAGTGATCCTTTGTCGCCGACTCTCCAATTAAACAAAATGAGTTTATTCTCGTTCAGCATTGCTTTGAGGCCCCTTAATTGCAAGGAAAATTTATCGGCGACTGCATTTTTTTACAGAAAAGTTCGAATTTCAATGCAGCGCAATCCATTTATAGTATCAAGAAGAACGAGAAAGCTGATCGTTATAACCGATTATCGCTATATCTGGAGTGCGGCTGAAAAAAAAGGATAAACTCTGCCGAACACATATTTGCAGTTCCAAAACCACATTGGCCACTTGTGCTAAAAATACATGCTGTAGAAAGTAGGCAGTGAAAAATAAAACGTTTATTTATACCTGAAACAGTGCGTCAAGCATTAGGCACGATGAAATAGCCAGAAACCTGCACGCGCATTCGCGGGAGTTTCAGGCTCACAACCGCAGTGTGCATCGCGTCCAGCAGGTGCGCAAACACTGCCGACAATAATTTAGCTTGCATGAAATCAGTGAGCGACTCGATCAGGGTAGGTGCGAAAAAGACGGGCCATTGTCAATCGCGTCGTCACTGCCGCTGCTGGCGTCGTCTCCGTCGCACAATGCCGCCGTCTGTCGAGACAACGATCGCCCCGTCGGAACGAGGCAGCGCTATCTACACTCAGAAACTCCTCCATTGAAGCCCCACCCGCTCCATCGTCAGTAGCGACATGTTCCCAAAGCTCGGTAGTGCCAGTTTCCACCGTGTTCACTCTGGCGTACAAAGTCCGTCGTTCCCGTAGATCGGCGTGGCCACCGGTTCCACCCTTCATGATTGCGGCGTTACCGGTTTTCAGAATCGTCGACATCGTCGACTGCTTGAGCTCGTAGCCTTTCATAATTTGCAGCTTCGTCTCAAGAAACTTTGTCGGCGCCACCTTCTACTAACAGGGTTGCCTGCTGCTTCCCGGCTACTTCCGCAGCGCATTTCAGCGCTCGCTGAGGAAGAACCATGTCGACGGGCCAATCTCGATTTGGTCCGGCAAGAGACACGTTAGGGTAAAGCAGAATGCGTTCGCGGTGCACGCTACGAACTCTGCCACCCGCATTCCTGAAGCTGAGCGCGTCGCAACAGCTGCGCAAGACACTTCGGAGTCGGACCAAACTGCACGTACCTTCGCCAAAGCGACTCGGTACCAGGACACCACTCGCCAACAGGACGTCGCACCCAGACTAATACAGCTATAAGACCACTTTTACAGCTTATAAGTGGTCCGAGTACAGCTCAGACCACTTATAACGTAACCACTTATTAGTGCGGGACTGGATATTACGCGGTCTCTTCTAAATCCCGTTTATCTCCCTATACAACTCAATGCGAACGCATGCATACCGCTTTAAGTGCAGCAGCACAAGACGAAATACTGGTTATGATGCAGTAGTCATGAAATATCGCAGGCAAGCAAGGCAGCGAGCGCACTTCTCAACGAGACGTGCTGGTCGAAGGGAGAGCAACGAGGGCAATGTGGAGAAGGAGGAGGAGATGCGGAGCCAGCGAACATGCAACGGACGAAGGAAAAAACACTCAAAAGCAAAGAGAGTTTCGGGAACTCTCTTCGAGGGAGTATCTGCTTGTCCCATATCTGTCTCCCTTTCCGACCTCATTTGAGAGAGAGTAGAATAACTTTGTTTGACAGAGTTTGATTACTCCACCGCAAGGTAGCGCTAGTACGCTTCTGCAAAGTGCTAATGCTCTTCCCATAAGGGTAATAGTACTCCCCCAGACCTTGTGCTTCTACTCCTCCAAACCGAACACTTGCACTCCGCCAGACCGAGTGTTTCTACTACCCCAAACAGAGTGCTTGTACTCCTAACAGAGGGATTGTACTCATTCAAAACAGACTGCTGATACACTTCCCAATGGTGTGAAAGCTCTCACGATGTAGAGCCATGGTCTAGCTAGAAGGGATTCGCAATACTTCCATGTGAGGAATATTTTATTCCTTCATGAGTAGCTCCTGCACTTATGCTTGGTGAATTGGATGTAATCTGTAGTCGCCGAGTTACTCAAATGAAACATTTTTCTCTTAACATATCAAAATCTTTATTAATCAGTCACAAGACAAACTGAATAATAATTTCAGAAACAAAGTGACACGCATAAAAAATTTGATTACAACGATGCCCATGAACGTTACAGATGTGTAATAAAACATTGATTGATGCAGTGTTTTTAGACTTCAGTAAAGCATTCGATAGGGTAATTCACAAAAAGCTAATTTTATAATTAAGGAACATTAACCTTCCGGACATCATAATTACTTGGATTACAGACTATCTGGATAATCGCCAGCAGTATGTTTCAGTTGACGATCACAACTCGGGATATCTACCAGTCACTTCAGGTGTTCCCCAGGGCAGCGTCCTGGGTCCATTGCTCTTTCTTTTATATATTAATGACATTGTTAGTGTCGTCAAACCAGGAACACAAATAAGGCTGTTTGCAGATGACTGCGTTGTATTTCGTACTATGAAGTTCGTGGATGATCAGGAGGAACTTAACTCTAGCTTGAATAATATATTTTTGTGGTGCGAAGAATGGGGCATGGCTGCAAACATGGATAAAACTATCTCTCTTCGCATAACGCATAAAAAGAATCCCCTGGAGTACGCTTATCAAATGGGATCTGTTTCATTAAAGCAAGTTGAGAGTTACGAGTACCTTGGCATAACGTTCACAAATAAATTTTCTTGGAACCTTCACATTGATAACACATGTTCTTCTGCCTTTCGTAAGCTAACCTATCTGCGACACAAACTAAGAAATGCCTCCTCAAACGTTGAGCTACTCACATACATAACCTATATCCGGCCAAAACTTGAATATGCTTGCGTTGCATGGGATCCCTATACTAAAGTTAATGTTAACAAACTTGAGAGAATACGGAGAAAATCTGTTCGTTTTATTTATTCCAAGTTTAAAAGTTCGGATTCGCCGTCAGAGTTGATGTTGGCTAACGACATTCCTTCGCTTGAACAGGGAAGACAGAAACAAAGGCTAGATTTTTTACATAATCTAATTAATCACAAATTGGCTCTGGACCTTTCACTATATGTAAGTCACCTCTCCACAAGGTATACACGACACTATCGTACGGATACACTGACACCTATCTATGCTAGGAGAGACAGCTCTCCTTCTTTCCCCGGACTATTTCTGAATGGAATTCACTGCCCGCCCCTTACAACATGTGACTGTGTTTTATGAAAGTTTTTATTGTCTTTTTTGTTTTTGCATACAATGTGTTCTCCTTGCTGTTGAATGAGCAAGGCAAATCCTCGACTCTCCCTTGCGTTTGATGTGCAATTACCTTGCTTTTTTTACATCGTTCTGTTTGCCCCATGGATTGATTTAGGTATTGTGCTTTGATCTTTTCACTAAGTGTGTCTGTGACGATTATATCCTTGTAAAATCTATATATTTTATGAATGTATACGGACGTATCTTGTATATGCCTTTTACTTATTGTCTGCCAGTCCTGCAAGGGCCACAATGTGGCCTGCAGTATGTACTAAATAAATAAATAAATAAATAAATAAAACACATCCCTGCCTCCACTAGCATACTTGGTTGGCAAGTAGATTGAGTCACCCTATTTAAAATCTCAAATACCTGCCAGAAGCACTTATATGATTATTTCAAAGAAGGAGAAACCACTATTTTGCATATGGCAAATTAATTTTCCAATTGAAAGTAACTCTGTGGCTTCTAATTGAGATGTAAGGGGCGCACCACGGTGCACACAGTTAGTCTTGCTCCCACTTCGGGAGCCGTGAGAAGTTCTGCTGAACCGGTTTCGTGAGCATACACGTAAGCGATAATGACTTCTTAAACCTGGGGTGCTCTGCCCCCAATGCTTCCCCTTTCTTGAATCTAAGAGGAAGCCATACTTCTAAAATTAGGTGTAGAATATATATATATAAGGGAAGACATGAAAATCTGCCTGCTTCATGTCAGCGTTTAAAATACAGACTGACAGTGGATTGTATTTGCACCCTTGCATTTACGTGCTGTCAACTTTTGTCAGCAGCTGTTGCTTTCTATAGTTAACACAGGTAGCGTGTTAACTGCAAGTATGTATTATGTCACTAAACAAATCTGCAATTTTATTGTACCGCTATTTTTTGTCACATGGATACATCTGTTGATAGGCAAGAAAAAGGTAGTCACTTCTCACAAAACTAATCAGCTTTTCTTTAAAACACATTTCTAACTTTTCAATTATACTTGCTCCTATGTGTTTGTGTCCATAGAGCATACTTAATCTTGACTTTCTCATCAGGGACATTACAAAAAATGCCATGTTGAGATGACTGCCTAGAGCCCGTGAGAATTTTCATCTTGGTGTGACATACTGTAGTTTCAAGTTTTGGTGACATTTAGTCAAATGGTACACCCAATATGGTTTTCTCGTCCAAATTGCATGGCAATGTGTTTTGATACTTTGAAGTGCGCTCCTCTGCACCATGTAGAGTCGTGCTGGGCTGACTCTTTGCGTTATATAAAGCGGGTGCCTGAAAATATCGTGTGTAGAAGTCAGCACGAGGACATGGTGTAAAAACATCAAGAAATTCAAGAAATAAGGTCCCTGCACTAAAAGAAAATCTTAGCTATTAGTCTTCTTACTAAAATACATGCAAAACATCTAAATGACTGCATAGTCAACTGCTAAACTTCAATGTTCAGATTTAAAGAAGAAAGAAATAACCGACAGTTCATCGTCGCTCAACACCAATGTTACAATACTCCTACTAATAAATAGAATATTGGTCATTGTCAAATGGCATGTCTGTCATTAGGCTAATGTGGCACGAACACCACTTGTGACACATCCTAAGCACGTGGCCAGTGCGCCATCCCCCCCCCTCCGCACCATCTCTGGTTGTGCCACTGCTCAAGGCATAATTTGAGGATTATACCTGCAAGCATGATGCTCAGTAGGAATAAAAATATGGTCCTCCAGTTCAACGGATATTACCAGATGTGCCTGTAAGAATGGGCAACAAGGCTTGTTATGGCAAGCTTACCTACATTTTAAGACTAACAAGAAACAGCTCAATGCGGCTTGCATCTAAGCTTACTAAAAGGTATGAGCTTATTTTAATTTTTGATGTACGCAATGGAGTCCATTTTTGACAGACTGGACTATTTCTGCAGTTTTAAATCTAGCATTTAAGATTTTTGAAGCTAGGTAAAAGTTGCAATTAGACCGCAATTATTAGTTTAATTGGCCAACTCTTTGTTTCGTGTGTGGCAGACGACTAGTTACACAGAATGAAGGCAACGTTCTATTTTCATAGTTTATTTCTCCGTTAAGAACATTAGAGCGATAAACACATTTTGATCTGCCATGCAGTAGCAAAATGCATAAATTACGCTTGTAACCCTCCGAGGAAGGGTGATTTAACTGTTCATACGCCATAACTCTAAAGCGCCAACTCATAATTCTCAAATGCACAGGCATGTCCAAAACAGTAAGCATATGCAAAACGCCCCTACAACTGTAATTCCACACAGTAGCCGCTATATTCGATTCCGATGCATAATTCGCCGCTTGACGCTTCGCCGAGTTCGTGCACATAAGCAATCTTTCATACTCGCACTGTACTCGAAAACCGCAACATGAAACATAAGATCAGCCATATAATCCCACCATTTCAATACAAGACCAAAAGCAGCTCAGTCTTATTCAGCATAAAATATGAATCCATCATGCGTTTTCACTAATTTCAAGATAACGCGCCCAAAAGCATGCAGCTGAATGCCTTTATTGCTCTTGAAAGAGTAATTCAGCGGTCAGGCCGGATGTGTTCATCTTCTATTGGTTGATGACGATCTCCGGCCCGCATGGTCGGCGCCCCTATTCCAGGGCACCACTGAGCGTGGCTGCTCATCGGGCATGATCCACCAGCCTCCGTTGGAGGCTAGGGTTGCCGCTGGAGAGCACGCTCTCCCACTGCTCCGCACTAGGATTTTCTATTTTGTGGAATGCCTTATTCGTATTGCACTCCCGTGTGACATGATAAAGTGTAGGTATTGCGCCACACCACGGGCATGTGTCCCTGTATTGACTTGACAACATTTTACTTAGTATATGTAAATTTGAGAAAGTTCCTGTCTGCAGCTTTCGCCAGTAAGCTGTCTGTCGCTTCCTCCGGAAGATTTCCCGTTCCTTACCGCGATGAAAGCTTCGGAAATCGCCGAGCATCAATGGGCCTACACAGAATGTCTCCCACTCATCAAATACCTCAAAGGATACGACGTCCAAGTCCCGCGTATATTTTTGAGAGGTTTATCGTCCTTTTGCCTTGGCGATTATGCCCTCCACAAGAGAGAGAGAGAGGGAGAGACAACTTTATTCCAGAGAGTGGGGAGCTAATTCATGGGCTCGTCAGGCAGGCCAGATGGCCAACAGGCGATGCGTGACGGCGACCTCTTCGGCTCGCTCTAGGGCTCGGAGTTGCACGTCCGGGCTGGAGCTAAGCAGCACTTCCTCCCACGATGAAGGTGAGGGTGGGACCAGGATATCAGGGGGACGGGTGTCCTCCTCACAGTCCCAGAGGATGTGACTGAGCATAGCTAGCTCGCAGCACAGGTGAAAGTACGGACTTACTATGTCCGGGTAAATGTGCAAGTATACGTAGGGGTTCTGGTATGAGTGTGTTTGTAACCTACGCCATATGATCTTCTGACGCTTGTTTAGTTGACTGTGTGGTGCGGGCCTAGTGTGTCGTGTAAGACAGTAACATTTGGTTATGTTGTTTATGAGTGCAGGGCTTCGTTTGAGGTCTACGGTTCCGGCAGGCCCTTCGCTCGGCTGACGAATCCTCGAGCATGTTAGTGGGCCGCTTCGTTCCCTGGATTCCCTGCGTGAGCCAGGACCCATATCAATGCTATTGAGCATGGTTATTATCTGTTGTATATTGACTGTAGGAGCTTTAGTGTGGTCGGTGCCATTATTCCTCACGCAAAGTTTGTTATGGCGGTTTTCGAGTCCCTCATAACTATACAGGTGTCTGTTGAGGCCACAGCCAACGCATTGCCGACTTCTGCTTCGGTGGGGGTGGCAGCGCGTAGAGAGCTCGAAGCTGTCTGCGCCTTGAATCCTGGGCCTGGAACGGCGCAAATGGCGTAGGTGTGGGGCCGATCAGAGTACTGGGCTTTGTCGACGTTCGCCACGGCGGAGTTGGTCCCGTACGTCTTGTGTAGGGCCTGGGCCTTCGCTCTTCTGCCGTGGCGCTGGCCGGCCAGGGTGTTTTGGGGCAGCGGTTTGATGACGAACATGCCCCTTATGTGTGGTGAGATGGTGGCGGGGTCGCTGCCCGTCGGGGATGCTCTGAGGCCCATTCGAGCAAGGATCCAGCGGCCGGTCTTGCTACCTCGGAGACGGTGAACCTGTGATGGGCGGTGTGCTTCAATCAGTTCATCGATGGTGTTGTGAACTCCCAGTTGAAGTTTCTCCGTGGATGTGTGTCTTGGTAAGCCGAGGTCTACCTTATATGCATGTCGGTTAATGCAGTCGAGGTGAGCTCGTTCTGTCTTCTGTAGCCGTATGTATGGTAGTGCATAGGTGAAACGGCCGACGAGAAAGGCCTGGCCTAGTTGGAGCAGGTCTTTCTCCTTCATGCCTTGCTTACGCGCGCTCACTCTGTGTAGCAGTCTTGTGGTCTGGTTCACCGTCATTTGGAGCCAGTCAATGGTGATGCCGTTCTAACGGTTCTGCTGTAGCACCATGCCCAGTACTCGCATGTGCTCGACAGGGGTGACTGGCTGCCGGTTTACGCGTATCGTGATGGGAGGTGACGGGAGGTAAAATTTTTACTCCTCGTGCTGCCAGCCATGCGACCGGAAATTTTGGAAGCTTACCATGATGAACCGTCGTCGGGTCATTTAGGTGCAAGCCGGCCATTCGTCTGAATTCGTCTCAGATACTCCTGGCCTAAATTGTTAGCATTGGTGCAGCATTATGTGAGGACATGCTGCGAATGTCAAAGGCGCAAAACACCACACGTGAAACCGGCCGGCCTTCTCCAACCCATAGACCTACCGAAGACTCCCTTTCAACAAGTTGGAATGGATCTTCTTGGACCATTCCTAACGTCATCGTCAGGGAAGAGATGGATCGTAGTAGCGACGCACTATTTAACACGATATGCTGAAACTCGCTGCCTTGAGCGAGAAACGGCAGTTAAAGTTGCCAAGTTCTTCGTTTGTAACATATTACAGCGACATCAAGGCATGGATGGAAACTCAGCTGGGTTACTGGCAGTCTTGCCTGTTGGCAAAGCGCTAGGAGATGTACAGGGCACTCTCGCTTTTCGAGGTGCAATCCGTGTTTCTTGTGCTTCTTATTGTTGCCAGCTTCTCCGTCGACTTCTTCTTAGCCGAGATCCAGGTAAATATACACCTTCTCAATTAACTATACAAGGTATTCCAGCTACATGTTTAGCCAAGCTCTGAAGATGTTCGGGTTCACTATAATAGGACATGACAGAAAGAAGGCTGTTGCCCGTTCTAAGGATTTTATAACGCAGTTCTTTTAGTTGTTTATGTACGCAATTAAACAAGGTTTCTGAACTTTTTTTGCAGTTCTTTGAGCCATAGGTCAAAGTATTCTATGACAAGATAGCAGAGTGCTTCAGAGTGCTTATTTCTACATCATGAAGAAAGGCCGCGATATGTGAAATAAACGCACAGCACTACACACTTGGTCGCTCTTATCGTAGTTGGCTCAAATGGGCCCCACATGAACGAAAACCACGTTTAACCTAGTAGACAGCCGCTAGTAAAAAGCTATACGAGGCATTGCTGCAGTCATTGGTTTCCAACTTCACGCCCGCGATTCATTTCGGCTGCACCTTTCGAAACCAATGGAAATCATAGGTGCACAATTGCAAATGCGCAAGTGGAAGTCCCACTGTTTTTACAGGATTTTGCTGGCTTTGCTTGTGACTCGAAAAACAGATTATTGCATCATAGGCAGGAATTTAAATATTCCAAAATGACAGGTTTTTTTAAGCGCACTGCAATTTTCTCATTGCAATATTTTTTTTCTTCTGAATTTTGGTCACGCAATGCTGATTGATAATTCTTGGCAGATTATTCAAAACGTCTGGCAGAAATAGTGTCAGGATAACTGTTGACGTTAATGTGATTAGCTACGTGATTAGCTATATGAAGTGGCATACCGTCCTGGCACCGCCAAAACGCGCCATGTATGAGGCGCGTACTACAGTTAGCAAGGCTCCCTTGTCGTGCTTCTTTTGATTGAAGAGTGACACGCACCGAGTGGTATATACGGCATACCCAGTCATCAAAGTTGGCTTCAAACAAAAAACGGTTACATCCGAACGTAGATAGACAGATAGATACAGCAGAGTACAGTAAGTATCCTAAGCATGCTAATCGCATTAATACAGAAAGCAGAAAGTTGAGAAATTTTTCCATAAGGTGGCCAAATCATGGCTTTAGTCACATCCTCTTTTAGTGTGCTCCTCTAGTGTGCTGCTGGATTAAGGGCGAGCTACCAACAGCCTGGAAACACTCGGAAGTAACCCTGGTACCCAAGTCAAACAAACCCATCTCGATCGCAAGTCTCTGCCCCATCTCCCTTACGTCCTGCACCGGGAAACTGATTGAACACATGGTGAACGAGCGGCTCACCACACATCTCGAGGAAAACGATCGCTATCCGCACACCATGTTCGGCTTCCGCCAGATGCTCTCCACGCAGGACGTCCTCTTCCAGCTAAAGGAAGATATTCTTGATTATTTGAGCAAATACACCAAGTCTTCCATTCTAGCTCTAGACGTAAAGGGCGCCTTTGATAACGTCAGCCATTGAGCCATTCTCCGTAACTTAGAAGATATCGGCTGCGGTGCCTAAACATGCGCCTACATGCGCGCTTTCCTCACCAACCGTGCAGCCATGGTGGGTATTGCCAACCTTCGGAGCAAGACATTTCACCTAACAGGGGCACGTCACAAGGTTTGGTAGTCTCGCCGCTCCTTTTCAACGTGGCACTCCTCAATCTTCCCCGCCTCCTAGACAACATCCCAGGGATATTCCATGCTCTATATGCAGACGATATCACACTGTGGATGAGAGGCGCGAGCACGGTCGAACAGGAGGCCCGTCTTCAGGAGGCGGTCAACATCATCGAATGGTACCCCAACACCTGCGGCCTCCACTGTGCCCCAGATAAATCCGAGCTGTTAGTACTCGGGACACGCACCCAGGGCCGGCCCCCAAGCCACGACGCATCGTACCCACAAGTCCTTCTTCAGGGAGTCCCGATACCAAAGCTGTAGACTCACTTCGAGTTCTCGGAGTCCATATACGCAAGGACGGGTCCGGCTCCGCCACACTCCCCAGGCTACACAACATCGTGGCACAGGTTACTCATCTGATACGACGGGTGGCCAATCGCCGCAATGGCCTCAAAGAACACGAAACTTTGCAAATGGTGCAAGCCCTCCTTTACAGCCGCATTACATACGGAACTCAGTACCTCAACCTGAAGACAGCCGAGAAACAGAAGCTAAACCTCCTAATACGAAAGACCACGAAGCTCGCCCTAGGACTGCTGACAACTGCCTCCACTGACCGATTGCTTCACATGGGAGTTCAGAACTCCTGGGAAGAACTCGCGGAAGCGCACCTCATTAACGGGATCGAGAGACCCAAGCTCACAACCACAGGCCGAGCAGTCCTCCGACGCACAGGATACGTAACCAAGTCAGAACACGATGGCGAACGTAAGGAAAAGATCCCGTCGAAGTTCCGAGAATGTCTACAAGTTCTTCAGATCCCTCGGAACATGCATCCTGTTGCGTTTCGCCTGCGACACGCGGTTTTGCCGGCGCGACTGCGGCGGGGCGGCAGACATTTTGGCCCGTTCGTCGTCGCCGCAACGCTCCCCGCCAGGTGTTTCCAGGCGTTTCCAGGCATGTTCCGATGCCACGTGTCTTCATGTGCGTGTGTGAGTGTATGTGCCATTGTGCCCGAACCAGGCGATGCGACAGCAGGGATCACCCTCTCATTCCAGTCATTGTGCCTGAACCAGGCGATGCGAAAGCAGGGATCACCCTCTCATTCCAGTCATTGTGCCTGAACCAGGCGATGCGAAAGCAGGGATCACCCTCTCATTCCAGTCATTGTGCCCGACCGGCAGCGCTACGACAGTGTGCGTCACCATTAGCCCATTGTACATTCACGTGCTCGTCTATTGAGGGGTTCCTTCTTGCCCTCAACTGCGAGAGTATAAAAACAGCTGCCCCCGGACGCCAAGAGGAGGGCTCCGATTTCTTCTGTTGAGTAAAGTGCTCTCCCGTCTCTCTACTTCGGTCAACCTGACCGCCAACTCTTTGCGATGTTAAAATAAACAAGTTGTTTTGTTGTTACCAGTCGACTCATGCTTTGCCGGGACCTTCGGATGCTTCCAGTTGCACCCCAGGCCGCCAGGCCAACGCTACCCTTGGGGCTTGCGACCCAGGTACAACCACGGGCGTCAGCGCCGAGTTCCCAACCGATCGCACCAGCGGTGCGATCCAAACATCTGGTTGGCAGCGGTGAGATCGCCTCCGACTTCAAACAACTGTCTGCCAGCGGTGAGATCGCGACAACGGAGGCCAGCAGCAAAGAGATGCAGTTGACGGTATGCTGAGCAGCTCAACGACGATCCGGGAGCAGTGCAACGAGCCCTGTGTGACGACTGGTTGCCTGCAGCGGAACGACTGCGCGGAATTCCTGCCTGCGAGGTTTGGTGAGTGCGGGACTTTCTTCTTCTGAGCTTTGCCAGGCTTTTGTTAGTGTCAGAAACAGAGCTGGTAATTGTGGTTGTCGTTGCTGCCGGGTTAGTTTGCGGCAAGACAATAGTAAGCAGTAGAGAAAGCAGCATTCAGAGCAGCCATGGATTTGAAGTCGTTGCGCAAACCGAAATTGTTGGAGCTTGCAAGAGAGTTGGGTCTCGATGTCTCGGACAAACTCAGAAAACCAGAACTGCTAAAGGCTATTCTTGAGTTAGAGGCTGAGGATGACGAGCTGTCGGAATGCCTTGAGACTATTGAGGAGAGGTCAAAAAGACAGGAGCGCGAACTTAAAGAGCAAAAAGAGAAACAGGAGCGCGAACTTAAAGAGCAAAAAGAGAAACAGGAGCGCGAACTTAAAGAGCAGAAAGAAAAAGAAGAGCGCGAACACGCTTTGGAAATGAAGCGTCTCGAGGTAGAGATGGAACGCGCTCGTAATGGAAGTCAGGCACACGGTGCAGGAGAACGAGTATTGTTCAAAATGACTGACCTGATGCGGCCGTTTAAGCTTGGAGAGGACATTGGTTTGTTCCTGGTTAACTTTGAGCGAATGTGCGAGAAGCAGGGGTTCTCTCGGGAAACGTGGCCACAGCGCTTGCTAACTTTGTTACCCGGCGAGGCGGCCGACGTAGTCGCTCGCTTGGATAGAGAGGAGGCAGAGGATTTCGACACAGTGAAATCGAGTCTTCTAAAAAAGTACCGGCTGTCTGCGGAGGCGTTCCGTCGGAAGTTTCGGGAAAATGAGAAAGGCAAAAGTGAGTCATATACAGAGTTTGCGTATAGGCTTATGTCGAACATGCAGGAGTGGCTCAAAGAAGAGAAAGCGTTTGGTGACCACGATAAAGTTCTGCAGTGCTTCGGGCTAGAACAGTTTTATAGTCGGTTACCGGAGAACGTGCGATACTGGGTCTTGGATAGGCCAGACGTTTGTACGGTGGCTAAAGCCGCTGAGCTAGCCGAGGAGTTTGTGACGCGTCGGGCTCGCGGAGCTAAGGACGGTCAAAAGGGTGAATTTGGCTCGAAGTTTGAGAGGCCAAAGTTCACACCCATGAGATTAAAGGGGGACACGCGTAGTGCGGATGCGAGCGAAAGCAGTCCGACCAAACGTAAAGAGACGGCGGCAGCCAAACGCAGAAAGCGGTTCGAGATGAGGCGAGCGCGCTTGTGTTATACGTGCCAGAAGCCGGGTCACTTTTCGGCGCAGTGTCCGGAAACAACACCAAAAGTTGTGTTTTTTTCAATAGGCAGCACTGACGAGAACATGAAGCTTCTCGAGCCTTACATGCGAGACCTCCTCGTGAACGGGAAAGAGTGCCGAGTGCTTCGCGATTCCGCAGCTACGATGGATGTAGTTGACCCGTCTTACGTAGAACCCCATATGTTCACGGGCGAGTGCGCGTGGATCAAGCAAGCCGTGGAAGCTCATAGCGTGTGTCTGCCGGTAGCAAAAGTGCTTATTGAAGGACCTTTCGGAGCGCTTGAGACGGAGGCGGCAGTGTCATCTATGCTGCCCCCCCAGTACCCATACCTATTTTCAAACAGGTCCGATCACCTCCTGCGCGAGAAGGGGCTTTTGTTTGGTGAAGCTAGTGTTCAGGCCTTAACCAGATCGAAGGTTCGGGAGCTCGCTGCAAAGGCGGTAGTTGCGGGACCGACGTTATCAAACAACGAAAAAGGGTCAGAGGCGCAGCAAGCTGATATTCAGAGCACGCCCGAACTGAATAAACTTGAGTCTGTAACGTTAAAGGCGCCAGATACTGGAGAGGAAACGCCCGACACGGGAAAGTTAGAAGAGCTATCTACTGATTTGCTCATCGCGCCTACGTCAGACGGACTGGATAGGTTGCTAAAAGTCAGCCGGTCGGCTTTGATAGCCGAGCAAAAGAAGGATGGTAGCCTAGAAAACATACGCTGCAATGTCAAGGAAGGTATCGCCAGGAAAAATGCGCGTTTTGTGGAAAGAGGTGGAGTCCTGTACCGGAAGTATCTAGACCGCAGAGGAGTGGAGTTCGATCAGCTGATCGTGCCTCAATGCTATCGTCAGGATCTGTTGCGCTTAACGCATGGGGGTTCGTGGTCCGGACACCTAGGAGTTAAGAAAACTAAGGACCGTCTCTTGCAAGAGTACTATTGGCCAGGGTGTTTTCGGGACGCAGACCACTTCGTGAGGTCATGTGACACCTGTCAGCGGGTGGGCAAACCAGGGGACAAATCGAGGGCGCCGTTGAAATTGGTACCTATCATTACGGAGCCTTTTAGACGGCTCGTTATTGATACAGTGGGACCTCTGCCGGTAACAGCCACGGGGTACAGACACATTTTGACTGTGATCTGCCCAGCGACAAAGTTCCCTGAAGCAGTGCCGCTTAAAGAACTCAGCTCAGTTGAGATAGTCAATGCACTACTGTCCATATTTGCGCGAGTTGGTTTTCCTGCAGAAATTCAATCAGATCAGGGCACAGTGTTTACTAGCGCTTTGACGACAACTTTTCTCGAAAGGTGTGGGGTAAAGCTACTACACAGCTCAGTGTACCACCCACAGTCGAATTCCGTTGAGAAGCTCCACTCCGTCATGAAGCGCGTGTTGAGAGCGTTGTGTTTTGAACATCGAACTGACTGGGAGCTGTGTCTGCCTGGGGTGATGTTTGCATTAAGGACCGCGCCGCATGCGGCTACGGGGTTTTCGCCAGCTGATCTGGTGTACGGTCGCTCGCTTCGGTCTCCGCTTCGCATGCTTCGAGAATCATGGGAAGGCAGGGGCGACGACCCAGTCGTGGTGGAGTACGTACTTAAGCTCCTCGAACGCTTAAGAAGGGCACAGGAGTTGTCAGGTGAAGCAATGACAAAGGCCCAGCAGAGGGCCAAGGTTTATTATGATCGGACAGCCAGGGCCCGTCGTTTTGAGGTGGGCGATGAGGTCATGATATTGCGCACATCGCTAAACAACAAACTAGACGTGCAGTGGGAGGGCCCAGCGCGAATTGTTCAGAAACTGTCGGACGTTAACTACGTGGTAAGTCTGCCAGGAAAGCGGAAAGCACAGCAAGTTTACCACTGTAATCTGCTCAAACCTTATAGACAAAGGGAAGCAGTGGTGTGCATGATGGTAAACGTTCCTGAAGAGCTTCCGGTCGAGCTTCCGGGACTAGGCTCAGTGACGAACAGGGAAGACACCGATCAAGTCATTAGTGACTTAATCAGTAAAGCATCGCTGTCGCCTGAGGAGAAAACCGAACTACACCAGCTCTTACAAGAGTTTCAAGGTCTGTTCTCTGAGAGGCCTGGTAGGACTTCTGTCCTTACTCATGACATAGAACTTACCTCCCCAGAGCCAGTACGATCCAAGGCGTACCGGGTGTCACCCCGCCAGCACGATATTATGGAGGCTGAGGTAAAGAAAATGCTACAGCTCGGTGTTATTGAGGCAGGTGAGAGTGATTATACCTCCCCTTTGATTTTAGTTGAGGTACCGGGCAAGGAACCTCGTCCTTGCGTCGACTACCGCAGGCTTAATTCCATCACTAAGGATCAAATTTATCCGATCCCTAACATCGAGGAGCGCCTTGAGAAAGTTAGTAGCGCTCAGTTTATTTCCACCCTAGATCTTGTCAGGGGTTATTGGCAGGTTCCACTTACAGAAGAGGCTAGTAGGTATGCGGCGTTCATTTCACCCATGGGAACATTCCGTCCTAAAGTGTTGAGTTTTGGTTTGAAGAACGCGCCATACTGTTTTTCAAGCCTCATGGATAAAGTGTTGCGGGGACAGCAAGGATTCGCTTTACCGTATCTAGACGACGTAGCGATATTCTCCGCATCCTGGTCTGAGCATATGGCACACTTGCGGGCAGTGCTAACCCGCCTGCGCGAAGCGGGCTTGACAGTAAAGGCTCCTAAGTGCCAGTTAGCACAGGCCGAGGTTGTCTACCTCGGTCACGTGATTGGTCAGGGTCGTCGCCGCCCCTCTGAAATAAAGGTGGCCGCTGTGCGAGACTTTCCGCAACCGCGCACAAAGACCGATATTCGGTCGTTCTTAGGTGTCGCCGGCTACTATCAGAGGTACATCCCCAGGTACTCTGATATCGCGGCTCCCCTGACGGATGCTCTAAGAAAGTCAGAGCCTCAAACAGTCGTCTGGGACGAGACAAAGGAAAGAGCTTTTAGCGCCCTAAAGAGTGCCCTAACAAACCAGCCTGTGCTACGATCGCCAGACTATACAAAAGGGTTCATTGTTCAGTGCGATGCTAGTGAGCGAGGCATGGGCGTTGTACTGTGCCAACGGGAAAAGGGAGAAGTAGAACACCCCGTCCTGTATGCTAGTCGTAAGCTGACCAGTCGTGAGCAGGCGTATAGCGCCACCGAGAAAGAGTGTGCGTGTCTCGTGTGGGCCGTTCAGAAATTGTCATGCTATCTAGCCGGCTCGAGGTTTATCATTGAGACGGATCACTGCCCTCTCCAATGGCTGCAGACCATCTCTCCCAAAAATGGCCGCCTCCTGCGCTGGAGCCTCGCTTTGCAACAATATTCCTTTGAGGTGCGTTACAAAAAGGGGAGTCTCAACGGTAACGCCGATGGCTTAAGTCGAAGCCCCTAACGTAGGAATCAGCCTCAAAATTGTTGGTTACTGATGTTTTTCTTCCTGAGGCAGGATTTTTTTTAACATATTGCTTTTGTTTAGTGTTTCAAAGTGATGATATGCTTTCTAGTGCAATTTTCCAATTTGTGGACGCGTTCTGAGTGATGCTAGACTACTGTAAGGAACTAGGCAGTGGTATAAAAAGGGGAAAGAGCCTGGCAGGGCTTAGTGAGGGTTGTGCCGTGCTTGCTGACTGAGCGGTTGAGTTTCAGCGTAGTTCTAACGCTTGCCGGGAACGAGAACAAAAATGTGAACTCTCCCGAAGTCACTTTGCAGTGTCCCGTGCGAACCTGAACGAGAGAACGAGGCCTTCTCTGTGCGCTGCGCTCAAGAAACGTCGAGGGACGCCCGACTTCGGTTATGAGCATCATCGAGCGACATCCCTCCGGACAGCGGATGCAGTCCCCTGTCCATCGGGATCTCCTTCCCCCGGCGGGGCGGTCTGTTGCGTTTCGCCTGCGACACGCGGTTTTGCCGGCGCGACTGCGGCGGGGCGGCAGACATTTTGGCCCGTTCGTCGTCGCCGCAACGCTCCCCGCCAGGTGTTTCCAGGCGTTTCCAGGCATGTTCCGATGCCACGTGTCTTTATGTGCGTGTGTGAGTGTATGTGCCATTGTGCCCGAACCAGGCGATGCGACAGCAGGGATCACCCTCTCATTCCAGTCATTGTGCCTGAACCAGGCGATGCGAAAGCAGGGATCACCCTCTCATTCCAGTCATTGTGCCTGAACCAGGCGATGCGAAAGCAGGGATCACCCTCTCATTCCAGTCATTGTGCCCGACCGGCAGCGCTACGACAGTGTGCGTCACCATTAGCCCATTGTACATTCACGTGCTCGTCTATTGAGGGGTTCCTTCTTGCCCTCAACTGCGAGAGTATAAAAACAGCTGCCCCCGGACGCCAAGAGGAGGGCTCCGATTTCTTCTGTTGAGTAAAGTGCTCTCCCGTCTCTCTACTTCGGTCAACCTGACCGCCAACTCTTTGCGATGTTAAAATAAACAAGTTGTCTTGTTGTTACCATCGACTCATGCTTTGCCGGGACCTTCGGATGCTTCCAGTTGCACCCCAGGCCGCCAGGCCAACGCTACCCTTGGGGCTTGCGACCCAGGTACAACCACGGGCGTCAGCGCCGAGTTCCCAACCGATCGCACCAGCGGTGCGATCCAAACATCTGGTTGGCAGCGGTGAGATCGCCTCCGACTTCAAACAATCCTGAACACCATCGAGGCAGACGGCTCGCCAGGGTAAACGCCATCAGACACAAGCACCGTAACGACCCGCAGGCGCGCTACGTAGACGCAGCCAAGTATCCGGGCCGAAACGTCTTCGCCATCAGCGTCACAGACTACAGGGGGACGACACTGGCGCTGGCGACAATTTTCGCCAGGGGCGCAGACACAGCTGAGGAGGCCGCTATAGCACTTGCCACCTATACAAGCGAGGATGCCATAGTGGTATTCACCGACTCTCAAACAGCGACACGCAAGTACATGAAGGGCAGGATATCCATCTAAGCGATCAACATACAGAAACGTGGCGAAACTCCTCCCCCCTAAACCTGCATCATGTGGGTTCCGGGACACGAGGGACTAGAGGGGAATGAAGCGGCACATACCGCGGCTCACGCAAGCACCAACCGGGCCTCCCCGCACGACATTCTAGACAGGTCCCACCCAGCCAAATCAGCGAAGGAAACGGAAACAATACCGTTAACTTACCAAGCACTACTGCAGCACTATCAGCTTGGACGCAGGTAATACCCTCCACCACATACAAAACTAACGAGAAACGAAGGCACCGACTACAGGTGACTCCAGAGCAATACCTTTACCCACGGAAGCTTACTGCACCATTTGCACCCGACGCTATACAGCTACACCTGTCCACACTGCAACGTGCCAGACACCCTGGCACACCTCCTCCTGCAATGCAAGAACACCCGAGCAAGCATCACAGCGACACCACTAATAACAGCAGACGCAGACCCAAAACTCCTCTCTGAAACGTGGGAGGCTTCGATCTCCAAGCCGGACCTGGTCGATCAGCGCGAACTCGTCGCCCAGGCCCAGAGGGCGATCCAAGCCAGAGGGTTCCTGGAATAAGGGA
The DNA here is from genome assembly GCF_050947875.1 of Dermacentor variabilis. Taxonomy (NCBI): domain Eukaryota; kingdom Metazoa; phylum Arthropoda; class Arachnida; order Ixodida; family Ixodidae; genus Dermacentor; species Dermacentor variabilis. The sequence continues at coordinate 134,915,791 of NC_134571.1, forward strand.
CCCTCCCACCTCGACTGACAAGTCACTGCTTCAAATAAAGGTTTCATTCTCTCTCACAGCTGCATGTGTGTAGAAAGGGTGGAGGGGTATTTAAATAGATTTTTTTCTTTACTACTGCTGCTAGCCGGGGGGTGCTGTCACCCTTGCATTGTTTTCCTAAAGTTTTCCTAAGTGTGTCCTAAAACCTAGGCGTTCGTTTGATAATCATGTATGCAATACAAGTCATAACGGTGTTAAGCGGTGGGGTATCCCCTTTAAACTTCGTGCTATTTCTCTTCCTTGCCACGAGTAGCTTCCTCTTACTTCCTTGGTCAATTCACATTTTCGCACTCGATTTGCATCAACATTGTTAGTTTCTTCACGGAAAGTGTACAAATCTCCGAGACTTCAAATATCCTGCTTCAGTTAAGTACACTTATGAATCTTCATACAGAAAGGGAGAAGCAGGAGAAGGTTAACGACCAATTTTGGGAATCACAACGCTATCAAAATGTTGCAGCACACTGCAATACAGAAACGTCTCCAGAAATAGAAGTTTCCAAACAGATCTAAAGCTTTCACAACGAAAACTGGTTGTCTAATGATTGCAGAGATTAACCTATGAATACGTTTTATATTAGTATTAGGTAATGCCCTATGCTATATAAGGTGTCTCAGCTAATCTTAAACCAGCTGTTAAGAGTAAAAGAAGGAAAAAACAGTGCACAATACGATTATAAGACATCCAGAGTTCGGTGTCAGACCTCTGACAACCAAAAACCGGAGGTTTTGTAATCGTATATTGCACTGTAATTCTTTCTTCCTCTTTTTAACAGCTTAACAGTATTAACAGTATATTTTATTATTTCTTGTTTCCTTCAGGATGGAAGAACGCTGCTTCGGAAAGACATTGTATGCCCAAGTAATCCATGTGACCTCATCGTCCTCGACAACTAAGGGGCATACAAACGTGAGCCTCACAAACGACATAGTAAATTGTAACCGTGGGTATTGATCCTTCGATGCAAAGCAAATCGTATGAAGACAACTTGCAAAAAATTTGCACAATAATTGGGCAATCTTGCTTTACAATATTGCAGTGGTGGTCCAGCTAGTTTTGGATTTGGAGCAATTTTTGGAGCAGGAAAAATGTACTGCAGCAAGCAGTCTAGCAGCAGCCACACCAGCAGTTTCGGAGAAGAAAAAGTTGTCTTTTTGGGACACTCGGAGTAGAACGACAGTAATTTGTAGCTATCTTGCAAAGCTTCTTATTACTGTGCAATCAGCAAGTGCTGCTCAACCATGAAGCATGACTCAAAGGCAACAGCAACCAGTTAGACTTGCCTTGCACGGTATCTTGCAAACATTTTTATATAGGTAGGTGAGGAACTTGATTTTGTAATCAATGTAATAAAATTTTGTAGGCCAACGAGAACAAAGATATGTGACCGGGCGCCAGACAGACATAAAATTACAAGTGTGCTACAACAATTTGCGCCGTCAGGCACAAGACAAAAACTGATGTGCATGTGCAAACTGATGTCTTATGTGCATTCCAAATGACAGATGTGCTTTGATGTGCTTTACCGCACACTAAGACAAAATGTGTCTTACGCCCAACAATGCTAGAAGCTCGACAAGAGACTATGCTCCTATGAAAAGTGCCAATATGAGACGCCTCTGTACGGTGTGTCCCAAAGATGGTGTTGGCGGTGCAGAACAACGTTCATACCATCCCATACACTCGCTTTTGTTGTGAGGCGGTTTGTCGGCTTGCCCTGTGTCGTGTGGATTCTGAGGATACGAGCCGATTCGGCGTATCCTTTGTCGGCGTAATTTTGTCACCGATACTCGACCGACCTTTCGATGGATGGATGGAAAACTTTATTGAGGTCCACCGGAACGTACACTAGCACGTAGCGGGCCGCTCCTACGTCGGGACAGAAAGACCTAGCCTCTCTGCCGCGTGGCGCGCCCGTTGGACTGTCCATAGTTGGGCTGCAAAATCGGGACTGCGTAGGGCAGCCTCCCACTTGGACGACGTAACGTCTTCGTCGCCCCGTAACACGGGGCGCCGTCAGAGCATGTGATCTAATTTCGTAAAGTCTGACCGACCTCTCGAAGTATACAACTGATTAGGCCAAACGGCCAAGGCAGTGTGCCATGGAAAAAATTGTCTGTTGGCCGGTGTGACCGGCAAGCTTTCCACAAGCCTACGCGGAAAGCTTGCCGCTAATATATTCGTATGAGCGGCCAACTGGCGATCCGTTCTGAGATCATGCATACGGGTTTCTGACAACCGTCAAAGCCGACAGCTACAATCATACATACAAGTTCACAGACGGACACAAAGTTCCAAACTACATGCGCAAACGCGTGAATCTGCGTGCATGAACACGCGTATGCGATACCATTGCATGCCTTACAGTGGCTAATCGGTCTTGTATCTACGCACAGGCGCTCCTTTCGCGCCGGTCCGTTTGTTGGCGTCGGGTATAGGAATTGTTTCGATTGGAGTTGATGACCCGGACCACCCTTGTACCAATGCAGGCGTCCCCATAATCAGATTGTGCTTTTGCCCCGTAACAACTTCATAATTAAATTTTCTGTTGTCCCAAAAGCAAATGAGCACCCTGTTAAGGTATGCATGCAATGCATCGGCCTCAACCAAGCATTTCACCAAATATACAAAAAATATAGTAGTAAATAATCGAGTTGCCAATTATTTGAACGCTTACGAATCGATTCATACGGTTGAGAACACTCAACGTCCGATTTTTCGGAGTCCCTATGGGTCGCGAAAACGTCCGAAAAAATTAATGCATGCCTTCTACTGCCCCCAAGGTCTCAAATCGCCACAAGCACATCAGAGATAGGTCTAAAGGCCTGCCAGTACAATTACTAGGCGCATCGGTGCTCGCACTTTGACAGGGGACGGCGGGTCCACGCGTGTATATAATGTGTTTCGCGAGTCTTCCCACTATTGGTATGCTTCACCGCGTATCAATGCTGCATCGAGGCAAAGCTGACTTTAGGGAACCGGAATTGTGCAACGCATCGTGCTTTCCGAGCTTCGAAGCCATTGGCGAGAATTACAAAGGCAAAGTCGGCGCCATTGTTAACAGCGGCGAATTTTTTAAATGAGAAACACGGCACCAAGCAGCAAGAAGCTTGGTAGCGAACGTCGAATCAGCTAGGCCTAGCGTTACCACGGTGGTGGCTACGGCAGCCAGCGAATTTGCGTGCGAGAGCGCCTGTTCGAGGCGACGAGATAAACACAATGGCGGCGGTTGTGGCTACGATCGGTGCCGTTTCGGACTTGTGGTCATGGCAAGAAGTCCCGGAAATCGGACGGCGAAGTGGTTCTGCGTCCGAAATTTCACACGTTCTAATACATTGACTATAGGTGGTAACGTGGCTGTGCCGTGAAGGTGTCCGGAAAATCGGTCGATTACTGTAGTTATATAACCCTACTGAAAAACTGCATTGTCGTGAAAACGCGAAAACCGCACTTTTGCGCAGTTGGCACAAATGTGCTAGAGTGGGCGCAGCCAGGATAAGGTGACCCTAGCCAGGAGCAGGCAAGTTGAACTGTAGAAAAATGGCGCAGCTGCTGGTGAATATTCGTAAATACTGGTGAATGGGCGAGGAAATCTTCAAACACGACAGCGACTTTTAATAATGAGAAAGAAAAGCAACACGCAGAGGCAGTTTTGTCTGCTGCACCTTTGAAAAACATGCCAAACTCATCTCACGAAACCTTTCGATGGTAATGCAATTGGCATTAGAGCAATGTAGGGACACACATTTCTGAAGTCACATTTATATAGGACCTGTAGTAGTCATTCTATTTTTTTTATTCATTATTTATTATACCTCAAAGGTCCCAAAACGGGAAATTACACGAGGGGTGGGCACATATTGAAGAAATGTTGTGGCAGATTAGGTAGTGCGACTTGAAAGATGGTCTTTGATGGCAGCTTTGAAACGAGAAATGCCAGTGATGAGGGCGATGTCAACAGGAAGGGTATTCCATTCACGGACTGTGTGTAAAAAAAGAACATTGATATCTAGTGCAATGGGCACACGGTAGATACACAGCATTAGGATGCGTGTGGCGGGAGAAGCGATGGGCTGGAATGACGATTTGGTTGCCTGTGCGCTGTGAATGAAAAAACCTAAAAAATAAAAGGAGACGAGCACTTTTGAGGCAGAAGGTGAGCGAGGGAACACACAACCTGGATTTTAAGGCTGAAACATTTGTATTATAGGAGTAGTGAGAAAGAATGAATCTGACAGCTCAGTTCTGAACCGATTCAATGGTGTTAATCATATTAACCAGATGGTTCTCATAAATAGCACAAGTATATTCTAGTTCAATTCAGATTAAGGTTTTATATGCAAGTAGTTTGACTGAGGGAGATGCTGAAGACAAGTTCCAGCATAGATAACGTAGTACATAATTGGCTGCAGGAATTAGCTGATCGATATGATGGGCCCAAGATAAGTCACGATATATGCACTCCTAGGTATTTAAATGTTTCGCACTGTGTTAAAGTGCAGTTGTTAAGGTAGTAGGAAAGTACTACATAATTACGACGTTGATGAAAGCACATGTGAGAACACACCGACATTGAGGGACATGCACCATGCCTGGATTTGGAGGCCTTCCTGAAGAGCGGAGCAGTTTAAAGCATTTGTCAGTATAAAAGGCAATCGTCTGCCAAAAGGCATATGTTGGGAGATAAGTAGAAGGTCATTAATATGTGTAAGAGGACAGGCCCAAGGACAGAGCCTTGGGGCACATCTGGTAGTACAGGAGATAGGATTGAGGAGATCGAGTTAGCGGAAACAAACTGAAGGCGATCGGTTAGAAATTCATGGATCCAATTAAAGATGTCTGGTTAAAGATTAAGGTCCGAAAGTTTACACAAGAGAAGAATATATGACACTTTATCGAAGGCTTTTTCTAAATCCAGAAAGAGAGCGTCAGTGGGGATGTTGCAATCAAGATGAGAATGCAAATCGTGTAGGAACAGAGCAAGTTGAGTGTCGCAAGAATGAGCTTTGCAAAATTCGGGCTGGTTAGGATGAAAGAAATTGACAGATGACAGGGAAGTGGAAATGTGGGAATGTATAACATGCTCCATCAGTTTCAAGCAAACAATGACGATGGAAATTGGACGGTAGATGGTAGGATTTGTACGGTCGCCTTTTTTTAAAGACGGGAGTTATTTTAACAATTTTCCAGCCAGTGGGGACTGATCCAGTTGTGAGAGGCTGTTGAAATATTAGCGTTAGAAAAAGACTGCTGATGTGCTTAGTGCTTTTTAATACCTAGGTGTTAATAGCGTCAGTCCCACACAAGGACGAATTTTTTAAGAAATCAATTATTTTAATAATTTCGTTCACATTAAAAGTAATGTTTGCCATAGAGGCATAAGTAGATGGTGGTAATACGAGAAAATTTTCAGGGTAGTCATTAGTAAAAGCAGAACAGAATGCAGTGTTTGAAGCGTCAGCGATCTTTGTTTCGGGGACTGGTAAGCCAGAACTGTCACATAGAACAGGGTTGGACCACTGGGGATTAATACATTGCCAGAAACGTTATGGGTTATTGTGCAACATAGAGGGCAACGTGGTTGAAAAAAAGCCACGTTTGGCCTCTGCGACCTGCTTGTCATATTGTTTGAGCACAAGGTAATATTTCCCCACTTAAGTTCGGATTGAGAAGAGTTTGCAGAACGGAAGAGACGTTCTTTCTGTTTGGTCATTTTAGTGTGCTGTTAAGCCATGGGGATTGTTTCCATTCATTGATTGTTATGGCAGGAACATACAATTTAACCAGACGCGAGAATTCAGATTTAAACAGTAACCAGTTAGGCTCAAGTGAACAAAGATAGAAGTAAGCTGTGAATCTACATAAAAGGTTGGTAAATCTCGGGTCAATTGTTTGATTTGTGTTAGCTATGGTCTCCTGTTTTCGCTACATGTTGTTTCTCTTACCCCCCTCACGCAGTGCTCCAGTTGGAGCCTGTGAGGTACGTGTATAAATAAAAATTAAATAAAAACGTCATGCTGTCATAATCACCTCTGTCATAAAGCGCAAGTGTGTTTTTAGTTTTTGTTTGATTGGACATGTGGCATGAAAAAGAAGCATGCAGCATCTTGTGATCACTAAGGCCATTCAGATAACGAGATAGGGGAAAGATTTTCAGGGTGTGAAGTTATCACCAAAGTCAAGACGTTAGAAGAATGGTTTGTAGTGCGAGTGGGATGACTGACAACTTGGGTTAATCCAAATGTGAGACACGTGCTGGCAAACTCGCTAGCCGTGTTATTTTTTGATACCGAGGAAGCTAGATTTGACCAATCAATGGAAAGTTAAAATCATCTAATAGTAGTACAGGCATGAAGGGATACGAGGTAGCTATCCTGCATAAGGTGTCGTGGGAAATTCTGGAACGTTTGTTGCTTTGGCTGTATGCGACACACAATGGTACTCTTCTGTAGTAATATGCCTAACCTGAATGACATTGCTATAGAAAGAATAGCAGAATAAAGTCTATTCCTACAAGCATACTTCCCACATTACCACTACTTCTTCAAACACACACTGGATATTATTAAGAACAGTAGTATAACCAACTGCTGGGAAAGTGGTGCCCTATAGGAGGCTTGTGGTTTTGGTATCACTGGTGAGCAATAAGAGAAACACGCATACAGCTGGTTAACGTACCATGTATACTTCCGAGATGCAGGATTCAAGTGTCCTGCTTTGTAGAATCTAATACTAAGGTGCTCGCACAGCTATTTGTTTTCCTTAGTGTGGCAGGTTGAATGTACCAAAATACACGCTAGAAATGCAGATGACACACATTGTCTGGTTTTATAGTAATGCAAGGATTTACTGCTGCTGTGAGAGGCAAATGCTTGAAAACATTAGGAGGGCAAGGATAAAAGAAAATTGCAAGTTCAGACATTTTCAAACACCCTACATTGCATCCCCGAAAGAAGGCAGACGAGCAAGGAAGAAAGCACTGCACTAGGACTACATGTTCTCACATACATGGAGCTCAGTAAAAAAGCGTCTTCTCGATATCTGTGCTTGGGTATCCAGTGGGGAAGCCCAACTTTGGAGAGCATTTACCGGCTGGCTCTTAGTAACAGCTTCTCCGCCGGGGTGAAAAATATCCCTATAAACAAAGGTTATCAGCTACTGTCTAGAAAAATCCTTAGTAAAAATGATTGTGGCAGAACCCATCTCATGATGACTGTTGACAGTAATGTGTTAGCACTGAATCAATACAGCGCCACGACATACTGCCACCGTTAAATGAGGTATGACACATACACTGCAGCAAGACTCCTCTTTAGTACTTCCATAAAAACACTCAGCACCATCTAGCACCACCACCGCAAAATGTGCCTGTCGCCTCGAAAATGCATGGTACGCCGCTGCATGAGAACATTGAGAAACACACTATGCGGCAACCTCTCGTGCTTCTTTCTGGACATGCTGCACGATCTAGGGACACTGCCACAAAGTTTGTGCATGGCTTCAAAGATGAGAAGCATGACCTGCCAGTGCCTGCGAAAACCGACAATTGTTCTCAGCTGCCAAGTTGGCATGAGGTTCATTGAAGGGTGGCACACACCTAGTGCATTCATGGTGCAACTCGCTGAAGCATTAGTGTGAAAGCCGTTCTTTGAAAAGCAGCCCATACACAGTGCATTTTTGGCACAGCCTGCTAATGCGTCGGGTTGGTGTCCACGAGGATCCCTTGTTAGGTGGGTTCGATTCGGCTCAGCATTGGAAAATTTAAGTGATCTTTTGCATCATTCTAGAACAGCACATTCCCAGTGTGACATAGCTAGTTACCCAAACTGGTGTCAAAGAAGCTCACAGAAGAGCAGCACGCACCTACTGACCCAGTAACCCAAGTTCGCGTCAAAGATGTTCGCTGGAGACTAGCACACCCCGAGTGGCATATACCCAGTACTTTAAGTTGGTGCCAAAGAGTTTCTTCAAACAGTGGTACCTACCCAGTTTCGCGTCTACAGCGACCCATGTCGGCGCGAAAGAATTGTGTTGAAGAGTGACACACATGTACACATTGCCACATGCTCAGTGACCCAAGTTGGTCCGATGGCTAGTTTCAAACCCTGTTACCTCAGCACAGGAGCCCAATGCGCTACCCACTTCTCCAATGACTACCCAGTGACCCATGTAGGCGGGAATTCGGTTGAATAGAAACAAACATATATAGAATCATAGATTAAAACATACATACATAGACAGCCCCTGGAAAGGGCATAAAGTACCCTAAGAATGCTAATGCATTAAAATATTGTTACAGCAGGATGAAAGAGAGAAAAAGAAGATCGCGAGACGCTGGCTGCTGCGTGTTGTTGGTGGACAGCCATCTTAACTACTCTGACTCATCTTGTACATATATTGTAAATACAGTCTTTCTATACTCCCAACATCCCCGTAATATATCATGGCACTTCTCATCTCACGATGACTGTCGACAGCAATGCAATTAGCATTCGAGCTATGCAGCAACAAATCATACTTTTCAAGTCAGGTTTATTTACTATCTGTACTGGTCATTTCAAGCATTCCAGGCCGTTGCTTCGGCTATATGTGACATACTTCGCTAGCATCTTACTGAGCTATGGCACTCCCTGGCCAAGGTTGCCCATCAACATTGTGGGATGATGATGAAGAAGGAATGACTTCGACAGCACGACAAATGTGGTATGACAACTGCATAACGAGATGACGATTCTGAAATAATTATGATGGTATAACAATAGCATGATGACGACATGGGGACAACGGGATGACGACGGTACAGTCGCCGACTGATTTTTCGGACTCCAAAAATTCAGACATGCTCGATTATTCAGACTGCTTCGCGGCACCGCCATTCTCGCCATAGACAATAATGTATAACAACTGCCGAAAGTTCGAACACCTTACAACCTCTCGTCTAATTTTTAGGACACTCCTTGAGCCAACTCGATCGAGAGCACCATGCACCAACCCTGACCGGTGCATGGTTCGACTTGCTGAACGCCATTTTTGTTTTGAACGGAGCCTCCTTGCTGCCCCACGAAGTGGCGCTACTGCAAATCTTCACTCATCATCATCGTTTCTGCCTTGTTCGTGGCTACAGCCATTGCTATGGCATTTCCGGTCTCAGCTTAGTAAGCCGTGTCAAGACAATCCAGCAGCTGATTCGTTTGTTTCTTCGTGCACAACGCTGCGAGTAGGCGACGTTTTTCATTTGTGCGACTGGTGTCGGTGTGACAGCATGGTGATGTTTCCTTTGTGTGCTGTGTCGAGGTTGCGACGATCCAACGCAGCACACAGAAACATCACATCAGGTGTCTAACTGCGCCGACAGTGCCCGCGCAAACTGGGCTGGGGAATGCCAGCATGCGGGTGCCAGGCGGTCTAGGATTTGTCGCCTTCCAATGTGCTCCCTACTGACGTCGAAAATGTTCTTCCGAGCATTGCGATTCCGGACACCGTCTCATTTGACAGTTTCACAGGTGCTGACACTGTTGTACTGACATGTGCAGAACTCGACGACGGCGAGATCATTCGTCAAGTTTCTGCTGCGCCGCCAGACGATGCCTCCGAGTCGAAAGATGACGCACCATGTGCTACGCTGCCGCCGCATGCGGAGCGTGTACAAGCAGTGAATGTGCTTTCAGCCGCCTATAGTGACCGTATGACCTTCTCTGAGATTCAGGCTTATCTGACTGCGCGTAAACAGAACAGCGTGCAACGGCGCGTTCATGATTTCTTCAAGCCTACTGCCGAGCCTGAGTAAGTGCGTGGAAATAAAGGATTTAGTTTTCTTTTTTTCTTAATCTGCTTTTTCGAACACCTGTTTATTCGGACATTTCCGTAGTCCCCGGGAGGTCTGAATAAACGGTCAGTGACTGTATTACGACAAACGGATGACGAACCTGGAATGACGACAGCATGATGGCAACAGGATGGCAGTATTGAGGTGATAATGATGGCAAAATGACAGCGTGACAATGATGATAAACCAACGGTATGAAGGCAATGGTATGATGACGACAACATGTCAGAGTCTGACGTTGAAGTTAGAGTGACGACAATGGAATGCCACAACATCATAAGAATGGTATGACAACGAACGCATAATGATGACTGTATGACGATGGCATGACAACAATTGTATAACGGTGACTCTGTGATGACGATGACAGCCCGATGTTAAAGTTCGAATGATGGCGATAGAACGATTGTGACGGCATCAGGACGGTGGCATGGCAACGGATGTATGATGACGACAGTATGATGACAATGCAATGAAAACGATGGTGTGACAATGGTATGAGAACACTAGGATGACGAAATGACACAGCGACGATGCTATGACTACAGATGCGCTATAGAAAATGTCTGACAACAATGCAACGACGACAATGGCATGGCAATTATGGCATAATCTCCATGCACAACTACGGCATAACCGAATGACATCTTGATTATGATAGACTGACGAAGGACTGATGTAGATGGAATGACGAAGAAAGTGTCACGACTGTGACGATGGCGTGCCGATGACAGCATCACGAGATTTGGATGACTAAGTTGGAATGACGACAACAGAACGACTGCTTCAGGCTCACAACGATATGACAACGAATTCATTATGCCTGTTCGACGACGGCACAATGGCTTGTATCCCGCAGCCAGGCTGTATGGTGACGATGGAGTAATGACGACAGCATTATGAGAGTTGGATGACGATGATGAAGAACACTGTCGTGGAACAACTACGACAGCATCATGACAGTTGGTGTGAGGAAGAATGCACGACAACTGCATAACGACAATGGCTTGACAACTGCATGAAGGGAGCCAGATGACAAAGCTGGAATGACAAAGATGCAAAGACCACAACAGCACCACGATCACAAGGACGTACACCCATGAGCACAAGTATACAGACCACAGGGTCGCTGAAAAAACTGAATTTCTTCGTAATTAACACACACAAACGAAAGCTGATGAGTGCACTATTCGTAATGCAAAGTTTGGCCTGCAGTGTTTCATTTCAAGTTGCATTCCCAGAGAGAGGGTAAAATGAGTTTTACCGCGCAATCCCTGGTCCGTATACTTTTGCTCACGGGTGTACCTAGTGGCCCAAGCTATTAGACAAATTGGGCCACTAGGTTGGCATAGAAGGCATGACAATGATGGCATGATGTGAATCAGATGATGAAGCTGGAATGACAATGGTGGAACAACCATGACGGCATCACTACCACGTGCCCATACCACGTGCCCCAAGCTGTTAGGGCCACTGTGTCAGCGTAGGAGGATGGATGGATGGGCAGACAGACGGATGGACGGACGAACAGACAGACATGCAGACAGATAGGCTCAATATGCTTGAAGTAGGCAAAGAACACTAATCGCATTAATACTGCCGCTCTGTGCATTAATTATCAGGAGCCCAGGTTTTGCCATGGTTTAATGGTTTGCACACAAGTTTAAAGTTCAAATTTCAGTTGCACTGAATATTTTGCTGTTCCGAATCCCCTTGTGCTGTTTGACCACACTCTCGTTGGCGTCAAATGTGCAATCAGTTGATAGCAAAAGAACAAGCTTGCAACACTAACAGTTAGTGTGTCTTTATCAACAAAGAGGCTTAATGCTAAAAGGTCACACCACAATGAAGTGCCAGTCTTTTTCTCAGCTTCTTTTCCTATTTCTTTCCAAAGAATGATAGCAGCGACTGCTGCTTCTTGTCTCCCGACGCCACTGCCTTCTTCTTCCCAGCTGGTTTCTCTGGGGCAGTCTTTTCTCTCAAGGCCTTGGGAAGAGGATCTTCGTCGTCATCAGACTCGCTCACCAGCTCTTTTACCAGCTTGGTTACTGCATCAGATAAAACATAAAATATACCATGCGATAATGGTGCCTGTCAACACATGGCAATAGCTCACTTTTGGAGCTGCGAAAGTGCAGCTCCACTTGAACGTAGAAATGTCCACTGTTCAGAAAAAAGCCTTTCTTAAAATCACAAATACAATAAATATTTCTGAACACAAAACAATGTCATTTTCAACAGATGGCATTTGTTAGAAGCATCATTTGCTTGCTGGTTCAAAGAAATCTTCAATGTTATTTGATGAAAACAACATTCATGACCTATTGAGTTTGGGGAAGTCATTACCATTCATTTTGGTACACAGTGTGGAGTACTGACAACACAGCCACATATCGAATGAAGCATTTTGAAACAAGAGATATAAGGGAAAGGCAAATGTGCTTGAAAGCTAGCCTTCAACGAATCTAAATTTTTATATCCTAAAAACACCTCCTTCTTACCATTAAAACTACCTTGTGATGATACTAATAATAACCCATTGTGCAGTTCCAAACAACTGTCACACCATGCTGCTTTGGGCAACAAAGAAACAGGTACAAAAGTACAACGCTCCTATTCTACAATGTATTACTTGGTGCAGTGTCTGAAGTACGACCTTTCTCCCCCCCCCCCCCCCCCTACTATGATCATCTCCCATCTTTCCGACAGCTTTATGACATGTTCCCTCGCCTTGCTTCCTCCCAGCAAATAAATGTGCCACTGCGTTAGTACACATATTATTACTGTAAAAAGGGACACTTTTCCTATCCAGGAGCAGCCATCTATATGACTGCATGTAGCAATTTCCAGCGTATTTCACACAGCAACTTCACACATACCGTATTTACTCGCATAATGATTGCACTTGCGTAATGATCACAGTCCTGAATTTTGTTGTCAAAATTCGATTTTTTTAATTTCCCGTGTAATCATTGCACCCCAAACTTGTAGCAGCGATATGTCATAAGTCTGCGCCTACGTGCTGTCTCATGTCCCTTCTTCGTGTGTTGTTTTATTCGGCGCCGTCTTTGTAATCATGCTTAACCAACTAGCCCACCAACACATGCTCAAGTCTAGCTAATAATGATCGCACTTACCATCTGTCGAATGCTACGCGAACAACTCTTCAAGGCAAACCAAGTGGTCTGCATGCGCCAAACATTCTTAAGCAGATGCCCCCTTTCATTCCTTTCATCACTTTCCGCACTTCCATGACAAAAAAAAGCTACAACCAAACTTGCCTTTATTATGTGTAGGCTTTATAATGGTTGTGGTCAACAACAATAACAAAAAAGCTGCGCTTCAATTCTTCTCATCTGCACTCGTGGGCAAGCAACAAATCACGAGCGGAAACGATAGTAGCCACATTTACACTGATACGTTAGAAGTATACCCTATTCGTACACTGACGCTTGTAACACAGCTAAGATATTCGCCCACCCTTAGCAGAAACGTGCCATATTAGGATAGTAGTGAAGACAAATGCCGCAGTTTCCACAGCATGCCCGCCATGTGTTTCTATGTCCCTGGCAGCTAAGCGCGCCTATCTGTTTCTGTCCTCTCAAAGTGGACATGGCTAAGTTATTGCCACAAACTTGCAGTTATTAACGATATTATTCATTACTGATACAGAAGTAACTGTTTCAATGCACGTAATGTACTTACGAGAAAAAAAAAATATTGTGTTCCGCTTGCACCGCCGGCCCCCATTTCTGTTTTGGTTTCCCGGACTACATACAGTGGCAGCCACCTATATGTTGACCTGTTGTCATCCCGCAGCAAACGCGGGATGAAAAAACTAATTTTTTTTCTTTTCACGGGAAATCCCGCGTAATGATCGCACCCCTGAATTTGCGTCAACTCTTTTGACAAAAAAGTGCGATCATTATGCAATTAAATATGGTATATTAAAGTCAAACAGTGCCAATGAGCATGCCTAAAGCCACTACATTTCTGTCAATCTGCAACCAGCAACGCATAGAGTGAGGGTCTCTGGGTACAGCTCGGCAAAACCGTACATGCAAAACCGTTCATGCGCTCCTGGCAGAAATTACCTGTCCAAAATAGCTTTAGAAACAAAAAAATCCGAGAACACTCATAGCATACCATGGAAACACTGTTCTGCATTTGTTGAAACCAGTTCCGCAGTGTGGAGTTGTGGTAATTATATGACCCACAACAGACAGTCACACCCTGCATCCAGTGCTACTGGCTTGCAGCTCTGCCTTTTCGTAAAAGGTACATTATCTAATTGTACACAGGCTACGCTCGTTACAACGAACCCATGTACAAAAAACTTTTTGATATAACGGACCATAATTTAGCCTTAGTTTGTTGTAGCTATATTATTAATGCAACAAAGTTCACTTTAAAGGACCGGGCTACAACGGACTATCGGCTACAGCGAACAAAATTAGCGGCAATTTTTTTCAAAATCGGATGTATAAAACAGACTTTTGCCATGTCGACACGGGCTGCCAACTGACTTGCGAGGGTCAGCCGACAGTGATGGCTCAATATCTTGCACACGACGAACGGGGGGGGAGGTGAGGGAAAGAGGGGGAAGGTTCGACTCCGGTGGCTGCTACAAGATGGCACTACCGTATTTACACGATTGTAAGTGGACTCGAATGTAAGTTGAACCCCCCCCCCCCCCATCGCGTGTGACAGAAAAAAAAAAGAGCCTACCCGAGGGCACATTCCATAACGACAATTTATTAATAGCTGGCATGGTCACTGGACAACTCGTGTTCACTTGTGCCATCGTCCTCACTACTGCTGCCATCGTCATCACTGCTACGGTGCCACAGCGCATCGTCGTCCAGCGAAATTCCACATTTGGCAAACGACCGCACCATGACATCTTTTGGAACAGCAGCCCACGCCAAATGCACCCAACCACAGGCTCTTTTGACAGATCCGGTTGGCGTCAGGTCCTTAAAAGGCAACGATCCGGGCTTGTTTCGTGAACATGTCGCACTTCACTGGCAGGGACCAATCACGCATTTCAGCGACGTATGCTGCAAGCTTGGACTACAGCTCGGGAAAGCTTCGCTTGCTGTCACAGGGGAAAATTTTGCTTCGCTGCAGTCGCCACTCTCCCACCACCCATTCAGAAACATCGAACTTGTGGCCCGCTGCGCAGTGGTTTGTTTCTTCGGCATAAAGGATGGCAGCCCTCTTGAACGCTGCTGTGAATGAGCGCCGAATATTTAGTGGGCCTTTAGTCAGCCTCATGATGACTGAGGAAGCATGCAAGTAGCACATTGCCGGCAGTCAAGTCGAACATGTCAAACTAAGAACTACAGGGAAAGAGAAACATGTGAGCAGTGTCTGCTCTTCCATGAACTATCGTTACTCCCCGCAAGCGCCGACGTTCTGAGGGTGCCACCGCGAACGGAGCAGTGACACTTCCATCAACTATTGACACCCCCACCCCATGAATGTTGTGTGCACTGTAAAACTCTAAAAAATGTTGAAAAACCCTTTCGAAAAGCGAACAAATACACGAGATAGCGAAAAGCATAGAGCAAACACAAAATTGTAACTACGTTGTACCTCCCCTGATATCTCATTGGTCTCGCTTTTTTGGCGGTGCAATGTTTTGGTTTTGATTTAAGTCGACCCCTCCACTTCTCAAATTTTGAAAAATAGGTTGACTTACAGTCGTGTAAATACGGTATTTACTATTCCGCTGACGATGGTATTGTAGTAACATCATCACATCCCGCTGGATTACGCTACATAGGTCCAGCGCACTTCAGTGGTATCAGCTGTGCTGCCATTTAGCTGCATTGTGCTTTCAGGTGCATCCCACTGGTGAAGATAGTGTGTGGTTTTGTTTCTGAGGATGGAGTGGTGGTTCCAGCGGACCTCCAAGTAGTTGAGGAGATCATGACGAGATGGCGAAAGTGGTGCATGTGGGACTGTGTAGTGTAGACTGTAATTGCTGGACGCGGCACGAGGTGGCGGACTCGGACTGGCGGGGGCAGTGTCTGTTGTGTGAAGTGGACAGAGGGAGACATCAGCTATGGAGACATACATGGAGCTCAATAAATAAGAGTGGAAATCAAAGTGTAGGCTCGTAGTCAATCCTGTTGTCAAGAGTTTCAGCGTAAAGGGAACAGTATAAATGTATAATTGAAACAGAAGACCACCAGCTTTGGGAGGGCACCGCTGAGTCAAGCCCTTCAAATGATGAGGGCAGTGGAATCGATCAAGATGACAAGTCGGTTACCAGTGAATCTGTTATCCTGCATAGCAGCCTGAGCTCACTTCAAGGCTTCAGTGAGTAGGCTTAGGCCTCACGTAAGGCCCACACCCTGTAAGAAATTTTTTAAGTGCAGGCCTTCCGAAACTTAATTTAGTATGAATTCAGATTGCACGTTTTCCAAATTGGTAAGTTTTTCTTGCTTACTTACCAAAATGTATGAATGACGTTCTACTGGACTATATATTACACAGGTGCGAATAGTGGATTTCAGTTCAAAGCGAATTCGAAATTATGATATCAGACAAAAATTTTCTAATCCAATATCGAATAGCTGTTGTGCACAGAAGTGGCTGCAAACTTGTATGCATAGGAGCTACTGCATATTGGAATTATTGACTTGTTCTGCCAAAGAATGAGCCCAGAATTTTGTGCAATAGAACTTTTTAACTAAATGTCAAAGATGCAAAGAGCATGATGCCTGATGCAGCTGCCTTTGTGCAGGTAGGAAGTTAATAAAAGCACATAAGTAAAGCAACGAACAAATTAAATATGTAGAATATTGCAATGACTAGAGGAAGCGTAAACAGAACACAGTGCTGTACCAATGCTTTTATTTTGATTAGACATCTTAGTTACACTTATTAGGGCAACTAGGTGTTCATGCTGTGACCAAAGATGGTGCATACACAAGAGGCCAAGTACAAGCAATGTACACTTGGCCCCGTTACAGTGCCCCATTCCACTATTTGTATGCTTCACTGCATAGCAGATATGCTTCGCAGCTTAACACGACTATATTGCAGCGAAGCTGTAAACATCACTACACTTGAAAAAGAATAAACAAAATTTTTTTTTCTAAGCGAATATTGAATAGCATAATATTCAAAACAACAATTTGGAAATTAAATATTCACACAACACCATCTTCCACGATTGTTGCTAACTACATAACAGGGCAATACACACTGCATCGTTTTACCAGGCTGGTCGAGCTTGTGAACTCACCCAGAAATCCCTCCTCGTCCTTGAAAGTCTTCTTCACAGACTTCATCACTCGGCGGCGCTTCTTCTGACCCCCCTGGGTGCCCGAGTCTGGTGAAGACTTCACTGAAAACTTGTCACCCTCACTTGTGGCCACACTGGATGTAGCTGGAACAGCATCAATGAAAGCAGTTTACTTTACAGTAAACCACGTCTAGAAAGGCTAACTGCCATAAAATTTTGCTTTGTACAAAAGTTGTTACAGATGCATAGCACATGTCATCGCAGCACCTGTGGATAATTCGTGACCCTCGCATTTCCCTAGTTTTCTTTTTTTATTATTAGCATTTTAAAAGATCTTTAGCAGAGAAAACGCTCATGACTATGTGGTGCAACTCAGACGCGAAGTGAGCCCAGCACAGCCATGCTTGCCACAGCAGTCAAAACCACTCGCACCACAGCAGAAGCAATATTTGTTTACTACGAAAGTAATCAGCACTGGTGTTGCCAGAAGAGCGTTGAGCAGTGATTGCATTGCTCAAAATGTGAATGTGTCGACACTGCCCTTCACGGTGCATATTGAGATAATATACTATACCTACAGCATATGTAGTGTTGTTAAAATACAAAAAATATCACGTGTTTAAAATTGTGATGCACTCTACATCGTCCTGTGCCACCCAAAAGAGCAGCGTAGCGTTTTGTCTTTCTTTACTGCCTCTTCTCAGTTGTGATATGAAAACCAATAATATTTTCCAGCTTTTGTGATGCATCTGCTTGCATTTCAAGTGTGAAACTTTGTGCAGAATTTTGCCAGTCTCATTATGGCCACAACACCCATTTTAAAATTGGCCACAAAAACGTCACTTTGGATGCAAAAAAATGTGCACACAAATTTCATGCACACGTGACTTTTAAACAAGAAAAAAGCACTATATGTCACTTTCATGATATAAAAGAAAAGCCAAAAATGATCGAAAATGCAGAATTTCGTTTCACAGAATGGAAATTTATTCCTTATTTATTCAGTCATCCCTCTTGGACAGCTTTTTATCACTATCTATAGACCAAAACATGTTTTCCTCCAGATGGTCCTACGTATTACAGTAAAAATGTTAGCTTCTAGTTGGTTGGTATTTTTCGCAGCGGTGTCCTCAAGGAAAAAAATCTTCAGCAATTGATGCAAAACAGTGCATACATTTTTTGGCATTACACATACAACATACAGCACAGCAATCATTTCAATAAATTACAAGCATAAAACAAGTATCCAAACCACATATTTGATGATAAGGCGCTCCTGCTAACATTACAAAGCCCGTAGCGCTCCCCACATACCCTTCCCAGTTAAGATTACTGCTGCACAAGCTGCTGCGGCGACAGCAGCTCACGGTGTGGGAAGTAACATCACTAGCCTTTCATATATAAAAGAGCCAGCCTAGCAACTGATTTCATTGTTGTTGCAGCGCTGCTATGGGTAGGCAACACATAGTTAGGACTCCTGAGGAGCAGCATGAGTACAAGGAGCGGCAAAGAGAAAAGAAACAACAATACAACTAGCAGCTGCGTGCTGCCACTGGTAGTATTGCCATAAAATTCCAGCACAGGGGTAGTCCACATGTCCACATTTTCCTGTGGCTGAATAATGCATCGGAGGTGTAATTGAGCAATAAAGCATTGTATAGCTCCCTTAGCAGTTGTAGTGGTGGTTTTCAATCGCTTCGCTGGAAATCCACTTTTGCTTTTTTTTTTATTCCATATTTCTCAAATAACTCTTGAAACAGTTGTAAATGAGACGATAGCTCCCACCTCAACTTATCACCTAGCTGTTTGTCCTGTTTTGCACACACAAGTATCCGAAATGCCAAAAACATATGATGAAGCTTGATTGCAGCAGCCTAGACATGTAATGTAACTTTTAGAAGTTAGCTTTCATAATGAAAACAGCGCATCCGTTATTGTCACCAACTTACATAAAAAGTCGCAGTTTTGCCCTGAATGCGAAGCATCAATTGCGATAGCATATTAGTGGACATTTATATGAAGTAAGGACAGTAGTTTTATGGGCTGTATAAGCTTGTACACATAGGCATACTAATTAAGTTAACAAGCATGGTGTCAGGCACACACAAGCAAACATGAACGCATTCACTCGATGGCTGCACAAATTCACTGTCAAAACGAAGAAGTGAGGTAGTGCAGTAGCAGCAGCGAGCAAATTGACCTTCAAGCTGTCTTTCGCATCAACACGAACTAAGCCATGAAAACACAGCAGACGGCAGACTCTGTCCCCATCGCAGATGGCTTTCAAGATACAGCAGCCCGGGTGGGTGCAAGTGGCCGCCCAGGCCGCCCGGAGTAGAATGTGCCCTCCCTCTCTACCGTACCCCCGGAGCCTTGCACACGACGGAAGACGGCACACCTCCTCCCTGCTTTCCTCCCTTGTGTGCATGAGACTGTGCCATGATGACCAGCTCACTCTCACAAGCTTTCACTTGCACACACAGCAAACGATGCACGGTGGCGAATTTATCGTCCATCTACTTCATACAAAACCTCACGGCGACGGTGATGGCAGAAATGTGCCTGGAGTGTCCGTATAACTGCTACCGCAATAAAACTTTTTTGGCGCCATCTTTTGATGGCAATGGCGATGATGCTGGCTGCAATGGTAAGCTGTTGCAAACACTGCAATATCATTTTGGTTTCATTTTCAAATGTAATGTGCATGTAATTTTTTACTAATATATTTGAAGAAAAGTGCACATTTGAGACTGGTAAATATGATATACAACAGACGAACCTCCATGCCACATCCTAGGTGAAATTTCCAATTTGAGACAAGTCACGTTTACTACAGGTATGTACACGCTGTTTCCAGTTTACCATATAGCAGACGATTTTTTGGGCCTTACACTCCTTGAACATGCACATTATTTTACTGAAGTCATTGCTGTCTCAGACATTTCTTCTGCGCCTGCTCTAAACCTTTCACTCATTACATTTCTCAGTGTCCAAGAATAAATTCAAACAAACTGCATTTGTAACTTTTCATAGGCTAATAAGCAACAAAGCTTCCCATGCTCCTTGCTCAAAAAAAGACCGATAGAAAAACACATGGTACAACTGTGACTATTCTGTAGCAGCATCTGTCCACTGTTCATCACTTGAAAAAAATAAATAAGACAGATCCCACTTACCACTGCTCTTCAAAATTTCTGAGCTGGCTGGAGTGGTTGACTGTGTCGTTTCATCGTCCTCATCTTCAGAGTCACTAAAATTATTTTAAAGAAGCAGTTCATCTCATTCATTGCATGCTGATGGAGATCAGTATCACATTAAAAAATGTATCCTTGAAACCTATAATGCCCAAGCATGAGTACAGCTAAATCTCGATATAACAAAGTATTTAACTTTTTATAACTTCTCCACAGAACAGCATATATGTAGGACTTCAATATGAGGAAGTGTGTTTACATACAACTTCAATACCATGAAATTTACAGCTACCATGAAGGAACACCAAGACAATAAATGGAAACTTGCACAGACGGAGGTGGTCAAATGGTTGAATTACACACGGCTGCTTGCAACGATGCCTCTCGAATCGCATGCTGCACGACCACGAGCAACCATCAAAGCAGGGCAGTGTCATGTTCTACATAAAATACAAGTGCAATGTACAAATGTTTGTTTTACTGCAATGTGTTATACAGTGTGAACCTTATTTTCCAAATTTCTTGACACTATGAAAAAAAATTGATTCTCAAGTTTTTATTCAAAAAAATTTAGATATTGAGTCAAACTTTAATGTGTTTTCAAACTCAATATGAAAAACGATGCATGCTCTAAAATATAGAATGTGGTGGAAGAGCTCTATAAGTAGCCCTTTCATAACAATGTCTGTTCAGGTCGACTTCCATTAATTCAAGCCTGACAGGAGAGACGAATTTATCAAATTATCGTTCAGGTCAAATAAAACAACATACAGAAAAAAGGCCAAAACATACCGCTGGTTCATTAGGCAGTATATTCATCAATTCTAACAAGCCGCTGTGCAATGTGTCCAAAGAAGAAAACTAACATATAAATGACAATAAACCCACTAAATGTAGTAGAAATCTACCACACACCCGATTTGTTAGCACAAAAAATGGGAAACGTGTGTCAGACATGTGTTGCCCAATGGCGGCCGGTTTTCGAAAGTCGACTTTGCCGCACAGTTTTTTAGTCAGCTTCGCCGCAATGCTTGCTTCTTATGCGGGGAAGCATACGAACGTCGTGAAGACAATTTTGGTAACTGTGTCCGACTGCGCCATGCAGGCAATTTTCGACCCAATTTTCTTTAAAAACAAAGGCTCGTATTAGAATCGGGTAAATGCCATAGTCAGACATAATGAGCTATAGTAATTGCTTCAAAATCTTCCTAAAAAGGCCGAAAATTGCCATTCTTGATGGGACGTTTGATGCGGGTTCAATGCATTTGATGTGCCGTAAGCTCCACCAAGACAAACGCTGCCACTAAGGGGTCACTATTGAGGTCACCATAGGGGTCAGGTGCATATACGCTGACTGGTCACATTCGAAATATTCGGAGAAGGCCAATTTCAGTATCGAAATAATGAGTCTGTGCCCATAGAAATGCGTGGATGCCAGCTGGGACTTCTGGCTGGGACCAAATGGACCAAAGAATCGAATTAGCCGGAGATGAATTAGTGGAAGTCTACTGCATCATCAAAAACAGGTATGCAAATCATGATTGCCCTTCTAAAGCAGGAAATGCTTCAGAAACATGGAAAACTTGCTGGAATTCACTAAGTATTCTTGTGAACATGCTAACATGGACTGCAAAATATTTCACATGAAATCCCAAAAAAGCAAAAATTTGCTAAAGGCGCTCGCCAACAACCATGAAAAAAGTCCACTGGAAACGCCGCTAAAATGTCAACACAATGTCACCCGGACTGTGCTAAGCAATCGTAAAAACTCATTTAGCGGGGATGAAATTCAAGGCCACACACCTGATGACGTGTCGCCGTGATGGCTTCTTCCTCGTCGCAGAGGACACCTCGGGAGAAGTTGGCGGCTCAGTCTTCACTCGCTTCTTCTCTGGCGTGGCCTTCTCACTCGGACTCTTGTCGACACTCTTCCTCTTCGTTGCCTCGCCGCCAGAAGATGCAGCTTTGGGGGCCTTTTTGTTGTCATCTACATCCTTCTTCTCTGGAAGTGGTGTCGATTTAGCTGATGTGCTTGCAGCTGAAAGAGAAGGACACACTCACAGTATGCCACTCGGGGCTCACCATAAAAAAGGGGCAACAGAACTGAAGTCAGAGATGTTAACAGCATGATAAGATGCGAAATAATATGAAGAAGGAACTGGACCGGAAACTATTGTTATATTTATTTCTAGGCATTTACATGCCAAAACCACTGTCTGATTATGAGGCACGCCGTATTGGGTGACTCTGGATTAATTTTGACAACCTGGGGTTGTTTGACGTGCACCTGAATCTAAGGCACAAGAGTATTATTGAATTTCACCACCGTGGCCGAAATCAAACCAATAACATCAAGCTCAGTAGCGCAATGCCATATCCAAGAACATGACAGCGTAGAGGGCATCTCCTTACCTCTTCTTATGTCACGTTGTTTCACGGCCTGTTACACCATAACAACTATGAACCAACTAGCCCAGCAAGCAGTGATATGAGCTCAAAGTTTTCAAATGCTTCTTCAAAAACCTTAATATAATTCAACAGGTGGCACAATCAAGCTTGCTCGAAGGCTAATTAGATACCATGTCTCAAGAAAAAAAAAAGAAGTCCAAGCAATGCTGCCTAAAAACAAAGAAAGGAGGATGACAAGTGCGGTAAATATACACAAAAGCACATTTACTAAATATGCATAGGATTATGTAAAAACTAGGGACGTGCAAATACAGTAAAACCTTGCTATAACGAAGGTGAAGAGGCAGCCGCAATTTCGTTACATCCATTACTTCATTAAACGATGGTCCACTTTCATGGCTGACACCGGCTGCCATAAAAGGCGGGGGTAAGTCGATGCAAAAGCCCTCTGCGCACTGCCAACGGACCACAAAAGATTGCTTTCTGGCGCTTCTTAGTCAAGATTACTTTTTCTAACTGTCAATACTAATCAACATTTACTGTTACTATTGTATGCATAGCATCTCAGGGTTATACTAGCAGAGTGAGTCAAGACCATCAGTTCATACAACGCTTGTCGCTGTACGCAAGCAGAAGCTTATATAAACAGCACTGAAAAGCATTTCTTTCCACGCTGGCTTCCAGTTGCACTCAATTGGAGGTTGGCAGCACTCCGCCGGCACATTCAAGAAATGCTGATAAGCCAGGCGATTACGAAGAATGTGAGCAGCAGTCGTAACTTATAAAGATCCATTTCATTTTACAATGTCGTCGCACCGAGTGCCAAATCCCAACGGTAACGGCAGCACAGCTATGTCAGCTAATCGCGAAGGCCAGAAATACAGTTAAACCTCTATATAACGAACTATAATATAACGACATCCTCAATATAATGAAGTGTTTAACTTTTCAAAACCTCTTGTCTGTAGAACACCATGTATTTAGAACCTTGATATAATGAAGTGTGTTTGAATTTGATTTCAATAAAATGAAATTTCACTTCCACCAGAAAGGAATGCCATGACAATAAATGGAAACTTCCGCGAATGCAGATGGTAAAATGATGGAATTACAAGCGGCTGCTTGCAAACGCACCTCAAATCGCACGTGGCACAAAAAGAGCGACCACCGAGGAGCCGCATCATGTTCCGTATAAAGTCCAAGTGCGATAAGATGGTGTGGCACCTCGCGCGCTTCATGCTGTAGGTGCGAAAGTGTGCAAGGGAGAGACAAGAAATATGGTGGCTTCACGAGTGACACCTTTCCGCACTAGCAAAGGGAAAGAGGGGGAGAGGAGCAAGCTCGTGGTAACGTGATCAAGCGCACGCGAGGGCCCGGGGTCGGGAAGGGAGGTAGTTGGCTTGCGTCTCAATTTCTGACGTGCGTCTCGGCCATGGCTGCGCATGGCTGTAATTGCGGCAGAGCGCAAACGCAGCTGCGTACCCTTCTTTCGAAGTAACTGCTGCGTGTGCAAGGAGTGGGAGTTTTGAGACAGTGTGGCATCATGTAAACTATCTTCCCGTGCATTTAATATTCGAGGTTGCGTAATCTCGAGTTCCGGTGGCTCGTTGGAGTGAGAGGCAGATGAAGCTTTTGCTCCCTGCTGCTGGTGCTTCTCATGATAGCATCGTCCCAGTGCGGACAACACTATCAGCTGTGGAGGCGGAGTGCATGCAGAAGCGTGGCTGGCTTCGCTTGATTCATACCACCTATGTGAAGATATATATCGTCGATGCGGCACGAAACCGTATTATTCCTCGCCAACTCCCAAATTCATCAATTGCTTTCTCCTTCAAGTTTGCTTTCTTCGATTGCCCAATAATTTGGAAAATTCTGCGGCCCCTTTCCGTGTAAGAAAAATCGATCGCTGACTGTACTTATTTGAAAAAAAGGTCAAATTTCAGCACAACAAAATTTCACTATAACGAATTTTACCTACTTTGTTATATCAAGCGTTAACTGCAACAATAGAAATTAAAGTGAATCGTTATAAATGCTGTCCATTAACTTGCCTGTGAATGTGCAGCAAACTGCCATATAAGACTTCTGAACTTTTTATGACATCGCGTGAGCGCTGACGACACGGATTGTCAGTGCCTTATAATAGTGAGAACAGGCAAGATCCGCAATAGTATGGGCAAGTGCACAAGGTACTTTCCAGTGTGAGCATTATCTATATAGGCTGTTTACTTCACAGCTGCACGCACCCTGCTTTTGTTAACGGCAAAGCTTCATGGCTCACAGACAATCCCTCCTATGTGGTGACATATATGCCTTGCAAACTTGCCGACTACAATTTGTAAATTGCCATATGTGTCGTAGTTTAAAAACTTAATTAGTAAAATTATGTTAATTATCCTGTTATGCTTCTAAATTTCTTGTGCAAATAATGTTCACCTACCTCATCAGTAATCCAGTTCAGCCACAGATTATTAAAAAACATTTTTGGCAATCTTCACAAGACCACGCAGTACTATATAGTTGTAAGCACAATTTCGCAATGACATCGCAAACTTTACATGCTTACATATTTTTTTTCCATATCTGGTTCCCTCTTAGATTGCAGTAGTTCAAGGAAGTTGCTAAGCTGATGCTTTTCTAAATTTTTAATGCAATGTGTTCTTTTTTAACAGTTAACTACCACCATCGATGCTGCCAAAATTTGTGACCTGAAAGACAACTGAGCTAGAATTTAAAAGTGGCACCACCACTTGTCTGTCATTTCCTAGTTTTTTTTCTTTGTTTTTCTGGATAAGCAAGGCTCTACTCACAGTAAGTATTCGCAACCCCTGAAGTGCAAACTTTTCACCTAGGCCAACTTAATATGTTTGCGCATGCTGTCCCTTTAAGGCTGCGCAGCAAAGAAAGAAAAAGAAAGTCAGCTTCTGGGCATAATTAAAGCAGGTCATGTGCTGACGAAACATAGCATTCCATTAACACAGACAACACTAACACAACTGAATGTGAAAAGGAGTGTTACCTCCAGTTCGGGTCTTAGAGAATGCAGCTGCCAGGTCATTCTGCTTGGGCTTTGTTTTGGCTGAGGCCTTCTTCTAGTGGAATGGAGACAAAAGAACATTAGGGAAATGATGGCCTAGTACATCAGCAAAAACTCCCGATACGACATGCAGCAGTCATGAGCTACAAGTGGTAGAGAAAGAAATGGCTGTGACCGCGAGCCCCGGATAATGTGGTGCCCAGGTCACGAGGGCCTGGAAGGTAACGAGGGAGCGAACTCCATCGCTAAAGTTCTCACTAACCGGTCAATGGGGCGCGCTCTCATAGTGCCTCCGAAGGTCCCACTGCAAATCACATCTTCAAATTCACCACCCCCAAATCCATTTCTTTTCTACTGGCACCCATTTCATTGCTTTAATTGACTACTGGTGATTTATTCTGCACTGCTGTAATGTTGTAATCATCATGTCACTGTCTTGATATTGCATAGTCACTATATCACCAAGGACAATGTAATGCTATCATGGACAAGGAAGCTCATGAAGATGATAGCGTACAGTCAATGACTATTTTTCGGACACACGATTTTACGGACGTGCCTGATAATGCCGACACTTTCGCGGCACTGCCATGCACCCCATAACCCTAATGTGTAAGTACATTTAAAATTCAAACAGTGAAGCCCTTTGCCATCCAGTTTTGCAGACTATCTGCCATGACCACAGGTCCAAAACAGCATTACATGGGCATTGCATGGCGCACTTTTAATCGGGATCGAGGCCGATCAGGATCAAATTTTTTTATTGCGATTGGTTACTTTGTGCAAGCTGCGGGAGGGAGCCAATCGCAGTCAAAAATTTTTATTTTGATCAGGATTGATCACGACCGAAAATGTGCCATGCAATGGTATCGGTATTATTCAAAGCCACCACCGCCTCCATTTAGATTATCTCACAGCCTCGAATCAGCGCCCTCACACACCGATCTGCTGGCAGCCGTAGAAGTATACCCTGTTTCAGTAGTTACACGCAGCACAGTGGAAGCTACAGGTTTGTTTGCTCCATCAGGCAGACAACATCTTAAAGCTGCTGTTCCGTGCCAAGTCGTCTGCTAGTGGCGAACGCGGCAGTGGCAGCTACAGCATCTACTCAGACTGTAATTGTGCAGCGAGATCAGCTGTTGTAACAGCAGCAGTAGAAAATTCGTTTCATATGTGCTCCGACATCAAAAATGCATGTCTTCAAGATATTTCGAGATACAGAGGAGAAGGAGGGTTGCAGAGACAGCGAAAGCAGAGAGTTCAGAAAGAGCACTCAGCCAGCGTGTCACAGGGGACGGTGGCTCCATCTCTTGATACCTCTTGTAACATCCACTTGTAAAGCTGCAGTCGGTGACATATGTAAGTGCAGACATTTTCCTAATAAGAATTCATGCAGGTTTACTGCGCCCCTTCTGCCCTGTTACAAGCATGTTCAACGCCAACTTCTTCATTCCTTTCGCATAAAAGAGCAGCTTGGAGGGATGCCACTTTTGCAAAGGAAGAAAGCACTAACAAGGAGGGAGTCCTGCGCGGTGTTGTGGCCATTCCAACTACACGTATGAATTTAGCCATTGTCAAAGCAATTGATTGTTTTTACTCTTTGAATGCAAATTAATGTCTGTACGGCAGTGCTGCATTATTTTGTTGTTCATAGCCCATTTTCATTTGCACAAGTGAACAACTCTATTTTCAGTATCACAGAGCCTCAATAAATATTTTATTAAAGAAGAAAGAAAAATCGTGCAATAAACCGCTCTGCGACCTGCAGAGAAGCTTCCGAGTAAACACCTGCCAACACGACCACTTGTCAAGGCAATTTAGTCATATAAAGAGTTCCAAACTGTGGCACTACACCTCGGTACACTAGAATCTGCGCTCACGGGTCGCGTAGCCTTGGCTCTGCTGCACGGAACTACTGAAACAGAGTATAATTTGGTGCTGTCGTTAGGCCCAGCTGCTCTGAGGTTTGCTATCAAGTGTCCTGCTGCTCAGAGTTGAGTTTTCAATTTAAAGGATTCGCCGCTGTTGCTCGCGGCGCCGAACCCGCATTCGTCATTCTCACCAATGGCGTCGACGTGCAGAAAGCACAGCAAGGATATAAAACATTGCATAAAACGTTTCCTAAAGCCCGCTCTGCCACAGTACAGGGGGGTTACATGGTCAAGCATATGCACTTCATTGCAGTGAAGCATGCCGCATGAAAAGGGTGGGAAGGGCCCACAGCCACGGCACATAGTATGCGTTTCCTTAATCACACATTCATGCACCCGCCATCTCCTGTCGTAGCACAAGGACCGAGACACCTAATAAATGTACTGGCAGGCCATTAGAGCTATTTCTGACATAGCCATGGTGATTTGAGCCCTTGAGGGCAGGTAAAGACATGCATTCATATCTTTGGGCCACCTTATTTCTCTTACATTTTCTAGTCCCTAGGGAGTCCAAAAAATTTTACATTGACTGTACTTGAATATGAGGGCCACCCTTTCCTCTAACAAGCAGCAAAGACATGATGTGTCGAAGTTCATAAATGCCTGGTAGCAATGAAAGGCCACCTATGTGGCTTCAAATTGGCAATTCTCATGTGACATTATGTCTTCCTCAGCACATGCTTGATTGAACTGAATGAAATGTACAGGACAAAGCAATAAGAATCTGAGAATCCCCAAATTATGGGCCAATTATGTTTTAGAAGCAGAAGTTAGGAAAGATATTTCACTTACAGATGTGGGCGTAGGCTTATCTTTCTCTGCCTTGACTGGCTCACTTTTTGGTGGTGCCGGTGGCTTAGATTCCTGCAACAAATGGACAGCAGTGGAGGAAGTATGCTTGACAAACATGCTGCACTACACTACAATATGTGAATATAGAATAAGCATGGTATCAACCAATATACATTACAAGCATAATGAAAAACAGCACTGCAAATACACAGCTCAAGTAGTTATATGTTCGAAAGTCGATCACATCCATGTTTCATTCAAGGTTTATCAAAAAGCACGAAACAAACAAAACCACAAGGTAAGACAAGTGCTGACTTCAAAACTGTGCTCACTGCAGTAAAGAGGCACATTTAAATTGCTGCCAATAACATACACAGACAAAAGACCGTAAAAGTCAAAGAAATAGCAGTGGTCAACACATCAGGACAAGAAACTATAGGGACCAAGGTTAGGTTCATTACAACAATGTGTGAGTCAGCAAGCGAAAGGTCTCAGAACTGTCCGGACCAATGACAGGAGCCAAAGAAGCTTTTTTTTTAATTTATTCTCCTTCTTTTGACCTCGCAGCTCGTTGCACGAAGCACAAGACGCACGCGTCAGAGTGCGCCATATATAAAAGGTGGCCGAGGAAGATGACGATGGCCGCAAGAGGGCTCCAACAGTGCTGCCATTGGCCACACGTACGGCTCGTGTCATAGCAGGCGTGAGAACCTTTCTCAGTCGATGACGGAGGTTACAACTCATCGTGGACACCTGGGCTCCGGTATCTATTAAGGCCGTCAAAGGGACACCGTCGACGTGAACATCAAGTAAATTCTGGTTCGTTCAAAGCGTCAATGGAGGATTTCGACACGGCGAAGATAATGCAGCACTACCCCCAGGATCTGAAGTGAAGGCGCTAAAATGACGGAGGACAAAGAAGAAACAAACATCACCTAGAACACCTAGAATCAACATCAACATCACCTAGAGCACCTAGAAGCCCAACTGCACAGCTTGATGAGAGAAGATAGAGCGAAGCGGGCCTTCTGGGATTTTAATCGTTTAACCAGACGACCGAATTCCTCTGGCAGAGTACCCTGTCCCACCTACGTGGCCAGCCTCGTCCTAAGAAGAAAAAACAAGGCCCTGGGAGCTCAATTTTCACCGAGGGAAACGTCACGCTACCGGAGGACGTCAAAAAGTGTCTGGCTTTAGGGCCGAAGTTTGCCGTGAAGCCCCGGACCACCGCTCCAGAAAAGCTTTCCCTGGTGCGAAAAGTGTCCAGTTCAGCTCCCGTGAGTGAAATGGATCGGTGCGTTTCAAGTGGCGTGGACGTTCTTCTACGGGACCAGTGTGACCCCGGTCGTACCGCAATTAAACGTCTGGCATCTTATTTGAAGACGAACGCCTACTGCATAATCTCATCGGACAAAGAAGGCGGCTTTGCCATCTTTCCACGAGAGACTTACAAGGTGAAGGCATTGGAAGCTTTAAATTCTGTTTTTCATTGTCACCACAACGGATCGCTCAATAAGTTGAAAAGTGAAGCGAAGAAGCTGTGCGAAAAAATGAATCTGTCAAAATTAGCTAGGGACATTAGAAATAGCAAAGTCAGCACTCTTGAAGTCTTCTTCAGCGCCAAGACCCATAAAGATAACTGCCCTCTAAGGGTTATTGTGTCGGAGCGCAATAT
Source organism: Dermacentor variabilis (assembly GCF_050947875.1). Lineage (NCBI taxonomy): Eukaryota > Metazoa > Arthropoda > Arachnida > Ixodida > Ixodidae > Dermacentor > Dermacentor variabilis. Next base: position 134,945,953 of record NC_134571.1, read on the forward strand.
GTGGCAGCAATGTTTAGGTCCTTTTCTGTTAGAAAGGCTGAAGCTTCTAACAGTAGACGACCCTTACCTGGTAAAGGACTCTGCACAAGTAGTCGAATACTTGTCAAGACAGACAAAAACAGAATTAGAGGCCTTTTCTGTAAATCTGAAAGATCTATATTATAGCATGCCAAAAGCAGAATTGCTTCAGTGCGTCCAGGAAGGCATTGATAGTTTCGGCTCCCTAGCTTTTCAGAACGAATCTGGTATTCCGGAAGACAAATTCTTGGCTATGCTAGAACATTACCTGGCTTCCACCTATATTGAATGGGACAGTTGTTTGTACCTGCAAAAGAGTGGCGTCTGCATAGGGTCGTGTTCAGCTCCGATCCTGAGTGACTTATTTTTAGCTCGTGCTGGCAGAACCATTTCTAGCAGTCTTGAGGGTAGTAGCGTAGTCAAAGTTTTTAGATTTGTTGACGACTTCCTAATTTTGGTAGATAAAAATATCAGTGACGCCGACTTGGTCGTTAGTCAAACATTGACAACCTTCAGGCAGACTTTATTCCCCATTGAAGTGACCCACGAACTTTCGGTAGATTCTTCCATCAGGTTTTTAGATCTTAGATTGTTTTTAGCAAGTAACCACGTCTGTTGGCAGTATGAACCTCGGGCTACTAAACCTCTGCTACCTTTTAGTTCCTCTCACTCTAAGCTAGTTAAACGCAGCATTGCTAACATGTGCCTGCTGAATATTTTTAAGAAGTCTTGTCCACATCGAGCTGCGGCGAGTTTTCTTAAGCAGATTGACCGCCTGGAAGAGGCAGGCTATTCGCAACCTGTTTTAGTGTCCGTAGCGGAAACAATCCTGAAGAAGTCGCGAATCCGCCAAGCGCACCAGGAGTCACCCCGCGAAAAAGAAAAAGTTGCTGTCATACCTTACATACACCGCATGTCGCATAATTTGAAAAAGATTGCAAAGTGAGCTAACGTAAATGTCGTGTTTTCTGCCCCGTGCAAGCTCTCTAAGCTCTGTAGAATGACCAACCCTTATTCCCGCAAGGCACCGGCCTGTGCTACTAAACACGATAACAAATGCGTAGAATGTCAGGCAGGAGTTGTTTATGAGCTTCCTTTAGATTGTGGTAGAAAGTACGTGGGCCAAACAGAGCAGTGCCTGAATGATGGGCTGAGGCAACACAATAACAAAGTGAACAATGGGAGGGAGGGCCACCTGGCAATTCATTGTAGAAATTGCAAATGTAAGCCAGACTTACACGCCTGCGCTGTGGTTGCCAGAAGCCATGACAAATGGGTAAGATTAATAATTGAGGCCAAAAGAATCATTGAAGCAGCTGATAACTGCGTAAGTGTTGCATCCATATCACTGTCACGCAAAGAACTGCTTTACCTGAACGCAAATGCGCCCTGAGAAACTGTGATAGCGCTCCTAGTATAAATCAGTGGCGTTTTTTCCTGATTAAACGTTGTTGGAAGCGGCGCCCTGTGTGTATGTGTGTTTCTTCTTTGTCCTCCGTCATTTTAGCGCCTTCACTTCAGATCATGCTTAACCAACACGCCCAACTATCCATCCTAATGTAATACCCCCAGGAGCTGCATGGTCTAGTTTTCTGTCCGGGAGGGTCCATAATTCGTCGGCGACGAATGGCGGCATGGCTGGGGCGACGGGGACCGACACCGCTGAGATGACGGCGAGCGGGCAGGACGACTGTCATTGACGGATACGCCTGAGGTAGGAGGCATACAGCGAGGCGAGTAACGGCACGGGTCGGCATATGGGCGATGAAACGGGGAAAAGGAGCTCGAATACGGCGACATCCAATAGGTGTGGCAGTGGCGAGCGATGTGGCCAATGCGGAAGCAACGGAAGCAAATGGTCTTGTCATCCGGAGTTCTCCACTCGGAAGGATTGCAGTATCTGGGAGGGGAATACAGATCACTGTGAGGCGTAGCTGTCGGCACCGGTCGAGTGTCAGGTAGAGACACGGAGCAGGCAGCAGGAAAACTGAGGTTAGCAAATTCTTGCCGCACAACTGCCTGAATGAGAGATATCGCTGGGGCTGGTTGGTCAATGGTGGGGTCAAGTGGGTCTGGATAGAATGACGCAGGACTTGTCGCCTCGAGTTTGCAACGAATAATATGTGTGACGTGCTCATTTAATGGTGGTGAAGTGGTAAGGTCGACGCAAGACGACGTTGCAGCCGTGTTAGGGAGCCGGGAGAACTGTGGAATGACGCGGCGGCATTCCTTGACAATGACGTCGATGGTGGACACATTGCTTAGGACCAACAAGTTGAACGCCTTGCCGCGATCCCTTTGAGTATGTGCCCAACTTTGTCAACCTAGGCCATTTTGTTGTCGACTTTCCGGCAAAGAGCAAGCACATCTTGTATGTACGAGACGTACAATTCGGTAGAAGACTGAACTAAGGTAGCAAGCTCTTTTCTAGCAGCCAGCTGCTGACTGGTGGGATTTCCAAAGAGGTCGCTGAGCTTCTCCTTGAAAGCATCCCAGCTAGAGATCTTGTCCTCGTGTGCCTGGAACCATACACGAGGAGTTCCGCCCAAGTAGAATAAGACATTCGCTAGCATAATGGTAGGGTCCCAGCGGTTGTTTCGGCTAACACGCTTATACAGGCTGAGCCAGTCCTCAAAGTCGACATTATCTTTGCCGGAGAATATGCCAGGATCGCGGGGATTGGTAACAGTAACGTACGTTGTTGGCGGGGTCGCAGGAGTAGAAGCAGACGAGGTGTCGTCACTGGGAGCAATGGCGGAAAGCAGGATGGTGCGGCCGCTGCGGAGCTCCGTGGCGAGGACGGGGAACGGCACCTTCAACCAAAATGTTACGCGAACAAAGGATTAAGAAGTGGAGACTATTTACAAAGGATAACTGCAGCGCTGGCCAGTTCAGCCGACAGCTCGAGAGCCAGAGAGCGTTTGTCGTCTTCACTGGGGCGCCCGCGTGCATCGTCCACAAGAAACACGCAATGTGCAGGTATCAATATGAAGACTACTTGTCGCAGAACTATCAAGTCTGTTAAAAGCATGTTCTACTATATCAATTGAAATATCATAGACAAAACATTAGCCGTCACAAGGAAAGAATGCGAGAGTGCTCCCCTTACCACCGTCAGGTACCGAACAGTATCACCAGTATCAGCAATACAACTCAGACCAGTTATAACGCAACTGCTTATTAGCGCAGGACCGGATATAATGTGGTCTTTTCTCATTCCCATTTATTTTCCCATACAACCGAATGTATACACATGCATACCGCTTAAAGTGCAGCAGCGTGAGACAAAATACTGGTTATGATGCAGAAGTCAGGAAATCTCGCAGACAAGCGCGGCAGCAAGCATGCTTCTCAACGAGATGTGCTGGCTGGCTGAAGGGAGGAGGAGATGTGGAACAAGCGAACATACAAGGGACGAATGGAAAAAAGAAATGCAAGAAACACTGGCAACGTGCTGGCTCCGCTGGCCCGCGAGGGTTGCCTAGGTGACAGAAGCCTTTTACTCTGTATTTGTCTACGAGAATGAACTTATATCAAAGGCGAGCTTCCCGCAACCGCATGCTGCCCAACACCCCCACCAGATTGGCCAAACCAGAACTGTTTCATTGGGAGTCAGCAACCAAAGTTACGGTTCGGTGCAAGTCAATGAAATGCTTCGCAGTGGCTGTACGCCACTTGGAAAACAGAACAACCACCTTGCCCAACAAAAGCGAAAGCCCACCCTAGTCGTATGCTTCAATACCCGGACACACGCGACTGGTCTACATGTTTTGCATGTGCAAAGCCCATGAAAATGTTTGTTTCGGTTATAATGCAGTACCACTTAAGTCGCCAGAGTCACGAATTTCCGCACTATAATTATAGTGCGGGAATTCGCAACTTCGGCGACTTTACGTTATAAGCAGTCTATGTGGTACTACTGGCGCCACCGTGCAGTTTTTTTTTTTTTTTTCGCTGTCTTACACTGCACTATCATCAGGGTCGGCTAACGAAAACAGTTAGTCACAAGAAATTGCGTTCAATTCCCAAAGCATGCTGAAAGCCTTAAAATATAACAACACTTACGATACCTTCAGAACGAGCTCGCCTACAACGTCCGATTACCGTAGAGCTTGATGACCGATGCCCTTACCAAATGCCCCACCAAATGCCCCACCAAATGTGCCTGCTCTTGGGTGAACACAATGCAAACAATCATGGTGCTCTGCTCGGGGAATTTATCCTGCAACGCTTACCCAAGCCTGCTTGCCTCGTCAAAGCCGCCTCGTACAACATGACGCAAGACCACTGATGTGGAGATGCAAGACCACTGATGCGCTTGGCTAAGCTAACCGACAAGATCCGCGAGGCCACCACACTCCTTCGTATCTGACACACTCTTCTGCGTTCCCTTTCCTATTGCTCATGATAGTAAGTACCTGCCCACCAACAGTTGCACAGTAGATTATGTAATCATGCCGTTTCTGTGATTTTGTTCAGTTCCAGTTGACTATTCTGGATGTCTGAAGGCTGTGACACAACCTCGCTCACCTGTTTGCAAGGAGGGGGCTTTGCAGGTGAAACAGCTTTTCTCTCTGCTGCAGTTGAGACTCCGTTGAGACGCTTTCCAGTGCCTCGTGTCCTCTGCGCTGCTTCACAGTAAATGGGGCACACACTGCAAGTGCATAGTGAAAGGGTTACGTGAGAGCGAAGAAGATGGAGCGCAACTGCAAAAAGCCACCGGTGGCAGAACCACCAAACCTAGAATGTCAGGCTAGCAGATGGCATAGCTGCTCATGCTGTTTACCGTGCTTGTGGGTGCCATTCAGAGCTTCAAAATTTGCAATTTGAACTGCCCACCGTGAGCAGCAGCTTACCGCGATCCTTGAAACAAAATGAGTACAATCATTGCACTCTGCTGATACTACCATATAAGCAAGAAATTTGGAGGTTAACAAGGAAGCTGAAGAACCTAAGGACTATGCAACGAATAACGTAATGAGAAATTATAGGCACAACGTTAAGAGACAGGAAGGCAATGATGTAGATTACAGAGCAAACGGGGAACCGGAAACGGGGTAGCTGATATTTTAGTTGACATTAGGAGGGAGAGATGGAGTTGGGCAGGCCATGTAAAACATACAGCACATAACCAGTGGTCCGTTAGAAATGCTAAACGGGTGCCGAGGGAAGGGAAGCACAGCTGAGTATGGCCGAGAATTAGGTGGTGTGATGAAATTAAGAAATTTACAGGCGTTAGATGGGGTCAGCCGGGGCAAGGCAGGGGTACAAGGAGATCACTGGGAGAGGCCTTCATCCTGCAGTGGACAAATAATGTGCTACTGCTGATGATGAATCATGACGCCACTAAATAATTCAGTACAAAGCAGCTCCACGGATACAACTGGCACCAACACAGAGTTTTCATTTTGAACAAGACCTTTCTAAGTGCTGACTCAAATGGTGACACTTGCAGGTGTGGACACCTGTACTTGCAAATCATCAGGCAGCTTTAGAATAATATTTTCAAACAAATGTAAATGTCTCATGTACATAATGAAATTGTGTTGTCCTCAGTGCGCATGCTGCTAGGTTTCTGTGGCCTACCGGGGCAGTACTTCCCTAGCCGTAAGCACCAGCAACAGAGGCCTTGCAACAATGAGACACAATGTAATAATAACTAAACTTCGAAATAACATACGCACAGGCAAAAGATTCGAAGCAAGATTTCAGGCATCCGGCAGCTATCCTACATTTTATAGCAACACACAACTCGCGCACATGTCCCTATTGCAATGATCCACCAATGACTGCTGTGGTGCGTGCTGCCGTAAAGTCACACTTCAAGGCGGAAGTTGCGCTGCCATAAAGCCACACCTAAAAGAAAAATTTGTGTCTATGGCGGGGGGCTGACTTCGAAGCTAAAGATTCCAGGACAAAAAATTTGCCTTACATTCGAATAAATACATTAAGTCCCACCGACTTATCAAGTTTTGACCCCGCATGCTCCAAGATGCAACAAGACCACATGATGAAATTCCTCCTGTCGCAGTTGTAGCGTCGTGTAGCAGGGGGTCGCATGTCGATCGTTGTAGCGAGCAATCAACAGGACCTCGGCAAGCCCCAAAAGCTGGTTATTACTTGTTCACAAGTTATGATTAGTTTCATGACACCTGCCAATGCGAATACAGCTTCAACACTTAATGATATCAAATTATAGAACTCATAAACACCAAGGCCCATATCCCTTGCCCAAATGATTTTATATATCTGATGCTATGACAATATATCACTTGCATTCTTGATCAAAAAGTGCATGCGAATTGAAGCCAATAACAAAACTAAAAACAAGCATTCTTTGAACGAACATGGGTACTAAAGTATCACAGCCAGAGGCCAAGAATAAGCTGGAACTTTACCTCAGCTTGATGGTGGATGTCACCGCTTCTGTTAGTCTGTCTATGCAGTCCTGCAAGATAACAAAGACGTCTGCATTCTTTGATGTTCAGTGCTGATACTGAGATACTTTCATGCTAGATGCTGCATGCTTGTAAACTAAAAAAAATTCTATTACAAGTGATAAGAAAGCCAGAAACACAATGGTGTCAACACTCAATATCAAGGTAAGACCTGCTATAAAGGCAACCATACTTCAGATGCTTTAGAGGCTAATTAAAAGTGTCCCCACATCTTTTCAATTTTTATTATTTCGAAGAACTACAAGTGAGCTAGTGACTCAAATAAGCACAGAAAAAAACTTGAACTTAAAGGTTAAACTTAATGCGATGCAATATGTGCCTCGACTCACCTCCAAGTTTGAAGGCTGGGCACTGAATGCGTGAACTCCGGTCACAGTTGTCAGGTCCTTTCTGGTTTCAGGCACCGACTGGCTGGCTGTCAGGATGATGCGGTAGAGCTATGGCCATGGAAATGAGAGTTAATTCTTTGTGCAATCCCAGCAATACCTCTCAATGGCTACAAGTGAGCGAGAATTCTTCCTCGTTCTTTCAACAATTATCTTACTTTGTAACATGCAGAATAACTGACAGGTGAGGTTTAAAGGCCAAGTGCAACAAAATTTTGGACTGCATAGAAACCCTTGTTTCAGACAGCACAGACATAGAGCAGCCTCCATCCCAACTTTTATGTTTCAAACACAAATGGATGAATCATAAAAAGTTAGCAAAAATACATGCTTTTGAACCAAAAGTGAAAAAAAAAAGAGACCGCTGTCATTACTGTTCACCGGGAGTGACGCATGGCCTAGAACGCTGAAATCCAGCATAGCTCCATGGCATGAACTCCGAGATTAGTAACACCCATGGTGCCATTAAAATTTTCGAAAGTGACATGTTGAGCTCTTTACATCATATACGCTAACTACCACTTGCATGCGTCGTCTGGTTAAGTGCTATTTAGAGGCTGCTAAGAAGAAAACTAGAGGAAGTTCCAAATTTAATTGCAGTTGGCCTTTAACATCCCTGAATAACACAGGTGCTAGACACTTTAATGGGGGGGCTTCGCGGTTAATTTTGTCCGCATGGGGTTCTTTAAAACGCACCTAAACTTCGTACGCAAGCATTCTTGCATTCCATACCTGTCGAAACCCAGCCAGTGTAACCAGGTATCAAGCCCGCCAGGGCACATTCTGTGGCAGAGCACCGCAGCCTCTGAGCTGCCATGGCAAATACTTAAATAATGAGAAAATATTCCTACCCATTACAAAGCAACAACAGCATTGCAAATGGCTCCAGTGCAGCTTTATCCCTGCAATATTTCAAGCATACCTGTTAACCTGTGAATTTTGATATTCATAAGCATCTTGGAGACCCGACACCACAAGGGAGGAGAGGTGGAATAGCAGGCATTTTATTTTTAAGACAATGTCTTCTTTGACGAGTTACACCCCCATTTTCTGTATCGGGTATGCGTTTTTAGCCTCTTTCGTGGGTCGATCCCGAAGATAGTGCAATCAAAAGATATGGGCTGTTCTCGAATGCACTGTTGTCTAAAAATGTAGAATGATTCCGAAGATAGTGTAGTAAAAAAAAAAATTCAGCAGTCAACATCCCATGAAGAGTGACGCAATAGAGTGTTGTGTGCAGAGAGTCTGTCCCATTCTCAGGCCCAGCTCGCTCAGGAAGACATTGTCTAGAGGTTGAATTGCCTTCCAATTTCGTTTTAAGCTTACCCTGAGTACACACCTTTTGTGGCATAAATAGTATATACACACTTTATGAGCTATCACTTACACTTAGACGTAGCGCACAAGCAGCATCAAACTTATGCAAAGCAAAAAATGACAAGTAACACACTGTCTTTCCAACACAGTGACTTTTTCAGCAACTTTGTAGTTGCCAACTTTCACCTACTTCAGTAACTCATCTGAATAAACTAGCAGGAAGCAGGATCCCCTCTGGTGGCCTTTCACCATGAGAAGATCCCCGAGGGTATGGTTGGAGACTGATGTGAGAAACTTTTTCACAAAGAGAATTTAATTTTCGTAGAACTTGACGAAACATTAGTAAAATTATAGGATGAGCCCGAATTTGTAATCCTTGCATAAGATTCTGGTGAGTTGGCTTGTATGTTTCAACCCCCCCTAGAATGTTCTAGCAAGACCACTGACTGACACCCTCTCTGACAGACCACACAGTGTGCTATCAACAGCACAAGTTACATGCGACTGATCAGTACATCAGCAATGCAGGGCTGCTCTACCGTACATGAGAACAGGTACCAGGTGTACTGAAAGTAGGAGGAATTTCGCAATAAAACCAACACGCACTACCACTCGATTTTACTGACTTTAAAAGGGCACTAAAGGTAATTTCATACATGGTTTACTTGCTTCAAAAAATTTTTAATCTATATCTTTGTATTCACGTAGCGTGTTTCTTGAGAAACAAGAGTTGAAAAAATTTAATTTGTTTCAGATGTATCAGAATAGGAAAATCGGACTTGGCCTCGAGCTAGGTCTTTCTCTCAAAAAAGCACCGTCCTTGTCTCTATAAAACAGAACGCTTGCATGATTCATACCGAAGGGTTGATCTCTTACGTGACGTGGCTCAACAAATACGCACGCTAGATCACATGTTGGTCTGCCTTTAAGTGCGACGTCTTCACTGCGATAGGGTTCAAAATAAGGATAGCACAAGTTAAAATGTGCGCGTTCAGGGCAGTTGGACACAGGCACAGGGGCCACAACCGTTTCAAATACACTTTGACGGAGAAAAACTTACGAACCTTGTCTTGCTTGCCAGTAATAATACAATGTCCGGTAACATTGTTTCCATCGGCTTCTTGCTCGTTCGTAAACTCCTTCAGATACCTTCACAAAAACGAACGAATAGAGCGATCAGGTGACAGTCAGGCGTGCAACTAACGTAGCGAGGCCGACTCACCTTTTGGCAGTGTTTGTATGAAGATCAAACTTCGACGCAAGCCATTTGTACGTCGCCTGCAATGAATGACACGGTAGTTGCTGTATAACGGGCGTTTGACTTGACGTGCCACACTTTACAAGGTGCTAAACTTGTCACCAACGAAACTAACCGAATGGGTCGAAGGCTACCGGTACGCGACGTAGATCTTTTAGACAGAAAATAAGAAAAAAAATGTGCAAATGACTTACAACATGACGATCGTAGATGACTTCGCTTTCGAGCTGATCGCGCACGCTGGAATCCATCGCTTGTAATCTTTGCTAATCCTTTCCCACGTCTTTTTTGTATTTGCCAGCTTTCGGAAGACGCGTATCAAAGAATACGCACATCCGCATGTGTATTTGCAAACAAGCTTGAGAGCGCGCGAAAACGTATGAGCTATGACCGCTAGAGGCGCGCTACACAATTTGAACACGAGAAAGCACGTATGCAAAAATAATTTCATTCGACTTTTTTCATGTGAAGCAGTTAACATTTTCAAAATTTATTCTAATAATTGTAAAAAACGTAGAGCAATTTCTCTGCATACTGGGTGGGTGGGTCGATTATGTACTGTCATTACACTTTCAACTCATTTCATTTCACGTTAACTAACGGTTACAAATGTATAAACCCTAGATAACATGCCCGATATTAGCAGAGCATTGTAAATAATTTATTATAACACTTCTTTCTACGAAGCAGTTTCGGTTTCGGTACCGAGGAAGTAGTCACACGGAGGAATATCTCCATAGAAGTGAATCATGACGTCAAGGCAAATTGGTTAGCTCGGTTTCTGAAGTCACTGTGGTTGTAGCATACAAGCGCAGCCAGGCGAAGAGCACATAGCACTTTCTTAAAGCAAAGCTTTCTTTGCTGACCCTCCCAGATTTTCTCTATTCGCGGCTACTGGCTGGTGGACTGCTGCTGTCTTCCCGAATATATTTTTTTATATATGTAAAAAGGTTTCAGGATGGTGCCCACGAAGTGGATCAAATGAAACTTGTTTTCTGAACCCGTATTTCCAGCTCTGTTCTGCCTGAGCAGAAAAAAAGAAACATCGTCATAGAACCTGAACATATATAATGTCAACTCACAGGCGCACCGATCTGTTAATGCAATGGAGAATTATATTTGACGGATGTGTTAATTTACTTTCTTTTCTTTGATTTAGCCACTCTGCATGTCCCATCGGGTTTTTACCAATCCTCCAGACTGGGGCATGCCTACTAAGTTTGATTCCTATACATAAAACATCACACACAAAACATCCCGTTGGATGTCCCGGAAAGATCCGAACATTCTAGCTTTTGTAGTACCTACTGCAGAGAACATCCACAGCACCATGCTCACAATGAAATTTAAACACAACATCTACTGCGGGACTTACCACGAACCTACCTTGACATATATCTCGGAGTAACATCCTCAGCAGTACGTTCTCAGGACGCTACTTTCAGGTGTGTTGATTTGAGAGCTTCATGATTGCCCAAACGAATTTATGTATATAACCAAAAACGAACTACAAATGGCACACCGCAAGAAGATGCATATTTGTAGACTATTTCATTTTAAACAACTACTACTACTACTACTACTACATTATTAATATTGGTCGTGGTGTGCAAAGCGCGCCTTCCACGGACAGTTCTCTTGAAGTAACAAAAGCCGATCTCGAAGGCTATGCTTATGTAAGTGCATAGGTCGCGCTGCACCTGTAGCAGTTCGTTTGATACTGGACTGCTTTTTAATAGCGGCAAAAAGCAAAGACACGAACTTTCTTAAGATTTCAGAGCACATGAAAGAGCACAAATATCAAAACGGAGCTCTACAATATGGGAATTCTCATATCCAAGCTGAGTCATGCATATAATACCCCAATTTGTAAATTAATGAATTGCCCTCTAATTACAGTGTCAAGCAGCAGTGCCTGGGGACACATCCCGACATCATCCTAAAATGGTCCTCCAATTATGTACCTGGTGTATGTTCTCAGTATCTGCTTGGGACGGACAAATGGGCTCGATCAGAAGTCTCTTAGGATTCGTGCAGGACATCCTTAGCATATCCGAATGTCCCGATGCTGACATCCCAGAGACTTACTGAGGATCTCCTTGCATTGTCTGGGATTTCATAAATTCTTTGATTTACTTTACTTTCTTTGCTTTATAGACATTCATAATGTGCTCACGCTTGGCCAATCCTCCAGAAAAGGTAGGTCCCACTGTGACACAAGAGGCACACGTTCCCTAAATGTTGCTTGATGCACGTCATATTCGTCACATATACTCATCTTCGCATATGCTCGTCATCACCAAATTGTATGCACTGCTGTTAGCTGTAGAGCATGCATTTATTTACCACTTTCCTTATATTTCACTTCACATAGAGTCCAACATCTGCATAGGACATGCATTCTTTTTTGTGAGTAAGATCACCATATTCACAGCCTTCCTGCTACAGGACATCAGCAAATATTGTCCTCAATTAAGGTGTCACAACAATGACAATAATGTGAGGGCTGGTGGATTTTCTGTGTGTACATGTGTGTTGTGTAAGCTCTACCTTACTTAATAATTTTAAATTGTGCAGCCACAATCGAACAAAAGTTTTTAGCACAGAGCTTAAATTTCCAACCATGTGTGTTAGACACTGAAAAAAAAAAAAGACAAAAAAAGGAACTTTGTCTTCGTGGAGACAAGTTATTTTGTCTTACAAAGGTGAACCAATACACGAACTTTCCGGCTGACCGATTGATTTCCTGCATCGATAAGTTTACCATCCCAACATAAACCAAGGAGCTATCAAGGACCAGTATGTTGCAGACCAGTTTTGACAATATAGAATTCTTAACCGTATGCGTATACATCCAAATACACAAACGTTCTTCTATTATGTTTCCTTTAGAATGTGGCTGCCATAGTCAGTAATCTACAACTATGCAAGTTTATCAGCAGAACAAACTCTAACCACCAGACTTTCTGCACAGACCAAAATATATGCTAAAAAGTGCTTCCTCATCTATGAATATAAAGCCATGCCTGTAAAACTACAGTTCGTTTGAGATCGGCGCTTTGCGATTTCCCGTCTTTGTTTTGCCCCTTGGTTTATGTGGCATTTCGTGCCCACCACAAAAACTAACTGGCCCAAATTTCTGCTGCCGAGCATGCCTTGAACGAGTTTGTGAGCTAGATGCTAAAAGAACAAGTCAGGTCATCACTTTCCAGGCTACAAGCGGCTCGCAATGGCTCACTTCACTAGGTCTCGACCTTTCACAGGCTACGTTAACCACTGTACGTAGGATATTCATTACAGTGGAACCTTTTTTAAAACAAAGTAGCATTAGACACAAAAACACCTTTCCTATAACCGGTACTCATTATATGCATATATTTGTTGCACACTGCTATAGGCAACAAACATTTTACAATTACTTTGTATCAAGATCCGACTGTATCCGTTGTTCTGCTTATCCGTTGCTGGTCATTCAAACCACAAGAAGCGAGTTCAAGCAACAGGACCGATCTACATCATTAACTTTCAATATACACAGTGCAAGCTACGGTGAGCTATACTAACATTACCTTCACCGAGATCCTCTTCTGCTAGGACAAGCTTCTATGAAGCACGCAATTTGTTGCCTAACGTTTCAAATCAAGCAGAACAACAGTGCCCCATATTGTTACAAAAATTTATCCATGCAAATCAATACTCACTGATGGTGCTTTCATAGAAAGTCTTTATTCAAATTGTGTCATGCGAGATTGTGTCAGCCTTTTTTTTGTTGTTGTTGTTTTGTGTTTTTTTTACAAGATGTTCTGAAAGAGAACTTTTCCCTCCCAACACAACAGATCTCCACTCCACAAGCTGCAGACGACACTAAACCTGCACTGCAAAGTATTACAGGCACACCAATGAGGCAGCTTTGGCACACGGCTACGCGGCCATCTTTGGATTACTACGTCGGCAAGCTGGAAGCACACTACCGTCATGCAGAGGACGAGGTGTTTGCATATACACTGGCCACAGAAAAGAAAAGAGAAAAAAATATAATACTAAAACAAACTTGGCATGCAAACTAGCTAAGTAAAAAATAAATCCATGAGCAGTGTAGCCGCAACGTATCTTGCACTCAATGCAACAGTCAGCAAGGTGGACGTGGCAAGGAAATCAGTTTAAAGCTGCCTAGTATTCGTAAGTACTATGCATAAAACATACTGATAAGAGAGCCAGCTTTGCCTGTGACAATTTGTCACGTGAAAAGTTTGCAGTATACGAACGTCTGAATGGATAGCTGCTGCGTGACAACTCCTCGCCATGCAGCCTCGAATCCTTAACTACTAAAAGCTCGAGCCAATGGATACCACATGACTACTCCTTCATACAAGCCTAAACTTTCTCTGCTATCGATCTTTGTGCCTATGTTTTCCAAGTGGTCACACTTCAATACATAGTCGCATCTTTTTAGCTGTAATGGCATCTTTTTTGAACTGAATTTGGGTATGATAATTCGGGAAACAGCCTAAGCATCACCGTATTTACATTTTGCTTAGCCAATTTCACTCTTATGCAACCAGCCAATAGCATGTTGCTGGCTTTTTCTCTCACAGATGCACTTTTGTGACGACTTAGTGGGTCAAATCAGCAAAATTCACCATGGAAGACAACAGCAGCAGTGTTCCCAGACACTATATGGTATAAATCACCAAGTTCAATGAATTAGAAAATAAGGGGGGGAGAGGAATTATGCAGATTCCACGCACTGTGGGAATCGATGAAAGCGAAGCTTTCCGAGTGGGATGCTTTGATTGACGATAATTAGCAGTGATATTGACGGCTAAAGCTTAATTTCTTCAACGTTTAGGCTAACCCGAGAGTGGTGAGTGGATGTTAAACATTACCTTGCGTGCACCACTGCTGTTTGTGTGCGTAGTACACAGAACACACAGGGAAAGGTATTTGCTTGAGCCATTATTGTGCCCCATACTTCATAACCTCTGAGAGGGTTGAGCATTGTCATTGTTTCACATGGCACATTGCATCGCGGCAGAAGTATTAAACTTGAATTGGATTATGAGGCTGTGCATGCCAAAACCACAATCGGATTATGAGGCACACACCATAGTGGCAGACTCCGGATTACTTTTGGCACCGCGATGCTTTATAACGTGTCCCAAAAATCTAAGTGCACGTGCATTTTCGATTTCTCCACCGTCGAAATGCAGCTGCCACCGTCGGGATCAAATCCGTGACCTCGAGCAATGCCATAGGCACAAAGCTACCATGGAGGGCACAGAAGTGTCTATTTGATGGTCAACCACTTCCATAACGTCGCCTGGACCTTGGGGTACGCTTTAATTAATGCGGCTCTGCTTCTGCACGCCCTGCGTGATTTGTCCACTTGACATACTTGCATGGGGTTCATTTTTCAGGATTAGCAGGAACGTATCGTACCGTACCTTGAACCCTGTTCCCCTCTAAACTGCTGACATGTAGTAGAAGGGTTTCCTTGCCTTCTCACTTCACCTCCCCCCACCTGTATGGGAAGTGCCTCTTCTCCTATCTACAGTTCTCGCACGTTAGTAGAAAGGGAAGGCATGCGGTTCCTGCAGTGCTTTTGAGGGTGGTCATGGATAATTACAGCTGTCAAGAGGCTAATGTGGCAATGCCCAAGGAGCTCCAGACGGTGTTGTGTACATTCGACGCGGTGGGATCCAGACGAGTTCCTCGCGTTGCCTTTCCTCTATTCCACGCTCCTGTCATGTACACACACGCTCTGAACCACCCCCTCAACACGGTGTGCCAGACGGCAGCAGCCATAACAGCAGCAGCAGCAGCAGCAGCAGTGGAAAAGTCAAAGGAAGAGGTAAAGAAAGCTTCGCTTTAAAAGAAACCATGCACTGGCTACAACTTGTCTTATGAATATACTACTGCTTGAAAGAGACCACTATGGTTCGGCTCTAGCCACTGGGCTAAGCTGACTGCTCTGCATAGAAATTACAGACTGTTGCGAGTCATGTGCTTTGATCAATGAGTGCTAGGCTGCAAAAAAAAGAGAGAGAGCATCATGACTAGGTGCTGTAAAAGAGCACGACAGCCACTTGAAAAAAAGAGGAATTCATGCCTGTTTCTGCAGCAAGTTGCAAGTTGTGCTGAAAGAAAAATACCACAGAAAAAGAAAAAAAGGAACATAGGCTACCTATTAGAAAAGTGAACACCCCCTAGAATGAGGTCACTGCATGTAACTTCAGTTACTCAGGCAATCTGTAAGACGGTAGAATTTCTCACAAAGAAGCACCATGAAAGATAAAGAAAAGAGAGAACGCATCTCAGGCATTCGGATAAAGTTTGCAAAAGAGGAAAGAACATACTGTCTCGATCACTTTGGAAAAGCCTTAGCTGCTAACTGCTAATAACCAGCATATTTGGTACAAAAAAACATGGTGAAGCAACACTACCATCAAGTAAGCATCTAAAATTTTCTTTTTTTTCTTGCCCCACAATTTGAGTAAATAGATTTCGAACAGAGAAACAAAAAGAAAGTCTTAAATGCAATCCAAGCATTTTCACTTCTCAGTTTGACAGAAATGCACGATACTCAGAATAAAAGGTAAAGGTAGACATATGAGGCATTCCATTTGTGCACACGCTTATGACACTCTCAAAGAAAGTTTGTTCTCACAAAACAAATGTGACGGCTCTGTCAGCGCAGCGCAAAAGTAAAATTGGTACATGAAGTGTCTAAAAGGATGACGTACATGTATTTATGTCTTTGGAAGGTAGCACTACCACAAAGCAAATACTATAAAATGTGCACAGGTACAGCTCAATAGGCGAAGCAGAGAGCTGCAAATGCAAGTACGTATGGACATGTTAACAGTAGGGGTGTGCAAATAGTGAGTGGTCTTTGAGAACAAATCTAGTAATACGAATCAAATAATGCCAGAAGCAAATTGAATCATACTTTTCGAATAGTTTTTGAATATTGAACACCCATTATCACAATTAATATAACATGATGTTCACATCCTAGTATTCTTAGAGTTAGCAAATTCCTGTCATTACATAGAATGTTATGAAGCCTTGTTTATTAAATGCACAAATAGAGCATTATACTAGAAAACAAGTAGTTTCTTCGCATGCACAGGATTCTTCAGAAAGCCTGAATGATCGCTGTATAGCCTGTAAAGTATGGCTACCTAAGCGAGGTGGCCTGCTCCACTAGGCAAGTTCTCATGTTTTTTTGTCTGTATTATGCCTGCGAGGGACAAAAATTTACCATACTTTTGCTTCAACTTTATGTTTAATTGGGTGCAGTTGACGTTCTGAAATATTCAAAAAGTATTCAAAAATATTTACATTTACAAACAGTGATATCTGATTAAAAGATCAAATGAAATAGGTCGCTAGTCGAAAGGTTTGAATATTCACACACCCCTAGTTAACAGACTTACATTCTTTTATTTTTTGTTCCCATTTTCGGATCAACTTCTATGGTGACTGACTTCCAAAATATAAAGTGAACACAGCTTATAAAACTCTGCCAGTGCATTCTTTTGTTCAATATCTTTCGTTCAAGTTGATTACCCAGAGGAAACACTTTGAATCATGTCAAAAAATGTAATCCCAATTAATCCGAGATTATTATATTCTTCACTACCTCTCAACGTAGCACAGCAGACACTATCATCTTGGCAACGAGTGTGGGTCACAGAATACGTATATTGAAATACACAGCAGACTACTGTTGGCCCCCTAATTACTGGCAACAGAATGAAAAATAAAAAAAGAATGAAGGAAAAGCGCAAGCAGAAAGTGTGGGTATAGATGAAAATGGAGGTATTGGGTATAAGGTAAGGTATAAGGTAAGGTATAAGGTAAGGTATAGGTAAGGTATAAGGTATAAGGCACCCAGAGGTGCACTTTGTCATGTGCGTTGTACACAGGGCACTGTCTGTCAGCTCTGGTGCAATAAAAATTTAATTGTATAATTGGCCACAATCAAAACACAACGAAACTATGAAAAACGAGCATGAAATGAACGTAATGAACCAATGTAGAAATTTAGTTGATTGCACGTCAAACCAGTGTTTTGAGCACTCAAGTAGGCCTTCGCAGTAGGAAAACTAAGCCTTTATATATGTATATAAGGATATAGAAGCAGTCCTAAATTGTGGTGAAAGAATTTGGAAAAATATGATGAAAGATGTGACCGCAGTTCTTAATGTGCCACCATGAAGAGCATGATTTCCCTGTTTAACCCTCACAGTGCATTTTCTTACAAGGTCCAAGTGCTTCTGAGTGTGCTGTTGAACATGCAAAGTTGGTGCAGACTCGCAACAGACTTTTGCATATAAAGAAAAAATATGCATAGTGCTGGACATTTAAGGAACGGGGTAGTTTCCCACGAGGTCACATGAGTTAGTTCCTCTAACAGGAAAACAAGCATTGCATGAATGTGACAGAGCAACAACCAGAACTAGTATATTCACAAGGCAAAAAAAAAAAGATGAGAATGCACGCGCTGAAAGCCAGCAATGCCACAGGGAACAAGGAACACAGTCAAAATAATGAGTGAATGTGACAGCACAGACTTGCTCAATTTCAACAGACGACGAGCAAAGAAGAAACAAACACAGCAGAGATAACAGGTGAATGCCAGACGTAATTGCCCGTGCATCCAACACGTAGATGTGATGCTCGTGCAGTCAACAAAGTCCGGCACTGGCAACAAGTGGCGCGCAAGTTCCTCGATGCTCAGAACTCATCGTGTCGGGTCAGCGCCTCGCCATAGTCTGTCGCCTGGCTTCCCACAAAGACGTCATACTTGTCGATGATCTCATCTCTGGTAAGCTTGCCATCCTGCAAGTAGTACAACAGGGTGACCATGTTAGTAAAGTGCAAGATGGCTTGAATGAAAGCGGGAACGAGGTAGCTGGCATGAAATATGTGAAGAGTTATGGGATTTAATGTCCCCCAAAAGTAACATACGGGCTAAAGAAATGTCACAGCAGAGGGCTCTAGGTTAATTTCGGCCACGTGGTTCTTTAACATGCACTTATACAGCAGGCCTCCATTTATTCAACTCAGGTTAATTCGATTTTTCAGTTAATTTGATCTCGATCGAAGGTTCCGGTCGGCACCCATGCATTTCTATGGGCCAAAGCTTTCGTTATTTGGATCTTAAAATTGCCCTTCACAGGATAATCGGAACTTGACCTGGCAGCACGTTTGCACTTGACCTCTAAAGGGGCCCCAATTGCGACCCCTTTAGTGACTGCGCCTGCCTCAACGGAGCTTGGGGACAGTGAATGCAATGAGCACACGTCCCCTCCTGTCGAAAACGCCTGTTTTCGTCCTGCACTAGGAATTTTTTCAAGCAATAACTGCAGCTCACAATGTCTGATTACGGTATTACCTAATTCTATCTAATATGTGCCTTTCCTTTTTCATGAAAAAACTGGCTTCAAATTTCTTGCTCAGTGCAATCGGTTACCCTACCAAGCCAAAGCCGCTTTCAGGGCATTTGTATACTATACTGCATAAAACTTTTGTATTGCGGCAAAGCTGACGTTACGAATCCGGCCGTTATTGCGCAACACATTTTTCCTTGACAAAAAAAAATTGGGTGCGCGTTAGATTTCTGCTTCGTTTAGGAGCTTTAATGTAATTTATACGCTAGTTTTTTTTTTCTCTCTTAGGGAAAAAGGAAGTGCACGCATATTTAATTCGAGGGCATGCTAGAACTGGGCAAATACTGGCAAAGGAATCAGTGACCACACATGTTTTGGCGTTTGCCCTGCATCTTGTTTGATTAGACCCACCAAATAATTCGATCAACTTCATCGCTGCCATCAGGATTGAATTAACGGAAGTCGACAGTAGTGCGGCATGTGAGTATTTTCCGAATTCTGCGCTCCATAGGAGAATGAAGCTGTGACTTCACGGTTAGCGGCAGAACACCCCTGCCACCGAGTCACCATGGCAGGCAACATGCAGAAGGGGCAGCAAAGTCTCTACGGAGCCAACACTGGCAAAGACAAAAAAAAGATGCACTGCACAAAGAACAACACAAGTGGGGCTGCCTGGTACCCAACTCGAAATGCAGCCACAATTTGTCCAAGAGTAGCCAGACTGCGAATAATTCATCGGCTAAGCTATTCATATCGTCCTCATAATGGTATTAGTTACAGACATATCTAATGCCATGTATGGCATGGAGGAAGATTCTATCCATGTGTGCTGCCAAATTGAGCCTGAGCAACATGCAGTGACGATGGTGAGTACTAGAAGGGCACCCGGTGTGTGATGTGTAAGCATGAACAAATAATCGATTATGAAAACAATAGTGTTTGCTCTTTTCGTACAGAGATATTATGTGGATTATACACGGCTGGAAAAATGGTGCTGAAATGACCCACGACCTTGTAAGGGCTTGCCTCATCAAGACCGCAAACTAAAGTTTGTCCCTCGCGCAAGTGCATTCAATACTTGTTAATTTACAAACCTACTCAGAAACAATTTAAATGAATTTCAAGAGCAGCCAAAATATAACGAAGCTGTAGAGTAGGCAAAAAGGTAGCCAAACTAGCATAAGGTAAGAAAACTTGGCAACCCTAAACCACAGGTATGCCAAAGCTATAGATTTGACAGCAAAGATCTGATTGCACTGTATGCCAGGTGTAAGGCATCAGGGCTGCTCAGATGGGTTGAGTTCTCGGCAAGCCCAGCTAGCTTGGAGACCTCCTGCCAAGCACCCTTTCGTTCAATGGGCTGTTAAAGGTGAAATGTTTGATGAGGCTAGATTCTCTTCTAAAGCTCGGCTTATCTCCTTCAGGCGGTGCGCCTACAAGTGTGCACATCAGGGTTGTGCATCAGAATTACAAGCAGTAAATAAAATAACAATCATGAGCATATCAGGACCATTAAAGGACAAATTAAGGCCTCTCCCAGCAATCTGCAGTTACTCTCTGGTCTGGAATCAGCGCCCCCAACTACGTCCTATGCCCATAAAATCTCATCGTACCACCTGATCATTTACCATAGTTATCTGCACTATGCGCTACATAGCCTGGGCAGTTCCATTTCTTTCTCTTAATCTTTGCTAGAATACTAGCTACATGCATATTATAATCCACAGTGGCATCTTCCTGTTTCTTAGAGCTATGCCTATCATTTTCGGTTCCATCACTTGTCCAATCCGTAGCTCCTTCTCAAGTTTCTTTGTTATCCTACAGCTACTCCAGTGGAAGGCAGTCGTCTCCAAATTTAGTGATGGTAAATCAGTTCTGTGTAAGCCCGCAAGGTAGAGGAAGGTTTATGAAAAGGAAAATAGTCATCCACCCTACTGTATCACAAAGCTACGAAGGAAACCTATACGGATTTCTCAGAAAGAAAGCTTCGCAATTGAAGAAAAATTCCTTCTGGTCTGAGGATCGAACCTGGGACCAATGCCCTCCGTGGTGGCCACTCTAGCATCTGAGCTAACCCGGCACCTAGCAGATCACAGAGACCCCCCTTTCATAGATTCAGCGATGAAGACCATATGGAGTGGCAGCTCTGGTGATGCGAATGTGTTCTGTCCGTGACCTGAGTCTCGCCAGCTGAGCCACTTGCATAAGGAGCAACGACACAGCGTTCAGAAATGGCAATTTTCACTGATCAAGCTATCGCTACAGTCAATTCACCACCAATCTGAGAAACGTGTGAGAATGGCCTCACTACTCACATGGTCCTTGTCAGCCTCGTGGATTAAGTGGCGCGACTCGGAGACGCTGTGGTCGTAGTCGGCGGGCATGACCCAGTCGCGCACCTCGTCGGGGCCCATGAACCCATCCTTGTCCTTGTCACGGTAGTTCTTGAACTGATCCTTCTCATTCTGAACCCAGTCTGGCTCCACTTCACCTTCGGCTGCACCTTCGTACATGTCACCTGCAGCGCATGCAGAAACAAAAACGGTGGGAAAACGTGCCTGGTCAACATTGCTGCCGTCAACACATGAGCCAAATATTACTCCACTGCATGCTGCAGGGAGCCAGCAATCTCACGTAAAAGAGTGCCTGCTTTTTCTCCTGCAGCTTTAGAGGACCCCTTCTCTATTTCCACAGTCAATGTTGTCATAGCTAGCGCGAAAGCCCATGTAAGCCAGCCATTGGGCAATGGTTCAGACCATGGATTAACTCCCGAACAAAAGCTCATCACACACATGTACAACCCTTTAAATCTTGTAGCAGAGAAGCGGCAGTTGTTAACAAGCACCGCCCGTCCTGCCACCACTCCTTTGTCACTCTTTGGCACCTTTTTTCAGATGCCAGCCTTCAAGGGTTACCGTATAACTGTACTGCGTAAAGAAGCAAAAGTAAGAAAGGAGCCTTATGCTGGGCATTCCTGCCAGTGCCATCCAAGCTGAGAGAAAATGTATGTATATCAAGGAGGAATGGGGAAAGTAAACAGTGCACTCATTATGTTTGTGTTCATACAAGGTCCTTCTCAAAAATTTTGTCAGAAATACAATGATTAAAAGGTGTCGCACTCACTCCATCATGCTGAAAATGCCAGGACCCTTAGGGGAGCCTGAACAAGAACGCTTCGTCAGCTTAGAGTAATAAACCATTCTTTCACGACTGTTCTTTGCAAATACTAACCGAAAAAATAAAAAAGGTTATTGACAGGTAAAGAAAATGAAGGCTAGTTTCCTTTTTAAAATTTCATGCCCAAACTGTAGCACCAGTACATCAGTGTGATGCCACTGATTTCAATGTGTTCCTGCCTGTTTGGGCTGTGTACAGAGAAAGTTACAGAAGCTTTCTAGATTGAGCTTCCTGCCTTTGGAATGGCATCTGATCATTGTTTATAAGAAATTAAATTTGCCCTGAAATAGTACTGTTGAAATACGTGATGCTACAGGGAACAAGCCATAACCGTAACTCATAATGTCCAATTACAGTATTTACCCAATTCTGATGTGCGCTTCTTTTTAAAAAATTGGATCGAAAATTGCCTGCCCCACGCAACTGGATACAAAACCAAAACTGCCTCTGCAGCATCTGTCTGCTTGACTGCATAACAAACATATTTCAACGATGCTTAATTCAAAAACTTTGCAGCATAGCTGACTTTAAGAAACCAGTACCGGTCGCTATTTTGGAACATATATTACTAGACCCCTGGCAGCCTTTCTTGATAGAAAATTGGGTGAACATTAGATTTCTACTTTGTTTAGGAGCTTTAATGTCATTGCTTAATTCCTATGTTAGTTTTCTCTTTGGACACAGAAAGTGGGGGGAAAGTGTGATTCGGCTGTGTGTTAGACTCGAGCAAATACTGCTAAATAAATCAGCGGAGTGTTTTGCTGTTTTTTCTGGTTCTTGTTTAATTTGACCCACTGGATAATTCGAGCAACTTCGTCTGTACCGTCAGAGTCGAATTAATGGAAGTCAACTGCATGAAAATCTGAGCATGCGTTACAATCAAAGAGCGTGGCATTTTCCATTCCTGGACATGAAAAATTGGGCAAGTGTTATAATCCGGTAAATACAGTAACCTCAGAAGTACAGTGAACTCTCGTTAAGGCAAACTCCGTTAAGCCGTATTATTGCATATAACGAACAACATGGGAACGTTTCTTCGGTTTTTCCATAGACTCCCCCAATGCAAAAAAAATTCGCTAAGACAAACCGCATCACACGTGCTCTTCGGTTAAGACGAACATTCAGAGTGACTGCCACCGCTACAGATCCTGGAGGCTAGGTGCATCGATGTGCGACGCCCGGGGATGCGCACACCGAGGCACCCTACTCGAGGCTTGCAGCGCACATCGCCCGTGGACAGAGGCAAAAACAAGGAGGAAACAAAATGAGACAGTAACGTTTCACTTCGTGAACGCGGGTGACGTGCAAGCGTACGGGTGCTATAGCGCATATGAAGCTATCGGCCCTCGGTGCGCCTAGACTGTCCACATCGCAGATCGTATTCAAGACAGGGCTCGTGTGGCCGCACCATACGCAGCCACCGCCGAAGTAGAATGCCCCCTTCTAAACATTCACTTGCTAACTACATTAACAAGCATGGTGTCAGTGCGCACAGGCAAACATGAACACATCACACTCGATGACAACGGACGCTAGCTGTCAAAATGTTGCCGTGAGGAATGCAGCAGCAGCAGCAAGCAAAGTGACCTTTGCGCTGTCTATCGCCAATGCAATCAGTGCACGCAAAGCTACGGGTCATCAGCCCACCTAGACTGTGCCCCCAAAGCAGATCACGTTAAAGATAAAGCCAGCGCGACCACGCACAGCCTGTGTACAACACACCCCTTCCTGCCCTCCCCAGTGTCAGCCGCATGATGGAAGACGGTGCGCTTCCCCCTCCCCCTTTCCTCCTTTGTGCACGCGAGATTGAGCCACCATCATCGGCTTACCATTGCATGCTTTCACTCGCACACACAGTGTATGGTGCGCATGGACAATGTTATCACGAGATAACCCAGGTACATCCATATTGCTAATGAAACCTGTAGCAACTGCCAGAGGAGGTCAAACCAGCGCACTTCTGCCGACCTTCCTCCGTGACGCTTCACCTCGTTTCTCCTTCCCCACTTTGCTCAACGTCACCTAGGCTTTCCCCTAGGTTGCTTTGCTTTGCCGTGCACTCAGCACACTCCTTCATATTTTCGCTAGCTCAGAGCCAGCACCGATGACCTGTGAGGAGGCAGATACCTGCTTGAACTCCCTAGTGAACTTTTTCCGGCAGCATGAAGGCACGGAAGAATTTTTAAGGTCATTACGTGAGATAACATCGTTTGTGGCTGCTCACCGATTTGCACAGAAGCCCCAATCATCCATGGGGGACTGAATGCAACCAAGCAGGAGTACCACTTGAAAACAGTTTTCTGTTAAGTTTGGCTGAATAAATATTTTCTTTTTTCCGTGATTTCCCCCCACTGTAAGCCTACTTCATTTACTGTTTTGAAGGAAGATAGCTGGATGCACCTGATAATGTTGCCAATTTTTCTTCTGATAAAACGAGCTTCTGGTAAGACGAACAAATTTTCATGGTCCCTTTGAGTTCATTTAAAAGTGAGTCTACTGTATACTGAGTGTTGGATAAATAGGACAGCCAGGTACATACAACTCTTACAGCTATGATGCTGGCCGACTTCTGCTCATATTTCACCATTGTGTCAGAACGGGAAAAAAAAAAAAACAAGCACGAAAAACCAAAAAGAACTACATTTTTGACCGGAATGAAAATGTAACTGAAACATTATTTATTATTTTGTTTCCAAGAGAAACCGAAATATTTTGTATCGGTTTTCGATTTCGAAGTTGGCAATTGGCAAGTTTTCGAAGTCGGCAATCTGAAACCACCAACATCAGGCAATGGTAGCATTAGGGCGCATTTCAGGGTCCCGCATAAGCGCGTATCCCAGGCAGGGATAGTGTGAGCGATAACCGGTGGAACGCTCCCCTAATCTAAGCCTGCCGTTTGATGCACTACATAGCAGTTCTGCATCGTAGCAAAACCCAGAGCGTGCGACCTGCAGAGCTTATCTCGCTTTCGACATGTATAACTCTTTGTTTCTGAAATTTTATCATTTGTTTATGTTTGCATAAGTTCATTTTATTGGAACAGTGGCTTTACATTTCGACGTGTAGACTTGACGATGTCCTGCTTCCGAGGTTATGCCCAGTGTCTTGACTCAAGGCTCTGAGCATGACCTCAGAATTCATTATTCACTTATTGAGAAAAATAAATACTACGTTTTTATCGTTACTTTGCTTTGAAAATTTTTGCGTGCGAACCGAAACTGTTATGAGCCATTACGGATCATTTTTTTTTTTCACTACGGAGCAGAATCTGAACAAAACTAAAACCAGAACGAAAAACATTTCGTTCCGGCACCCTGTATTTCCCACAGAGGTAGCATTTCATGTTGGGTTCTGTTCAATATCCTGTCTGGGAGTATTCTTTGCCTGTTTCTTTAATAATAAAGCTCAGGTGCATGTAGTCTGCTGTGTCATCAGAAGTGCCCCCTTTGCATTCACTTGTGGTCTCGTTATATTTGTGAATACCCTTTGTTTTTGTGCAATGTTCCAGACTATTTAAAGCAGGCAAGAACAAAAATATGTTCTTGAAAGTGTCTTGAATGCATCTTGCTTGCTAATGCTCCACTGGCTGACTTGTATCATTACAGACAGTGACACATTCTTTGCTGCCCAGCTGACTGCAATTAGAGGCATGTGCTCATTTGTGTGCGCTTTTTGGCCATAATTGGCCTTTGTGCCAAAGGACACCTCACATCATCATCATAATTTTTCTGGACGGAGCATGCACTTGCAAAACCTGATTCGTCAAATCACCAACCTTCATGTGATTAGGTATGTGATGATGCAAGCACCCTGCTGTTTGGTTAACAAATTGGAAGGTCTCTGGATTTGTGCGAGACAACATCCATACACAATATTTTTTGTGCAAGCAGGAAAAAAAATTACAAGATGTTTCATAGAAAAAAAACAAACAAGTTAATCTACACAAGTAGTTAGTCACAAAGTAAAAGTGTGTTCATGCAGCAAACATTTCTCAATTATTTTCTTTGCCAACTACATAATAGGTGGTGTCCAAATCGAAGAGCTCCAGTGACAGCTTCCCTCGGCGTAACAGAAGTCCACCTCCAAGGCCATGCTTAAGCGTACAGCAGGTGCCAGAAATATGTAATGGCCGCCATATCTTGAACACCATCTATTCAACATCCAGGCAGTCTAAGCATCACAACTGGTCCTGGGTTTTGTAAAATCTCGGTCAATGAAATTTCACAAAGCCTCAGATATTACAAAGCAGACCTAACAAAGCATCTGTCCACAAATTTGGTCACTCATGCTAACTTCATGACCGTAAAAGCCAAACATTTTCTCAATAAGTCCTTTTCCCCACACTATTCCTACTATGCACCACCAAGTGTTTAGACTGATCTGTTCCCTGACTAAACCAGTGGCAAATGCTTCAATGTTGATTGTGAGTGGTGAGCATGACTGCATTTTGCGGCTCACATGAGCAAACAAACAAAAGCACAATTGGAGATTTTTTTAATAACGGGAAGAAAAGAGAAATGCACCTACCAATGTACTCTTCAAGGGAGATCTTGCCATCCTTGTCCTTGTCAATGTCTTCCATGGTCTCCTCGACGACAACACCCTTCATGTCCTCACTCTCCTCGGGATGCAAGAAGTCACCAAACTCATCCTTGTTAAGGTGGCCATCTCCGTCCTTGTCAGCACGGTCCCAGCGCCGCTTGTCCCGACGCACCATGTCCTGAAAGCTCATGGCGCCCCCATCCGAGTCCGAGTCCGAGTCATCAGCATCACTTCCTGCAAGAAAAGCACAAGAGTCTTGCACTTTTCGTAACACACCTTTAAAAGGAAGCCTAAGGTAGTGTAGCAGTACCCCTGTACTGCTGACAAAGCATAGCGGAGCAGTTCAAGCACAAGAACCCGTGAAGAGATTAAAGTTTAGTTGTTTCTTGTTATATCAAGTGGCAGCATTGCCTTCATGTAGTAGAACCCACTTATCGGATATAACAATGAACAGCCGCGGCACCGTGAACGTTTGTCTGTGTTCTACGATATAAAAGACCACTTACTACAATGTTCACATGCCGCATTGTTGGTTGTAGCAATTAAATCTGGCTACTGGGTGTCTCCACCCGCAAGATGGAGAGAAGTAATTATTTAAGAGAAAATGAGACCAGGGACAATTAGTCCTGGACCAGGGAAAATGAATCCCGGACCAGGACGAATTTTTCTTCAACTGAGGGGCTTTTCTTTCAGGGGACCCATACTGGTTTCCTTTGTAGCAAGTGCTACGATTGGGTGGATGTTTTATTTTCCCTTAATTAATTACTTCTCTCCACCTTGCGGGTTTCCGCAGAACTATTACATCAAACTTTTGCCTTTGCTTCGAGTTGTTAGCAAATTCGACTTCGCCCTGCCATCCGCTAGCTGCTTGGTTAGCTCAAATGGCAGAGTGGCTGCCCCGGAAATGCAGTCATCCCAGGTTCGAGTCCCAGACCAGGACGAATTTTTCTTCAACTGCGAGGCTTTTCTTTCGAGGAACCCGTATCGGTGTCCTTTGTAGCAATTGCTACAATTGGGTCGATGTCTCATTTTCCCTTAATTAATTACTTCTCTTCACCTTGGGAGTTTCTGCAGAACTATTACGTCAATAAACACTTCTTTTTTTTTTCACATTTTGTACTCGTTCATAATTGCTGATTGGTGCATGTTTCGACGGATGCCGCCACTGAAGGATCCTGCTTTCTCAGCACATGTAATAGGTTATTCCTATTCATTCAGAAGAAATCGAGTAACTACCACAGCTAGCATATACTTAGTTTGTAATAAGTGTTCCTCCAGTCTCCCTGGTAAAGCAGATTGACCATGATGGTCGATGATGATCGCTGGTGTCACGACAAGTTTGGTTCCTGCAAATCTGACGTGTCTTTCCCCAACAACCTCTGTTCGTTGCGTGAGAAAAACATCTGTATATATGAATGATATAGAATATGCAACAACTCTAGTGATGCACGGTTTGAGCCCGAATGCCAATACCATGCCTCGTGGATTGCGCAGTGCTTCGCACATGCTTGCATCGATACAACCATAGTTCAATTCCCACACATCACATCCATAGGATGAACCGTCACTGTTTCATTACAGCATCCAGAAAACTCATGCTGCCATCTCCACCCGCACATGTCTCACACCCTCCAATCTGCAAGCAACGGCTTATCT
Organism: Dermacentor variabilis; assembly: GCF_050947875.1. Lineage (NCBI taxonomy): Eukaryota > Metazoa > Arthropoda > Arachnida > Ixodida > Ixodidae > Dermacentor > Dermacentor variabilis. The sequence continues at coordinate 134,974,163 of NC_134571.1, forward strand.
TTTCGTACCTTCGGCTCCATATGTAATGTTACGGTACTCCTCCCAGCTGACACGGCTGCTCTCCTGGGGATTGTACACCTTCCACTGCTTGTCGACGTCATCACGGATGTAGCGCTTCTGTGTGTGCCGGATCCACGCCTCTAGCTCCTGCTGCGTCACGTAGCCATCCTGAAAGTCATGAACAGTCACTGCTAAGCCGGCTGCCACAGATCCGAGTCCCAATGATGCTGGCAGGCAGGATCATGCTAAAACAATTTCGAATGATTAAAGAATAACGGCGATGATGAGTTCTTTACCTATTATTGACGGCACATAAAATACCCAGAAAAAGAATGCATAGTTGATTTTCTATTTCAATGTGCAAAACAAGTTGAGCATAAGCTTGGTCAGTGAAACGAAAATATATTTTGTGGAAACTTTTTGAGCAATAGAGGGGAAACTATTTGCACAAAACTGGGAGTGGGCTTCAATCCAAACCATTTAAGGCTTTGTTTGAAATTTTTACAGAAGTCGCTTGTCATATGTGAACCACAGATATACACTTAATTTCCTTTACATCACGTGTGTAAAACTACTGCGGCTGGAGACCTTGCATTGGTCTGTCTCCTCTGAGCATGCTTTCAAAAGAGAGCAAGCTGCGTGCCAAACTACTTCTTTCTCTTCCCATGTTCCTATTCTAAACCAACAAATGACGCTTGTCGCTCATCATTCATTATTGCCCCAAGATATTTAGCAAGAAACTTCTTACTAAATACCAAAACTCAGAAACAAAAAATTTTTTCCGGTGCATTGCACGTAGGGCAACATTTGGTCAATAAGTGTTCATTTTACTACTCCAATAGAGCACCACTATTGGAAGTATCGATATCTGCACATACATTCTGAATGTACATTTTATAAGGGGCTTTAGCGTGACATATACCTACTATTACTGTTGCAAAGGGGGTTTTTATACATTGAATAAGTACATTCAAAGTGTGATATAATAAATGCAGATATTACATTTATCAGACATAACACAGTAAATTTCAAATTTGCACCTTTTCTTCAGCCGTTATCAGTGTTCATGTTTAGAACAAATATTGAATCCAACGAAAACCCTTTCGTGTTAGATAAGACTTCATTTTACCGACATTCGAGCGTAGTATGTGCTGGAATATTGAAGGCGTAGAAGGAAAGTTCAGCGGTAATTGAATTGTGCGGTTTTACGCGCCAAAATCACAATATGATTATCAGGTACAACACCGTAGTGGGGGTACTCTGGTTTTTGAACACTAGGGGTTCTTTAAGGTGCCCCCAACGCATGGGACATGAGCGTTTTTGCATTTCACCCCAATCAAAATGTGGCCACTGTGGCCGGGATTTAATCCCGTGACCTCATGCTTAGCAGCCTAACACCATAGCCGCTAAGCCACCACGGCGGGTCAAAGTTCAACAATAGCGATAACACCTATTTATGATGTCTTCAACCAAGATGTGTTATGAATGTTCTCTTGTTGCACAAACTTTCTCTATGAAGGAAAACACGAATCCAAAATATAAAGATTGTGCTACTGCTAACGCCATAACATCATCGGCTAAGCGCTAGATAGTCATTCGCTGCAAGAAGAGTTCAAAGCAGTTTGATTGAAAGAAGTGTGAAATGATGTCACTGTGAAAAGATATCACCACCTGCATCAACATTGTTACCTAGGTATATCATGCTAGCTCCCTATTATGAGCTGAACTTGTTCGAACAAATCTTGAAATTTCAATATAACGAGATCAGGAAAGCGAAGTATGTATTTAAGAAGAAGCTTTAGCTCAAGACCGCAATCTAAATACATCGGAAGGGAGAAATGGTAGTTTTTCTTGGCAATCACTCCACCAAATATGATGAGATTTGTTGCATTTAAACAAAAAAGTTAAAATCAAGCGTTTGTTGTAAGTGAATTCATTATTTAGGTTGTTGACTTTTTAATAAATATTGTTTAAAATCGTACATTTTCAGAAAAATAAACTATCAAGTTTACAACTATGTAGCTCAGCAATAAGAAATAACATCAAAATTCTATGAATTACATCTAATAGTACACGAACGCATGTACGCTTCCTATGTATCTAAAGTAGAGCTAACATTAAAGCTCTTCAACAAACTATAAATATCACGCGGAGCCGATTTTTTAGCAAGAAAAATAGCCAAGGGTCTAATATGTATTGCACAGTGGCGGCTAGTTCCTAAAGTTTAGCTTCTCCGCAATATAGATATGTTACGCAGTAAAGCATACTAATGTGGCACATGCAATTTTTGGCCTAATTTTTTTGTAAAAAAAAATCTGTCATTTAGAATCATTTAAATACCGTAATAAGGCATTATCTACCGCTATTCCTTGAACATCTTCCTAGGGCAGGCCGAAAATATTTTCTACGGGAGATGACATGTGTTCGATGCATTCACTGTTCCCTAAGCTCTGCCAAGACAAATGCTACCACTAAAGGGGTCGCTATTGGGGTCACCATAAGGGTCAGGTGCGTGCGTGTTGACTGGTCAAGTTCGAATTATGCAGCGAAAGCTAATTTCAGGATCGAAATAATGAAAGCCTGGGTGCATAGAAATGCAAGGGTGCCAGCCGGGACCTTTGGCTGGGCTCAAATGAACCAAAAGAGCAAATTAACCGGAGTAAAATTAAAAGAAGTCTACTACACAACTCAAGCAACCTTGGAAAAGCTGCAAAATTTGTATTTACCTAACCTTTTCATAACCAGTCTTTAAGTAGCACATAAGCAGACTGCATATTCTCTTGATGGTTAGCTGATACGGCACAAATTGCAGACCTTCAAGATTTCTAGCATGCTTCAGGCACTACCCAATCTCAGAGGTCATGCTGAAGACCTGCATTTGACCTGAATGTTTCTTTTGTGCATAATTTCCAGTGCGCGGTAATCGCAGCTTTTTAAAATGTTCACTTTTTGCGGCTTTTTGTGATGCACCCATGCATACTTCAAATGTAAAACTCTGCAGAGAGGCTGCTTGGAATCCACACTATCTCAAAGTAGGCCTTTTATTCAGCCCAAAATTTCAATGCAGTTGGCCTTCTAACAATGCAACAGCCTAACAAGCCTCCATTCTCTTCTTTATTTCTTTTCTGATATTAGACCAAATTTTATCACCAATGCTTCAATGCAGACAGGTCAGTACAAGGTGTAAGCACTCCCAACTACCACATTCTTCCGTGGATAGTATGCATAAAGAATTCGGAAAATTTAACAGCAATGTCAGGGTGCGAATTAGATTTAAATTTTACCTCACGGTGTGGCTTCACGGCAGTGCATGTGGTCCTAATGTGAGCCGACACCTCAAGGCCAAGTTATTCACCATCTAAAGTTTTATTATCACCTAAGAAACCCCAATTTCGAGCGTTGATGGTCCCTCTTCTCTCTTTCGTGGTCAACCATTGCCGTCCTCTTTTCAGGCCGCCATATTGTGTTTTCACTGGGTTAGCAAATGGTGCATGGTGCCGGCAAACCAGAACTCTGATCATAAGAGCGGCGCTTGACAGCAGTCCTTTACAGCGCAGCAGAAGATTTCCAGCATCGCCAAAGAGGTAGAGAGCAGTACCGCTGGCCAAAGATACAATGTGGGAAAGTCGTGCATGTGCAAAACTGTTTTTATAAAGATTTGAGCATTGTTGGTGCAGCTATCTGTGAAGAATCATATGTATGTGCAGACTGCTTTTCTTTCGAGGTGTTGTAATTGGGTGTATGGGTTATATGCAGAAAAGTATGGTACTATCTGTGGCCACAGAAAAAAAAAGAAAGGCTACTCACGTTGTCTTTGTCGATCTTGTCGACAATCTTCAGCAGCCGCTCCTTGCTCTCGGCCGGCGAGAGCTGATCAAAGGTCTTGGCCGTGTCTTCCCCAAGAAAGGCCTCGTGGTCATACTCGGGGTTGTGCTCAGACTCACCACCCTCTGGGTCCTCTTTGTAGTGTGGTTCATCACTCAATGGCTGCATGTGTGTGCATGAGGAAAGAATCCATACAAACATGCCCACGTCTGATAACTATCACCAAGCACAACTTCACAATAAGCATGTATAGTGGTATGTGCATGCTCTGTGTACACTGAGCAACATATATTGGAAGCAAGACCAGTGTGCCCTGGCCAAGTATGTGATAAACATCTATATTTTAAGCACTTAGTAAATTACATATATTACGGTTAATTGCACCCGCATTGGGGATTTCACGTTACTGCATATAAACTTGCCACTACAGCTTCAGTGGCTACGCACTAGTGCGGTTCCACTGTGTTTTGGAATTTGTTTACATTCTATTTATTGTATGAAATGGACTGCTCTACCAAACAGTGCATCGACAACTGCACATTTGAGGAATATTAATAAAGGGTCTTTACCAAGTGCTACAGTAAAGCCCTCTTGTTACTTGGTAGCCTTCCTTCCCAAGTGAAAAGTTACGAATGTGCACAATATAAGATGGGCATTATCGTGCATATTCGCTGCTTTACAATCTATAAAGGTAACCCAAATACTCACAACAGTGACAGATTACATATTTTACACATTAATATATCCATATTGGTTATGTCATTAATCATCCTGTGTAAACCAATCAAAATTAAAATTCTGGGCTTTTACATGCCAAAACCAGATATGATTATGAGGCATGCTGTATGGAGAGTACGTATTAATTTTGACCACCTGCGGTTCTTTACTATGCACCGAATACATGGTACCACATGCATTTTTGCATTACGCCCCCATTGAAATGCGGCCACTGCGGCTGGGATCTGATCCCACAACCTCATGCTGAGCAGTGCAATGCCAAAGCCACTAAGCAACTATGGCAGGTCTCGTGTAAACCGATAACAATGATGCCACATATAACAGTGTATGGCACATAAATATCAGCCATTTCAGTACAATCATTTGCCTTAACTATATGCAAGGATAAATTTTTGCTTACAGTGACAGTGGAATCTTGTTAATTCGAACCTCCTTAATTTGAACTTCCGGTTATTCTGACACTGAAGTGCTATTGAAGTTATGAGTATTTCAATGCGAGAAAATGCCTGGTAATTGAAAGCGTAAGCACTAGTAGCGGTTCATTTGAACATACCGTGCCGCTGACCGTGCTGTCAGCAGTGTAAACTCATGCTGCAGCACCTCCGAGACCTGGAAGTGCGGCCGTGCACCGGCTGATGTTATCGTGGCACACCAAAAAATTCAAACAAATTAAAAATAATGTCCGGGTGCGGGTTACATGTGAATTTCGCCTTGAGGTACAGCTTCACAGCAGTGAACGTTTTGCCTAGAATAGTGGCTTCACGGCAGCGCGACGCGTACTGCGTTCAAAACTCGTCTCTCGTGTTTCTCTCGGTGCACATGAGCCGCCTAACCCCAACGCTGAATATAAGTCCTCCATTCAATGAGCTTCCTTAATTCGAACTTTGTTTAATTCTAATCATTTATTTTCTGGTCTCTTCGAGTTAGAATTATCGAGATTCGACTACAACCGTGATAGGATGCTGCATGCAACGATCAACTTCTTTCATTGGAAGAGTTATTTTTCAGGAGAATAGGGAATTAAAGAAATTTTTGCTAAACGAGCACTGTACCTAATAGGCTGGCATATCATCTCAGACAGGAACCCAATCAAGTGTGTTTCATGACTGGGTGAGTCCCAATGGCTGCCAATCACATGATGGGAAATGTGCAAGAAATGAGACAACAAAGGTGGGCAGGGTGCAACGTTCACTGCATTACTCACAGAATGAACTGCATCAATTTAGACCTAACTTGCGCACATTTTCGTTTCTATCGTCTCCAGTTTGTGTTACAACAGCATAGTTCTCGCTCTTATGCTTAGATCAGAATTTGTGTCACCTTTAGCGACCCGATTTGCAGCGGCGTGAAATTGGCTTTTGAGCAACTGCGATTATTGGGTGTTGTACTTTAAAATTTTCCTGTATGGTTTAATTGCATGAGTATGCATAGTGCACTAAAACAGAAAATGGAAAGGGTAAAGAAAAAGGAATGCAATAAAAATGTGACACAAGAGACTGAAAAAAATTCTCACACCGTGCATAAAAGATCTCTGTAATCGAGGGAAAGAACGTTGCTGCTATCATAAATCCCAGAGGTGTCTTTTGAGCTATTGCTACAATTCTTTTTAGGCTATTCTATGGCATTCTTAAGCTCTTTTTCTTCCTTTTCTACTTTCATAAAGGGGCCCTGAACCACCCCTCGGGTTTGGTGAAATAACATTTATTTCACCAATAGCATTTATTGTGTAAGCATTCTTGGGCAACTAACTCAGGAAATCTGTCTGTCAGGCAGTCTGTTTGTCTGTAACATGCAACAGAATGTGCTCCATAAAAAAAAAAAAAACCAGAATAGATCCGAAAGGCAAAAAGAAAGAAAAACGGTGGCAGTGGTGAGTTTCAAACCTACGACCCCACACTCAGAAGCCAAGTGTCTGGGCTATACCCACTGGGCTATACACCAACACTTGCAGAAGGTAAATATACCTGGACCTTATGAATGTGTTGTACCGGCGGTACAAAATAAATGTCAAAGAACAGTTTCTATGAAGGTTTGTTGCCCGATTTGGTGATGGTGGAACAAAAGCCATCTCTAGGACCACATGTAGAGTCAACTTAAAGCCTTGTAGACATCAGGAAACTTCCAGTTGTGCCAAAATTGAATGCCAAACATGCCATATCCCCAATGTGTTTTGGAGGTAACAGGATGTGTCATCCGTTGGAGGTCCCTTGACCGGCTTAAATGCCACCGACCTCTGAGGGCTCATGCGCTTCGCGTCATGCAAAGCAGATAGATAATCAATCAATGAGTGGATAAGGATGATAAGGAGTGATGAGTAGCTATAGGGCCTCATCATGATCGATAATGGCTTGACATGAATGTACAAGGTGCTAAAAGGCAGTAGGGGCTTATATTGATTGGAGCAATTCTGATAAGTACTGATAATGGTTGATAAGGGTCATATCAAGTCCGATAAGGTTAGTAAGGGCTGATAAGGGTCAGATCATGTCCGATAAAGTTCATAAGGGCAGATTAAAAAAAATATGGGGCTTTACATGCCAAAACCTCGATCTGATTATGGGGCACGCCGTAGTAGGGGACTCCGGAAATTTGAACCGCCTCGGGTTCTTTAACGTACACCTAAATAGAAGTACACGGGTGTTTTCGCATTTCGCCCCCATCGAGATGCGGCCGCCGTAGCCGGGATTCATAAGGACAGATAAGGGTTGATAATGGTCGGATCAAGTCCAATAAGGTTGATAACTGATTACGGCTGATAAAGGTCGGATCGAGTCCAATAAGGTTGATAATGACTGATAAGGGCTGATAAGTTTTTTACTGGTCAGATCAAGTTTGATAAGATTGATAACGACTCCTGGATGCGTGGAGATGAGCAAGTGGTACAATGCTTACACATACTTAGACAACTCTAATGGAGTTTTTGCATAATTTTTGGCTGTGTCTGAATGCCATTTTGGTGCCGGAAATAAAGATTTGAAACATCTGAAAACCCCAATTTGATTATGAGGCACGCCATAGTGGAGGACTCTGGATTAATTTTGACGACCTGGGGTTCTTTAACGTGCATCTAAATTTAAGTGCACATGATTATTTGCATTTCGCTCCCACCAAAATGCAGCTGCCATGCCCTGTGGTCAAACCTGCGACTTCAAGCTCAGCAGCGCAACACCTCAAGCAGGTTTGAAGAGCACGGACCTTGGGTGTGTGGATCTTGCGATGTTCCTCTCTTGGGATGGCAATGGTCAGCGAGAGATGGAGTAGACACAGACCTAGTGAGTAGCGCATCACCAGAGACGCCATGGCAGCACGCTTGCGACAGGTCACCTGCAGTGGGTGCATCAGAACAGTGACAAAGCAAGCAGTCAAGTTTAAAATGTATTATTCATCAGCCCACGAGCGCCTTACCCATAGTTGTTCTGACATGAACCTTCCACATAAATTAATCATCTTATTTCTATCTTATTTTAACATACAGACAGAGAAGTGGCAAATGAAAGCTCCCCTGCAGCAGCTCTTATCTGCCCTTCAACACAAGCCCGTGAGTATCTGCAATTTGCATCGACATGTTCTAAATGAGCATTTTCTCGCAATGTGCAGAGGTGGAGGTCTAAAAACTGCTCAAATATGATCGAATTTAACATCCTTGATCGAATTTAACAACATGATCGAATTTAACCGCTTTATGAGGTAGCATATTTGATGGGAAGGATGGGAGGGGGCTCTGGATTAATTTTGACCATCCTGATTTTTTTACTTGCAGACAAGGACTGACATACAAGTTTTTTTTTTTTACATTCTGCCTGCTTTTAAAGGCCAACTGCAACAAAATTTCACTTTGGCTAAATTTGTTATAATTGAGTATTTGTATCACTGACACAATCTTGGCAAAGCCACAGGGCTGGCAATTGCATAGTTTTCTTTTTAGCAGCCTTTAAACAGCACCTAAGACGACACATTCACCTTGTGGTTGTCAATATGACTGAAGTCCCAGCATGCCACCTACAAGATTTTTCAGCACATCATGAACGCCACCTTGTCTCAGAGCTCATGCATCACTTCTGGCAAGCAGTTGAGTGCCATTTTCCTTTTTCAGTTCCGGCGTCAAAATGAGCTATTTTTGCTGGCTTTTCATGTTGCTTGCGCCTGTCTATCAAATGTAACTTTTTGCATGGAGGCTCCTCTGCACCTAAACTATCTTAAGCTAGGCTTTTTAGGTGTTCTAAAACTTTGTTGTGGTTACCGTTACCAATGAAAATCAAAGCCACAACCTCGAGCTCATGCGGTGAACATTGCAGCCACTGAGCTATGACGTTGGGTCCAAATATATTTGAGCACAGATAGTCGCATGCAGCTGGCAACAATCTGCTTACACTGCCCTCAGTTGCACTTGGCAGCTCAAACAATGTCTAGAGCTCACTTTAGGAGGATCAATTCAGCACACTAGATGGACACAGAGGAGAAGAAACACACAGCACAAAAGTGCCGGCATTTGCAATCAACAAAGTTTATCATAGCTAAACCATACACGAGTTGTGCCTTGCAGGTGTGATTGCTTCGTGTTGTACATTTCTTCTTCTGCATATTATTTGTCTGATGCGTGGAATTCTTCCATTCAAAACGAATGTGAAGCAACTAGCAAATACTTCCGTACACTTTTTAGAGGTAGCACAATTTATGCGGAAGTTGTATGAACAGTCTACTAGGCAAAAATCAAATGTGACAAAGTATTTTAAAAGTTATGCGAAGTAACTCCCCTGTAATGGTGCAGTTCATAACTGGAACAACTTGCTGAAGATACTGAAGGCAGATTAGGAAAATCCCAAGCCCTTTACTACGGCCTTTCCCATAACCTACTTCACAGTTTTAGGATGTTAAACCTAGAAATTCTAACAAAACATTTGTGTTGTTCAAAAAAAATGTGCGGGTCCCATGCACTGTGGGAATTGACATAATTGAAGCTTTCTGTGCTGTTTGCACTGACTGGTGATAATTAGCAGTTATGTTGACAGTGAATATTCAATTTATTCAGCACTAGTGCAACATGAGAGTGGCGAGTTGATGGTAAATGTTAACATGCATGCACTACTGCTGTTTGTCTGCGTAGTACACAGAAAACATAGCGAGACGTGTTTCTTGAGGCATTGTTGTGCGCCATTGTTCATGACCTCTGAGAAGGTTAGCATTGTGATTGCCTCACAAGGCACATCATATCATGGCAGAAGTGTTAAACTTTACTTGAATTATGGGACTGTACGTGCCAAAACAACAATTGGATTATGAGGCATGCTGTAGTGGCAGACTACAGATTAATTTTGACCCCTGGGGCTCTCTAACAAGTACCTAAATCCAAGTACAAGAGCGTTTTGTATTTTGCCACCGTCAAAATGTGGTTGTTGCGGTTAGGATCGAACCCACGACATCGAGCAATGCCATATCTGCAAAGCTACCATGGCGGGCACAGAATTATTGAATTGAAGTGTGATGCCTATATTTTACGGTGCTAGGTTGACGCTTAGACACTGTAGAGGTGCTTTATTGCAGTTTTGAGGCTGCACGCCATGCATCAGTTGTCTGTTTGACAAATTTGCATTGTGCTTACTCTTCAGAAATATCAGAAATGTACCGTACCCTCAACCTAAATTTATTTGGTTTGTCCAACACAGCTGTCACGTCTAGTAGTAGCTAAGGTGCCTCGGGGGCACAGCACGCATCGGGGCACCCTAGTAGTAGCGTTTCCTTACCTTCTCACGTCACCTTTTCTCTCTCCCACCCTCCCCCCATGTATGCATGCTGCAAGCGAAGAGTGCCAAGGCTGTTATTTGCTCGTTTCGTGGCTATGTTAATTCTTCCCATTCTCTGCTTCCTTTCCCCCCTCCTCCCTACCATACCATACACTTCTCCTCTGGATGGTTGCACGTTAGCAGGAAGGCAAGCGCTGCAGTTTCTGCAATGCTATTGCAGGGGGGTCAAGGATAATTACAGCTGTCATGAGGCTATTTTGGCGACACGCTCAGAGGGCACTGTGCTCATTCGATGTGGTGCAAAGGTCCAAATTAGTTTCTTGCATCCCTTTTTCTCTGTGCCATGCACCTCTACACTCTGAACCACCCCCTAACATGGCGTGCCAGACAGGAGCAGCAGCAGAAGCAGCAGATGGAAGAGGCAAAGATAGCTTCACTTTAAAAAAAGAAGTTCAATTCAGTTAATACTACTTTTGCAGTCTTTTCAAGGAAGAAGAAACCACTTGAATCTGCAAATATGTGAATGTTTTGTGACAATTGGCAGTTAAAATGCAAATTATTAAGGTTCAATATCTCAAAGTAACATATAATCAATGAGATGCACGATAATAGGGAGCTCCAAATTAATTTTGACTTCCTGGGGTTCTTGCATCATCGCACAAGCAGTTTGAGCAAGTTCAGTTCAGGCCTTCAACCTTCTCTGCTAGTGATTCATCACTTGCCGTCAACAAACCCCAAGCGAGTTGCAAAAGTGCAATGTGTCACTCTCACCAGATGTAGTGTGTGCCCTCATGTACTTTTAATGCTTCCGTGACAGAAAAAGAAAATAGGTCAGACTGAAAGAAAAGCAAGGAGCATGCTGCTACACTGTGATATCAGAACAAGGTGACATGACAATAATGGTGAGAATATGAATGCATCCCACAAGACTGGGCCAAAAGAAAAAAAAACCTACATGTATGCTTATAATACCAAAGAAATAATAAAATCAGCATTGGAAAGCAATTAACATGTTTGGACACATCCCTACAGCTGTGAAAATGTTTTATCAGTTTATATTTAAGTGATTGGTTGATGGGTTTAATATACGAGCTATAGGAGATATTTCGTAGAGGGCAGCTTTGACCACCTTAACTTTGAGAGATTAGTTTTCACCACTTGGAGTCTTTCAATGTGCACAGAAACCTAGGTATACAAGTATTTTTGTGCGAACCTGTATCAACGCGACACCCTGTAAGATAACAAAATATAGCCATTGTAGCAATAGTCGTCCTTGCAACAAACTATTCAAACATACTGTACGTCACAATACTATTGCTATTCTATTTGAGTGAACAGTTGGGGCAATATTAACACCTTCTTCATTAGCTACCTTCACAGACATGCTTGAACGAAATAAACCGCGTTTTATTCATTGGCCGCGTTCTCAGTAAATTCTACAGACAGCACGAACAGCGAATGAGTACAAAGAACAATAGTACTAAAGAAAGAGGATCTAAGTAGGTATAAGTGGGCGAGAGAGAACGTCGGCGATCTAAATATAGAGAAGACGAGCTATAAACATGTCCCACGCGCAACTGTGATGGAACGATCGAGCTGGCGGTGTACCAAGACTTAATAAAAAAAAAAAAAAAAAGACGTGGGCCCTTCTAGTAACGCCACATCATCGCGAGCCGTTCGTCTCCCGACGAGTCAAGGCGAGCGGCGGAGTGACCCATCGCCCGCTCTCTATCAGGCCCGGCGTAAGGACACGTCAAAAGCCACAGCTATAGAGTGTTCTAGTACACTCTAGCCACATATACGTTGGCGAGAAGTCAAACAAGCGCGCAACTCAGACCGTGAAAATATGAGCGATATCGCACGAAAAGAAAAAGCCCGGTTCTCTCGGAGCGATATGTCATTGAACGCGCATGTCGAAGGAGGAATTCTTAAACGTCAAACCACGCCTCAAACTAAGCAAAAGCCCAGCGACGCGAACGGCGTTATTTTTAAAAGCGACGTCTACGACCTATCGAGACGGGCTGCTGCAACGGCACCGGCGTGGAGTTGCAACTGTCGACCTTCAGAGCCAAGAAGCTTCGTCACTTTCTGTTAAACAACATAGAGAGTTAAGAATTATACGACGCCTGTCTTATACAAATAAGGGGCTAAAACTGCTTGCTAAAGAGTTCTGTCGGCCTCCGGCCGTTTCCTTTTAGTGCGTGATCAAACGGTCTATTGAAAGGTGACGTGAAAGTGAACTCGGGAGGTAACGTGTGCGACGACGCGATTTGCCGATAAGAAGCAGAGCTTTAAAAACAAAATGCCACGCGATATGCGATACCTGCTAGCAAGGTAGAAGCAATGCAAACACTTTCTCTTTGCTCGCGTAGCAGACAGCAGCCGCAAACTTACCCGTTGGCACTTTTGACGAGCGCAAGCGTGGACTTACCGCTGTTGCCAGGCTGTCGGCTGCCTCGGAGCCTTCCTTGGAGAAACGCGAAGAAAGACGGGTGGGGCGCAGCGGTCAAGAGCGCCGTTTTTGAACGAAACAGTTGCAGCGCGTAGCTCTAGTTGTTGCTGGTGCCAAGAAATAATGATGTTGGCTCGTTGGCTCTCTGCTTGTTTCCACCACTTGAACAAGTGTTACTAAACCCTCATTTACACTATTTATTTAGTTTTATTTGATGGATACTGCGGACTCGGGGTTCATGTAGACTGAGCATGGAACAGCTAATACAAATTTCTCCCTTAAACTTCAAGCCGTTGCCAGGGAGAATGGATCCAAACTGGCACCGAGGACACCGCCGCCAACCATCCCTTGGCCACTGCCGATCCTTCGTATCGGATGTGACTCAAGAAGCCTAAAAGTGTCACCGGTAAACCGGGCACAAATTCCCAACAAGGGGTGTCGTGGCTGTTGTTAGGTGGCCGAGGCACGTGCCAATGTTGAGAGCATCGGAGCAGCGTGCGGTCTTGGTAGTGGATGCGGCCGGACGTCCTGCCAGCGCTCGCTGGTAGAGCTGCATCGAGAAGCCGGCTGGCCCGGGCTGAACCTAGGTGGCGTTGGTTTCTGGACGGCCTCGTGCCGCGCACGCCGCGGAAGGCATACTAGAGCTGCCGCCGAGCACCTACAGGTAAAGTAGACACAAGTGCGTTCCCGACCTGGTGTTCAGTCATTATGACGCATCAATGCTTGGAAAGGGGTGTTTCTCCCCAACTGGTGGGCGCCCCACTTAATAGGTGCTTACACCTATTATTACACCAAAGGTAAGATTACAAATTATTAGTCCATGTTAAATAGCACATTTTTTGGCAAATCGAGGTGTCATATAACTTATAATAAATGTCAGTATTTTTTTTATTTTAGAAATTGTTGGGTGTCAACAAATATGGATGTCACGCCAGCACTCGTAACCTAAATTTCGCTTGCCATAACAAAACAATATTGGGTAGCCACATAAGGGAGACATCGTTCATCTGTGCAATGAAGCAGAACTAACGAGGTCTGAAGAACCCTAAAAGCGTAACGACGAAATAATCGAGAAATGGTGCTCTTTAACAGGTGTATGCCTTTTGATAAATTGGAACCACACAAAAAAATTGTCGTAACATTTTAAGGCAAAAGCCTTAGATGGCTCATAAGTCGAAAAATCCGATGACCGGCGTTATGGCCGAACCATCGTTCTTTTGGTGCAAGTCGAACCCACGACGTTTGGTGTTAATTAAGGCGAATTAGGCGACCAATTTCTTTGTAAGAAAGCGTGAGGCTGAGGAGAAAAAGCGTCAGCGAAACCTTTGGTGTTAAAGGGACACTAAAGGTTACCAGAAAGTCAAGTTAAAGTGGTAGAGCAATGTTCTAGAACGTCTAAGGCGTCAATCTAATCGCGAACAGAGCTTTAGTAACCGAGAAATTGAGGCAAATGCATGACACGATTTGAGACCCCCCAGCGACATTTCGGTACTAGCCCGATGACGAAAGGTCTCCTCATAATTTGTGTTACTAATACTCAACTACTCGTATTAAAAATATCATTTCATTCGATTATAAGACGGAAGAAAATGCTACTTGTCTCGTCTATTCGATTCTAAGAAAAAATGACATTTTGACGTTACCCTTCAGTAGTATGGGTGGTCGAAAGGTTTCGTTTTCGCTCGATTCTGCGCCGCGCACGCTTTGGAGTTTCAGTAGTTTCGTTATCGCGTCGTGCTGCGCGGGTCTGCTGGCTCGCGAAACTTTCATTTCAAACAAACAGTGAGAATGCCACGTCCTTGTGATGTCGTGGGAAGCCCTCGCTGCTTTCCCGCTCCGGAGAACCGGTGTCGAGGCCGCCGTCGTAGTACGCAACCACGCCGGCAGCGCGAGCCCTCAGCAGCAGGTCCCCAAGCAACAAAAAGACCGTGGCAAAAAGTCGGCCCGACGTCTCCGGCCGACTGCAAAACGGTTGGCCCGACCTCGGCAACCAAGGGCGGCCCAACTTTGGGGATTGACATTGGCCTAACGTCGGCCGATCGTCGGCAATCGATGTAGGCCCGACCACTGTGGCCGACTTGGCCGACGGCGTCCCATACGAGGGCCTACCAAGGCTTTAGGTACGTAGTCAGTCGGCCAGCCGTAGGGCCATTCTATATGGCCAACGCAGCCGAGCACATGCCACACGCGGGCCAGCCATGGCCCTGACGACAATAATGGTCGGTATTGCACCGGCCCGGTGCTGAAAGCCGACGTTGCTTTTGACGCCCCGAATAATCGTAGCTTTTGCATCATGCATTTACAACAGCATGCGCATCATGCACCATGCTTGTGTGGTGGCCGGCATAGAAGTACCACACGAAAGCGAACGCTTTTTTGTACTTTTCATGCCACATAAATGCCAGGCAAAAGATTCTGATACAGGTCTTTATTTCTTGTAATTGTCTTAAATTGGATATGTACACCGACACGTTCACAAGTTTCAAACACTAGTTCATATTTGGTGGGTCTTCTTTCATTCCGGCCTCCATCCCTGTCAGCTGCTCCAACCAACCAGCGTTTTGCGACTCCAGCCACTGATGCTAGTGAAGCGTCAGGGAACGTGCTCCTCACAAATGCTGCAAAAAAGCGGCACATATAAGAAAGCTGCCCCCGCTTTATAGTTCAGTTGGTGAGTCGCATTCCATTTGAAGAAGTGAAACAATCAAAAAGATCATAAGTCAGATATTCACGAAACATTAAAGAAACGACAACAAAGCAATATTAGTGACGTGCAAATCAGTATCGAAGCTGTCAGGAAGACTGGCTGGACGACACAAATCGTGTAAGTACCGGATAGTTGGTAATTTATATGTCGTTAGCAATAGGGGGAACTGAACACGGAACCATAACAAAACACGCATACACAGTGGCTACTGTGTCTATAGGTAGCGCGGCTATTTACACCACGATAGGCCTTGTTGCTTCCCGTGAGCACTGTATGAAACAGCCAAGTTGAAACGCGGAGACAAAAAACGCGCCGGAGCTCGGAGCGCCAAGCGGCACAAGGAGGTGAATAGGTAAATGTCTGGAGAGGCAAGAGGGGAAGCTTATGGCATGATACATATACTTGCTGACATGATGGCAACGATTATAGGTTTATGTTTTGCAGAAAACAGTTAGCATACATGGGTTAAAGCAGAAACAGCATATACAGCATATATTATATGGCGAAGCAAATCAAACTCCTCAAAAGCAGTGGCAAAATATGGACGCCGCAAGTAGAACTCACTTATTACGGCATTATTTTATTAAAGAAAATGCTAATACTGGACGCAGCAAGATGCAATAAGCAGCAGCTTGTTTGAATGAAGAAAAAAAAAACTAAGCATGCAGTTGGTACCGATGTTCGCAACGTGCACTAGAAAGCTGATTGTTATGCCATATTTCTTACTTAGAATGACATTCGTGATGGCCATGAGCTTCACGAAGGCGTGCTTCGTCCCCTGCGACCCTTTCCAGCTGAACTGCAGTGCAGCTTCATTTGTAAGTATGCCCTGCAGAATAGTGCTCACGGCACGACCGGTGTCCGTTCCTCCGTATCTGGAAAAAAAGTTCACCTGCACGAACCAGCGCACGTAGAGTTAAACCAGACATCCAAATACGTGGTTATCGTGGTCTGTAAAACATAATGGCCAGGATAAGAAACGCTCTCGTTTTAAATGTTTTAACCACATAAAACAAATATATCTAGAAACAACGTTCTATGACAGAATGGCATATGGCTGCGGTATTGTATGAATGACAAAATGAAAATCAACCAAATATTAAACATGAATACATAGTTTCTCTAAAAAGAAAATACAGCATGTCATTCACCATCTGTTCCATGCGGGAATCTGAAGCTAAATATTCCTCTAAGATACGCTTTAGAGCCGCCCAAGGAAACATCAGGACAGGAAGGATAGGTTTACCGACTTTGGTCGGAATATCAGTGAAAAAAAAACCATCCAGGCAGCGCGATAAATGAATACAACACATAGTTGCACAAACAAAATAGCACGCAGACTGCCACGAGACAAATGTATAGGTATACATAACGTCGAGACCGCGGTGACAAAGTATTACACGTAAACTACGAAAATGCAACAAAAGAAAAATTGAGGAAGAACTTACATATGGGCTATCCGCAGGGTTTCACATACGTGTCTTCTTGTCTGATGTTCCTAGATCTACTCTAGTCCACATGCGGTGAAGCGCGCCACACACAATCCATTCTTACCTGCAATGCACCAGACGTATATCATACAGGTATTTACAGTTATGTTTTTTCATCTGTGGGAAGGAACGAAAGCAACTTCTAATTAATTATGACTTTTCCGCAATAACAACCAGACAAGCGTCTTACCCGATTTCTTCCCGAATGGTGATAACAGTTCCGAGCGTAGCAGGTCATTCGCACACTGTGCTTCAATTTAAGCAGTGTCGTTCCAGTGTTTCCTAGAGAAAAATTGACGAAAATACAAGACGAAAAAATAATATTAGAAATATATACATGAAAGTACGTCTCACAATTCCCTGTCCCAACTCTCGAACGCTTGATCCGTTCTCATGTAAAGCCTCTTTTTTTTCTTCCTGTCAGAAAAAATAAGCCCGAAAAACAAGGAGTTTACCATACGTTGCAAAACCATTTACACAATACAAAGCGACCTTTGTTCACTTGAAAAAGACAGTCATGCATTACACAACGTGAAATTAAAATGCCACTTACGAGTACGCATATCTTGAACGGCGAGATACGGCGGCTCCACTGCATGGCAAGGGCTTGCGCTGTTCTTGTCCATGTCACTTTTGTGTAGTTTGCGTTTATATGCGCAGTCCATGATAGCAGAAATGCACCAACTAGTCTACCAAGAGACGCGGAACGAGCTGGCATCCAGAGCTATTTGGCGGCAACTCACGCAACTGCGCCCCCGCGCCATTTGGCGGGAACTCGCCTGCGCCCCTGTGACCAGGCGGCGTTGGCCTGACGAAGAAAAAATAGACAACAAGGAAAGCCCCGTTTCGCTTTCTCGCCCCGTCCTCGCTGGTGGGAGCTGATGCTGACAGAGAGAATCGCCCGTCCCTGCTTTCCAAGAACCTCTTCATTCCTTCTGGGAGAGGGACAGGCGACAGCCCAAGACGACCTCGGTTCCCCACACTTTTCCTTTTTTTTCTTTTTTCAGGCGCTTCCTGTGAGCGCGTTGCCGTTTCCTTTTGGTGTGTGTGCTGTGCACGTGCGTGCGTGCGTGTGTGTAATGAAAATCTGCGTTCTATATTTTGCAGGGATTGGTAGCTCTATACGAATATGTATATACCTTATGTGAACAATAATTTTGACCTCTTCAACGCGTCGAACAGTACTTTGGGTGCTATGTACGTTAGCATGTAGGTACTGTTTTCTTGTTTGGGAGTATTGTACAAATATCGTATAATCTTGATTGGTTTCCTTTTGTACTTGCTCAGTATTGTATACCTGTTATTACCGGGTGCAATTGTCTTTGTTTTAAAAGTGTCGCTGTAAAGGCTCTGCCAAGCGAAAGGGGGCTGCGGCTTTGTCAATCTGTATCTGACAGCTTTTTCTGCGCCTCTGCTGTCTGTACCTTTACAAGGCAGAAATAAATAATTTGAATTTTAATAAGTATTTATCGTCAAAGCATCACGTCTATATGTGCACGAAGTTCGATAGGTGCATGCATGCATACACAGTCAATACGCTTTCCAGAGAGCTTTGCACGAAAATGGTAGATATGCTTCACAGGAGACGGCGCTTGAAAAAACACTCATGATATACCATGAATTTATTAATTCTTAACTGCTTGATTGTTGAACGTCATTAGTTAATTGAGCGAAAATTGGAAGAATTTGATCTAACTCTAGTTCTTCCCAATCAAATCCACGTCGACAGCAGAAATGCTCTATTTTATGATTTACATTGATTGGCATGCAGCCTTAATTATTCTTAGACGAATCGACAATAGCTAGAAAAATTGCAGATTTTGACATCTCTTCACAATTCGCCTTCGTATAATCGCTTCTTTCACCCTTCCCAGAGAAAACATCTAACTGAAATGTTTCCTAGAACTGTACAGTCCACGAGTCGCCTGCGCTTAGTTCGTTTGAAGATTTTTTCTGTGCTGCGACAGGGCCGTTTACAATTAACGCGCCGTTCGCGAACAATTTTGCTTGACTCTTTCTGCAGTTCAGATGACTATTACGAGAACTGTCTAATGCAATATCCACTTGATTAAATTTTGTTCCCCGTTAAATAGTTATTTTCTCGATAGTTTAACTACAAAAGAAGAAAGCAATAATGAACGACACAATAGTGTTGCAAACATATCCGTTTTTGAAGTATTGAAATCTTGTGCTTTTTGGTAAAGCAAATGTAATACTTACGCGATATGTCTTCTTCTTGCGACTTGCACACTGGTCTCCACGTACTCTTGCTCTCATAATAGTGGTCGTTGCATGCGCACCCGCATATATGGCGAAAATAAATTTGATTCTGATTTCATTATTCACTCTAATTACTAGAGTTCTATCAGTCCAGGACAAAACACAGAACCATCCTTTAGCCGGAAGGTGATCTAACTGCCAGATGAACTGTCACTAACGTCTGTATGTGATGGTTGCTGTTTTTCCCCGTGTGATGAACCGCCGTCATCGCTTTTGTATAGCTGGTATATATTCCGTCATTATATATATTCGTCCTTCAGCATTTGTTACGCAAAAGCAACAACAACAAAAAATTGCTGCCTCTCACTTCTTCAAAGCACTGCGCAGCCTGTCGGAACGCACTGGCGCGTGTGAACGCATGGCCTGAAGGTTCAATTTCAAAGTGTTGTTCAATTGCTGCCTGAACCACTTGTGAAGACCTTTCGTGCCCCGTTACTTTATTATGCTAGCTTTTCTTGTGACCGATGACAAGACATTAAATTTGGCGGCCTCTGCAAGACTAAGCTGCACCAACACAGCTTCTTAAATATACGAATTGGCTCCGCGGCTGTCGGACAGTGTGCATGGTCCCTTGTGGCACGTCCCTAAAAAAACAATTAAACGCTTAGCGTATATGCACAAAATGACGCGACCACTAATATAACATGAGAGGGGACTTTCGGTCTCACACAAAAAAAAACGATATATATATATATATATATATATATTACACGAAGTGCGCATGCGCACAAGCATGATGCATGATGCATGTGCATCATGCATCATGCTTCGGGTATCACGCTGTTCCACCAGCTTTTTTGACTTCCTTTTTGTTTTCCAACAAACGTTTTGCTTCTCCTTCCTAATTTCTCTCGTCATTACATTTAGAAGCTCACTGTATTCCCACTCCGTGCTCTCCTTCACAACTACATATCCCATTTTCAAAATGGTGCGTTTATGGCCAGTCCTTGTGTTACTACAGTCTTACTCGCCAATGGCTCAACTTATCTCAACTGATCTGAACTTATCATAAATATCTTCGGTCATCAGACAGTAACCAATAGTCGATTGCCTATTTCCAACTTCCCATCTGATCTGACCATCAGATTTACGGCCCGTAATTACGATAATGAGGTTACGTTGCTCACAAAGGTCCAGCAATAACTTCCTGTTGTTGTCGGTATAAACGTCTAGATCCTGTATGTGGGCATTCATGTCACCTAACAGGGTAATTTCGGCATTATTTCCGAAAACGCCTAATATCAGCACTTAGGCATTCCGCTAAGCCTTGGTTCTTCTCTCTGCAATGTTTTCTCGTTCATAAATACGTTAAGCCCAGCCAAGTTTTATTTCCACTCATTGTGTCTGAAAACCAAAGATGCCCTTGACACTGTGAATATGCTTTTTCCCATTTGAACATTCCGGCCCCCCTCCCTTTCCTTTCGATTTAGTTCTGTTGCAACCTTCCCAAACATAATTCTCAATGACTGGTGCATCTTTTAAGTCTCTAAGGTGCGTTCTTTATAATCGCATACACCCCGATTTGTTCTCTATTTAACTGCTCCTCAATTTAAAAGCGCTTTTCCTTTCTTCTGGCGCCCTGCATGTTTATGCAGCCTATTGCATGGCGAGCTCGCTTTTTTTTTCCGCCTTTCTCTGTGGTACTAATCTGAGGTACCGCCACCTACCGGCCGTGGCCACTCAGACAGACCTCAAATGGCAGCTAGAAAAGGGCTTTGTCTTTCAGTTTCCGCGTAACAGAATTATGTTTTCCCGCATACTCGATTTGCAATCCGAAGTTATCATGTCTGAAGCTTGTGCTTAAGTTGTATTTTACGCATTTTCTGACAATTTACCCTCAAACATTCATTTAGTTCCATAAGGCTCTTGCGCTTGGCGGGGGCCATGTATGCTGCACTTCCGTATACATGCGTGCCCGCGTTACGTACGTCGCTTGTGGTGTTAGTGGTGGTTGGTTTCTGAGTAACGTCGTCTAACGTCGGCAATCGTTTCGTTGTACATCCACTTTCACAGGGTGCAATGGAGGAGGGCTTTTTTTTTTTTTTTGCTAAGAATACTGCAGGGAACCTGCTGAGAAATATGCGCACAAAGCCACAAACGTGCGAAGCCCGCGCACAGCGTAGGCAGAATGTAGCTGTAATACCTTACGTTCACACACTATCCCACAATTTGGAAAAGGTGGCTCAGCGTTACGAGTGTTCGCTGCTCCCCATAAGCTGTCAAAGCTTTGTAGGATGACCGACCCGGAAGCAAGCCAGTAACGTGACTGCGGCATAAAGCACAGGCCGCCTTTTATTGAATGCGCATAAGGGGTAGTCTATGAAATTCTTTTAAGGTGCGGAATAGTGTACATTGGCCATACTGGGAGATGTGTTAATGATAGGTTAAGGAAGCACGCAAATAATGTAAAAAATCCGCGTGAAGGAAAAGATTTCGAAGGTTTTCTGGCAAGTCATTGTCTGACTTGCAGGGACTGTTCGCCCGACCTTGTAAACACTTTCGTTATTAAGAAGAGTAAAACTCGTGTTATACGGGAAATCGCAGAATCTGAACCGATTTCTAGAAGTGAACTTGAACTTTATTTCCATCATCGATGGAGGAGAGGAAAAAAGGCTGTGTAAGCATGGGGATGTGTCAACATGGCATCCATCACGCTGTCAGACAAATAGTTGGCATATTTACGAATGCGCAGATGATTACACCGGGCTCGGACAGCATGTATATATTCGTGACTCATTAACAATAAATGTTTTTGGAAGTTCAGCACCCGTCCTTGTCCTCTCGTCTCCGTCCGTGTCTTCTTGCGCTACCACCTTTTCAAATTCTTAGGATATATCACGCACTTTCCACTGTGTGTTTTCCGGGGCAAGGAGTTTTCCGGGGCATAACGCGCGCCGGCGCGTTTCGGCGGCAGGGAGCCCGCTCCTCTCCCCAGCCCCGCTGTAACATGATCGCCGCCTGCACGGCATGAATGGTCCCCGCCTGCTCTCGCGCGACGTGTTGGTGGGGGGAGTGAGGGGGCTGTGTTCGTCTTTACATTCGGGGTCGCGGAAACCAGGCGGTTCGCTTGCCGCCGAACTCACAACTTTCTTTACCAGTGATCCAAGAAGAAGCTGAAAAAGAAAGAAAAAAAAAAGGCCAGAACAAGTTTCGTCCCCTCAGGCTCCGGAGAAAAGCATTCCGTCCGCAAGCAGCAGCGCGAGTTCGAAAAGAAAGGAGACTTCACAGTCTCGAGCAGCGCCGCGCCGTCCGTCACGAATCACCCGAAGAAGATGGCACATGCTCAGTCTGAAGGATTAGACTGAATTGCGCGCAGCCAGTGGCACATAGCGAATGATAAATCATGAATCTGAACATAAAGCACTATTCCATTAAGAGGTCGGTGTGCTGTAGATATACATATGAGCCGAAATCATACGTGTTAGATTTTTTATGAAGGAACGTATTTTTTGTTGCACCGAAGAGAAACGCGCTTACTGCGAGGATACAGTTGTCTGTTATGTATGAGTGCCTAACAGAGCGCTTGCCAGCCCAACTGGAAAACCGGCAAGCGGCGTGCCGAGTGTCAAATCGGCAGCCCGCACCATGAGGGAAAACCTTGCATTGCTATTTGAAAATCGCCCACGCGGAAACTATACGAGAAAACCTGGGCGAGCGCGAAGTGCTGCTGCAGAAGCGTGCAACAGAGAAAGTCTTGCTGGGACGCACTCGTAAAAAGGGATCCTCGAGCCTTTGGCAAACCATTTCTTGAAAGAAGAAACAAAAATTTAGAGAATGGGTAGTGGGACTCGGTGCCGTAGCAGATGAATTGCGCCGTCGTAGCAGCCAAATCATTTCTACTAAAAGGAAGAAAAGATTGGCTGAGAAGATTTCGAGATTGTGTTGCTGTAGGTGCAACACCGAAGTTATACTATTGATGCATTTACGTTTCACAGTCCCGTAGCAAAGCAGGAACAGAAAACCCCTGGCGCTCCCCAGTCATCTCCTGCAAAATGAAGACATCAGCACTTTTATTAGGGGAAGTTAATACTTAGTATGTCGCATAACGTTTGCTTGGGCTATTTGGCTCATGGGAAACATCATGGCGTGAAAGACGAGGACACAGGGCTCATTCTGTTTCTAGTCCTCTTTTTTTCTTGCGCCACTGTTTTTTTGTTTCCAGCGGTTTCCACATAATATGCATTTTCCTAACCGTAGTTCTATTCTTGGTTCAATACAATTCGCGTTCGCCTTTTGGCAAATGCTCAGCGTGCGTTCAGTGTTATCACCTCGTCGCGCATGTTCTTCCGAAATTTTAAATTGTGAATTCATATCGGACCAATTCATTTTGAGTAAACAATATATCTGCGCCAGCTGTAGTAAATAGATGTTTAACTAGTTTTCTGACACTTTCCTTACGTCAAATATCCAAAAGAGGAGGATACGAATAGTCTTGCCGTGATAAATGAAATAGAAAAAATTCACTGTGGAGCAAGGCCTGCATTAGTTTTTTCTGTTTGGGAATGAAAGCATCACCGCTCGGTACTGCCTGCTGAGCGGAATTCAAGGACTCCTAGCCAGTGGCGTAGCTAGGTCATCTGGCACCCGGGGCCCATAGGTCTTCTGTCACCCCCCTCCCCGGGTGTAGCTGGCGGAAAGAGGGGTGTCTTCAGACGCATATGACACCCCCCCCCCCTCACTGGCCCCTTGCACCCGGGGCCCACGGCCCCCCGGCCCCCCCTGTTGCTACGCCACTGCTCCTAGCTCCACAGTCTGTAATAATTCGCATAAGTTAACTTCAGGCTGAGCATACGTATGTTCTGGTGCACTTGTCGTTCACACGAGTGAAAGCGCTATTAGTTGATGCAAAACGGAGCTTGAGGGAGGCAAAGAAAGATGCCAAGCATAGTAAAACGCGTCTCTTTTTAGTGGTGGCTGAATGCAGTGGGTGGGGAAGGCGCCTCTGTGTTGCAGCTCTTGGCGCGGAGGCGGAGAGTCCGGGTGGAAGAGGGGGGGTGACGTTTGTGGAGAGGAGACGCTTGTCGGAGGGAGTAGGAGGAAAACTAGCAGTGCAGCGAACGTGGCAGCGCGCCGAGGGCAGCGCTAACAGAGCGATGCGATGTCTGGTCGCACTAACCGCTTAAGCGCTCCGCCCCAGAGATTCGTCGGCGCTCTATGATGGCATCTCGGAGGCCATGTTTAGGGCGGTAGGTACAAGTTTAATTTAGTGACGTTTGCTTTGTTAAACCCCAAATATTTCTAGAAGTTTAGTGTTTAAATTACAGTAAAAAAGAATTAGCGAAAATTCATAATATATACCACAGCCCACGTGAAATTCCGCATGTTTACAGAATTAATCCTTGCAAGCATCCCGAGAATTTCCCTTAAAGAAGCATGGCAGGTTAATTCACATATTTACGCGTTCGACGAGTTTCATATTGCTTCAGAAAACGGTCCCACACACATATATCGCTGTTTCTGAACGCATTGCGCTATAATGCAGCTGTGTATATGTAATAGTCACGAAAAGTATAAATTCTGTAAGCATAACAATGTATTACATTCACCTATAATAAATTTCCCTAGTGAGAATTTTATAAGTATAGACTGACAGACAGGAATTGATATAAAAATTAAATTATGCTACTCATCGGCCTCGGGCGTTGGTCCGACGCGTTGCCATCGTACCGAGCCGGCGACCAACTGGCGGGTCGGGAGTCAGTCTGACAGAGAGGTTGGCAAGACGCCCTCTGCCGACTGCCCGCCGGTAAAGGCGGCGGCCGTTGTCATACCGACCTCTCGCCAACCTTCGCTGGCCAATATAGTCGTTTGACGATCATTTCCCGACGATCGGCCAAGCAGCGGCAGTTGGCCAAGGTTGCTTGGGTCGCGCTCGTCAGTGCACAAATTGCTGAAGTTGAGCCCAGCATCGCGAGCCAATCTGTCGTTGTCAGGGTCCATTGTGACGAGCGTCGAAGTTTGCGTCATAGAATAAAGTACCAGCTTATCATAGAGTTTCCTTATGGTCGCGCGTTTCTCCTTCCGCTAGCCACCATACTCTCGCTTTCGCTCTGCTGTCGGCTCTGTCTTGGCTCTGTTTCTGGCCGCGCGTTTGCGTTTTGCGCAGACAAGCGGTAGCGCCGTCTGCGGACGCCGTTCTACTTTCTACTCACCGATGGCGCAACGTCAATACGAGACCATGATGTCAGTACTCCTCGATCGGAGGGCGGGCGATTTGAACTGCGCTAGAGGTACGCGGACGCTTCAGAACGCATTTTCATTTAAAATAAGTCTCTCCTTGGCACGAAACAACCGTTTCGAGGTTTCTGGGATGGTGTTTCAACAGTCCACGTTCACTTAATTGTAACCTTTCGTGTCCCTTTAAGGCGAAGTGAATTAAGGCACGGTTAATTAAGGTACAGTTAAGTAAAGCACTCGAACCCGCTACCTTTGGTGTCAATTTAGGCAATTGAACCCGCAATCCCACATGGAGATACGGACGAAACTGCCTCTCCAAGTTAGATTCCAACTGACATCATGAAGGTCGAGAATCAAACCCACGACCTGTGGTGTTAATTAATGGGAAGTTAAGTAAGTCACACTTAATTAGAATTAATTAAGGTACTCGAACCCGCGGCCTTCGGTGGGAGCCGAACCTGCGACTTTTGGTGTTAATTAGGGCAAAGTTAATTAATGTACCGTTAATAAAGGTGGAGTTAAGCATGGCAGTAGAACCCACGACCTCTGGTGAGAGAAAACAAGTAATAGGAAGTAACAGAACAGTGGGAGAGGATGCTATCCAGCGACATCCTGAAAGTCCAACAAGAACTAGTAAGGCGTGCACGCAGGGCAGCTACGCTCAGCGGAGCCCTGGACTAGGGGAACCAACCCTGAAGAAAAAGAAGATGGAAAACTCCATCTGAAGCCGCAAAAACCACTGTAAAATAGAGCAAATAAACGTTTTTCACCACCGCCACCACAACGCATTCGAATGAAAATTTAAAGTGATGTAATGAATGTCTCGTGAGCGCGCAGGCTTTCGCATTTATCCTCTTTAGCGTAGATATGTTAAAGGGACTGCCAAATTTTAAAGCGAAAGCTTTTAAATTTGGCCGTTTGGTATGACGTCACACCGCGTTCCTCGTCGTTGCGCTCGCCTCCGCTCGCTTCGCCAGCTGCGTCGCATGCCTGATAACATGTCGGAGAATTGAAAAGGAGAGCGCGCGTGCGCCGCAACCACAGTTGAGGCGGCAGTATGGACGGCGACAATTCTGATAAGCAGGAGGAGGCCTGGAATCGACATCGGAACAAGATGAAGAGGAAACGAATCGCCCAGGAAAGAGACGAACAGCGCGCCGAACGACAGGCTAAACGCCGCAACATAGCTAGACAACCAGACTAACCTGGACTTGCAATCAAGATTAACCTAGGCTAACCGTGCTATGCCTTAGCTTTCGCTACGTATATCCTGGCGTAGCCGAGCTAAGCCGCTGCCAATATTTATTTTTGGAGGTTCACTTCACAGGCAACTATGTAAAGAATAAGTGTGGAAAGTACAACTGAAAATTCTTCATTAGACAAACAGTTACGCTTGTTGGCGTGTAAGAAGTGCGAAAAAAAGGGTTTTGAAAAAAATCGACAAAGAAGATTTGAAACAACCCCTGCAGCGCTCACACGGAACATTCAGGAGAGCTAAAATTTTCCCGAATTCGTACATCGTCCGCTACCGATTCCTGCTTTCGCCTAATCTTGCTTGTGGGGCACCTCATTTTGTCCCCTTTTTTCTAGCTTGTTTTACAGCATGAGTACTGTAACGGGAGGCCTTCACAATTAGCAGCAGGTGAATCGTAAGAAGTTTTTATTGCACAGAGGCCGTGTTCAACTCTAACTGTTTCGGCATATCAAGTGTGCTTCTCTTAACACTGATGAAGTGACAGAGAGCGTCAGGAAAAGTGTTTGGCATGCGCTTTGCCAACTCGTGCGTCTAAAATTTTGAAAGCTAGTAAACATCTTGTAAATAAGGCACGGTAATGGCTGATAAAGTCCGCATCCAGGCCCTCATTTGCTTAACTTGGTTCTCTGATAGTATGCAGCAACAGACAGCTATCAAACCGGTTCCGCTGCCAACAGGATTTATCGAAAACGTATACCAACTTTCTGTGCAGAATGCATGGCCAAACCACCGCATCACAAGCTGCAGACGTCGTGTCACGCTGGCCGGTGTACTGCGTCAAACGCGGATTCGCCTCCATTTACGATTGGTCATACCCGTTGTTGTGCCATACTACGAACGCCACGTGGAGACCGCGAGGCGACCACGGGGCGGCGGGAGCTCCCACTTCTCCGCGACGAATCAAGAATTCGACACCGGAGGCGACTTCAAGAAGCGTCCAGCCATTTCCGCGGCGCCCAGCCATCTCCGCGACGAATCAAGGATTCGACGCGGGCGAGGTCATCACCCTGCCCCGCCTGGTTCCTGCCAACGAGAACTCGCCCAAACCGGTTCCTGCCGACGAGGGGTCGCCGAAGGCATTTGAGGGAGAACTGGTCCATTGTGAGAGGAGAGAGTCGCTTCCAGCCGCCCTGATGCGCTCTTACTGCTACCTGTACGCTATCATCCACTATCTGTAAATATTGTATGAAGTTTTCCTTTCTTCTGCGTCTGCGGAAAGAGTCCGTCTTTCGCCCTCCACCCCGAAGTCACAACAGTGGTGGTAGCGGTGGGATTCGAACCCACGCCGAATGCGGGACGTGGATTAACGCCGCCTGTGGAAGCGCAGGGATTTGGTGGGCCGACTCCGGCTTCAAGTGAGGGAGTGCGGGACACCATCAAAGCTATACGCTTTCGTCCTCGAATCGGGCGTTGTCCACTTTCTTTAGAGGAGCCATGCAAGATGTCCTCAGTATCGGTCGCTGATTACTGCCGTAACCCTTGCATACCTTCTCTGGCCCTGTACCCAGGTTTTCGCGTTTTTAGAGGAAGTTTTAACTCAAGGCCAACTTCCATTTCCCTTTTGAAATACACGTAAAGCGCAGAACTGCTTGTATGAGACAACCGCTGGACCGACTTCCATGAAATTGCTTCCATTTGAGGGAAAAAGGTTACATTCTAGTAACGTTAACAAGCAAAGGCTGCAAAAAAAACTGTAGCACGAAGCTTGCAAATCCGTAAGTCTGCACCTAAAACAGACATCGCAGTTTTGTAAATTGCATCTGTTAGAGCATCTCAAGCGGATAAATGTGGTATATAGTTGGAGAAGCGACGAATACGCCGCGTCGAGCAAGAATGTCTCCGGTATAAGTCAAACCGCGTTACAGCGAAGCTAAAGGGGGAGCGAGCATTGCTTCGTTTTATCCATTGCTGTATGTACTGCGCTACGAATCCGTATGGGAATTTCAAGGGGAATTTCACTTAGTTCCTTATATCCATTATTTCGTTATATCCCGTTTCATTATAACGAGGCTTGACTTACTGCGAAACGCGGTCTCGAATGCAGACGTTCGCATTCGAGGCCACGTTTCGCATTTCGACCCGCTATTCGCTTACACTGACAATCATCTTCGATGTTCTTTCACTTTTGATTTCATTATTTGCTGTTCGGCTCCGTTCAATAGCTGTATACCTTCCTCCCCGTGGCGCCAACCCGTTTACTATTTATGCGGCTCACTTTCCGTGTCGCTATTACGTTAGCGTAGCATCAGTTTCCCGATTTTTTATAGTGTATGGCTTTTTTTTTTTTCACTCAGACAACTTTCTTTAAAGGGCCCGTCACCAGGTCACATAGCAAATTTTGGATATACGCTGTAAGTTGTTACGTGCCCTCTTGGGAGCGTTCTAGCGCAATAATTTTTCAAAGTGGTTTATTAATAACCGAAATATAGATATTTCAGTGCCGCGAACCCATGATTTCAGGAGGCGAGCATCACCGCCAACAAGGACAGTCTTTCCACTTGCTCCGTCAAGCCTCCGCAACAGAAATTCCTTCCCTGCGTTCTCCCATACCGGAGCTGGAGGATCACGTGACGCATACGTCACGGGCCCCGCCTTCTCTCCCTTTCTCTCTCCCTCGCTTTTCTTTCTTTTTTCTTTTTTTTTTTTGCTGCGCGGCGCATTTTTGCTGACGGTCGCAAGCGCGAGCTGTTGCGTTTGCCTTGTTTCGCGGAGCGCACGATTTTGCGCGCCGTGCGCGAAAAGAGCTGACTAGCGGTATAAGTCAGTGCTACACGAACACTGAGCCAGACGCAAGCGGATCACAGAGCATGATCGCGCGCTGGAACACGGCAGAAAATGACATAGTTTCGCTCTCAGCGGGCGCGACTGTACAACGTGGGAACAAGCAGATGAAACGGAAGTACGTATCTCTTGCTCCCGTGCGAAGTAAAATAAAAACACGCAGACATTCGGTTTGTGTTTTTTATTATTTCTCTAAACTTGAATTCTTCTATTGAAGCGACAGATTACACAAATAACAGATGTTGCCTTGAATAATTATCGAGTTGTCTTATATGGTTACAGCGCGGCCCGATAGATGGCGCTGTAAGCTGAGGGATAAAACAGCTCATCCACCAGGGTGCCTAATGCGAAAGAGCATCTTTGTTTATCAGGTACAATGAGGGAGAGAAAAAAAATTGCCTGGGCGTTACGTATTTGTGGACTGGAAATAACTGCGCAGAGAATAAAGAGCGAGTGGAATTACAGTGTACTAGAAGAGTTATTCTAGTACACCGTAAGTGGAATGCATAAATGCTGATATTAGAGGTTCCGGGAATGATGCCGAAATCATCCTATTAGGTGACATTAATGCCCACATACATGATTTAGATGGCTATACCGAAACAACTAGAAGTCAATGCTATAACTGTGTGAGCAACATAACCTCGTTATCGTGAATATTTGGGTCAATGTGTGAATGGCAGATCACGTGGGAAGTGGGAAACTGGTAATCAACCATTGATTACTGTCTGATGACAGAAGGAATTCATGATAAGTTGAGAGAAATGGTCATTGATGAGGAAGGGTATAGCAGCACAGGGAGTGACCATAAACGCATCATTTTGAAAATGGGATATGTAGTTGGGAAAGAGAGCAAGGAGCGCAAAATGGCCAGTCCAAATTTGAAGGCTGAATAAATAGCAAATATATTCACTAGAGTCGAGGAAGAAATTCCTCGGCAAATGGCCAAGTAAAGAGTGGGAATATAGTGAGCTTCTAAGTGTAATAACGACAGATATACGGAAAGAGAAACAACATGTTCGTTGGAAAGGAAAAAAGAAATGCTGGTGGAACAGGGAGATACGAGAAGAGATCGCCGAACGACAGAAAACATCCCGAGAGCACAGGCAGGCAAAGCAGGCGCAGTTGCCGCAAGATGAAGTAGCCAGTAAATAGAAAATATACCGGGAGAAAAAGTATATGGTTCAAATACTGGTGCAAGAAAAGATAAAAGGTGAAAGTGAACGTTGGTTGTCAGAAAGGCATTAGAAAAAGAAAGCTGCACCTAGGGTATTTTGGAACCACATAAAATTATTAGGCAGGAAGTTAACAACAATACAACAACATATCCTAGACGAAGATGGAAACAAATTGGAAAGGAAAGCGGCATTAAATTACATGCGAAAAATAACAGCCGAATCTTTCCAAGGCAATGACGAGGTTGTACTTGAAGAAAAAAAAGAGCATGAAAGATAACCAGATGGAAAAGGGAGCTGGTGCTGAATAATTTCAACTGGAAGAAAGCCGAAGAGAAAATTCCTAAGCGCACAGCAACAGGGCTAGACGAGGTTCCCGTTAAGCTGATTAATGAACTAGGACCGAAAAGTAAAGAGGCTCTGGTGAAAGCAGGGGAAAAAACTTTAAAAGATAGACGAATACCAGACAGTTGGCGACAAATTAGAATGAATTTAATTTATAAAGGTAAGGGAGACGAAGATAGAATTCACTCGTATAGACCGTTGACCACAACATCGGTAATAAACAGGCTAGCAATGCAGGCAATCAAATTAAAGCTGCAAGCATGGGCAGAGAATAATGGCAATTTGGGAGAACTTCAGAATGGCTTGAGAATAGGTAAGCGTTTGGATGATAACTTCTTTGTTCTTACTCAATGTATTGAAATACCTAGAGTAGAAAGCAGACCTTTATATGTGGCCTTTTTAGACATTGCAGGGGCGTATGACAACGCAGACCGCAAGATTTTGTGGGATATTCAGAAAGGGGAAGGCTTAGGTGACGATTGTCTACAGCTTTTGAGAGAGATTTACCTAGAAAATACCGTTTGCATTGAATGCGAAGGGATGAGGAGCGAGGAGAAAGTTGATATCAACAAGGCCGGGACTGAGGCAGGGGTGCCCTTTATCCTCACTGCTGTTTATGATGTACATGGTGAGGATGGAGAGGGCGCTAGAAGGAAGTAATATCGGGTTTAATCTCTTATACAGACAGGCGGGTACAGTAGT